>NC_133976.1:30264323-30572136 GCF_047716275.1 Strix uralensis | reverse complement strand
TAGGTCAAACAGTGAAACAACACAGGGAGAAATTTTAAAACTAATTGAAGTGCAAATGTAAACTCATTTCTGGTTGTTGTTTCTCTGTAATTTGTTTTGGTTTGTTTGTTTATCTAAGCACTAATGTGGAAGTAAGATGAGACTTTTGTTTTCATGAGGTAAAAACACCCTCATGAAAATTTGCTATTCTAAAGGAGGGAATAGCAGTGTTGGCATAAGCACTCTTACACATTTCCTTTCCTAATGTTTCCTCCACTTTTTATCATCATGAAACATGAAAGAAAGCGAAGCTTTGGGACATTCAAATCCATGTCTATCCTTTCAGTCCACAAGACGGCTCTTTAGATATTAGGGATTGTTGCTGGGAATCCAGACAAAATTCAGGATGGCCTCAATGTACCTGTGTTGGCACAGATTCTGTTCTGTCACTTCATACCTAGGCTAGGGGTAAAGGCAAGAGACCTTCAGAGCTGTTGATGCAATCCTAGCATGCCCAGTATCACTGTAATTAGTGTTCAACTAGACTAAGAGTATAAAACTAAATACAAATGAGATTTACTTAACACAAAAGTACATTTTGGAAAAACTAGAAAAAGAAACATCCCAATTTAGTGCAACACTGGAACAGACAATTATATGAAAAAAAGTAAAACAGAAGCTCAAATTGAGTTTCATTCCTAAACGGTTGTCCAGGTACAAACATGTTCAAACATAACTTGGCCATATTTTCTTCAGAAGGTGAGTTTTTAGGGAGGGTTCTGTGAATCACTGAGACTGCTTTGGAGTGGCCAGGAGAGAAGGAAGCTTTTAGCTCCGTGAAGAAAAACCAAAGATGGTAATAGCAGTACAAGTGTCATCACAGGGATAAAGTACCAGTTATCCTGCATGGCAGATATTGGTTCCAGATCTGTGAAGTAAATGATGTTTAGTTATAACTAAACATACACGTGCAGGAACAAAACTGTGTTGCTTCATCACTAAGGAAGAAGTCTCACCCCAGTAGAAGGAAGATTTTAAAACTCATAAGCCAGACAAATGATGGCAAAACATTGGTCCTTGTGCCACCATCAGCAGTGACATATTTTGGTTGTCACCAACAACTGTGAGCTATGTGCTTTTTAAAAATACTTTTGACACCAGAGACCAGAAAGGGCTTCTTTGTTTTAAGCTTATTATTCGTCTTCCATACCTCTTCCAGCCATGGAATACACTTGAAAGAAAGGAAACCAAACCAGGATGGTCCTGCAACTTTTAAACATTAGTGAAAAAGCTGGCAGCTAATTAGAGTATCCTTTGTATGAAATATGTTCTGTGAATCTTTACTGTGTAGTGTGTTCCAATTTATTATTTTTTGTATTTACAAAATAGCTAAAAGTAAAAACACATTTTCCCTTATGTCTTCAACCTATCTTTCTCAGCAGAGGTACTGCAGGGTTCAGGTGCTGCAATGGCAAATATGGCCTGGCTGTTGCAGTCCTTAACTTTACTAGTTATTATTAAGAGCAGAGGTGCCTAACACACAGCAGGGAAAATCAGTGACTTTAGAAGTGACTTCAAAGAAGTTGCAAAGGTGAGTGGAGAAATTCAGAGGAGAGAAATGAGGTCTGAATTCACTTTCTCAAAGGTGCGTGCCTCCAGTTGGGATTCTTAGATCTCAGCTTTCTCCCTGCTGAAGTAGCTTCATTTTAGTGTAGCTGAAAAAACTGAAAGGTAGCTCTAAAGATGGCACTTGTTTAATTACAATTTGCTGTGTAATGCAAACTGCAGTCTATTTTCTCTAGTTTAAAAAAGATAATAGACTTGTTATTTCTCCAAGTATAAGCATGTTCAAGACTACATGCTGGTTTTCAGTTCTTCACGTGGAATCCCACAAATATTTGTTGGAATGGATCTTTGTAAGTCATCTAGTCCAGCCCCTCACTTGTAGCAAGACTGTTGCCAAATCTAAGTCATGTCACCTGTGACTTTGTCTAGCTGAGTCTTGAAAATCTCCAGGGATGGAGTTTCCATGCCCTTTCTGTGTAACCTGTTCCAAGGTTCATTATCTTCATGGTGAATAAGTTTTTCCTGATGTCCAGTATGAACTTCAATTGAGGCCGTTGTCTGAAAAGTTTGACGCCATAGTTTTTGTAACTCCCTTTCAGTTCATTCGTGTAGGCTGCAGTTAGTTACTCTCAGCCTTCATCTCCTCCTTGTCAAACTAATCAAGACTTTTTCCCTTAATCTCTCCTCGTAGGCCACATGTCCTCTGCCTTGAGACCCCTCTCCTGTACTCTCTCCAGTTATCTTAATTTTCTGCTCAAACTAGGTGGCACAAAACTGGATACGCTATTCCAAGTGTGCCTCACCAATGCGACATAGAAAGAGCTGTAATCGTTTCCTTCAGTTTGCTTTATATGAGGCCACTCTATTGGCTTTTATGCAACTTGAGATCCACCATGATGACCCCAGAAGCTTTTCAGCAGGGCTGCTCTTCAGACAGTTGGTTCCCAGTCTGTTGCAATGCATCTGAGTTTTCTGCCTCAAGTGCTATACTTTGCACTTCTCATGGAACTTCGTGAAGTTTCTGTTGGCTCAATCCCCCATATCTTGTTGAACTGAAAGTGCAATTTTTCAGAACAGTTTTTCATTCAGTGTCTGTAACACTGTAGAATTAATCTGGTGTGGTACTTGAAAAGTTTCAAGTACTTTAGTGGCAAATAACTTTGTAATAAGTGTTCCCAAACAAAATCTTTGTCCAGAATTTGACAGTTTGTTGCAATTGTTTTACTGCTGTAGAAGTTAGGTTTCATTTGCAGAAAAGTTGTAATGTAGGAATGAGAAAGACTTATGCCTTAACTGTAACCTTGTTTTCTCTAATCTTGGAGTCACTAGGCTTGTATTAGCCTGTGGTTTATAGCAGATACTATAGATCCTAAAAGAAATTTTGAGGAGAGCTGACACTCAAAGTGTCCCAGGGTGAGACCTAGAATTGTTAATAGTGACAGATGTTTGCAGATTCTATATAAATCAAGAACATCTACATTCAGATTTTCAAATTAAATCTCTGTTCATTTCATGTGGGTTCAACTACTTGAGGAGGAGGGGAGAATAATATTAACCTTCTCCCTTTTTTTAGAAATGTATCAATGTTGATTGAATTATACCTTTATTGCTATGAAATGCTGTTTACCAGCTGGTATGATAGTATGCCTAAGACTTTGCCTATTGCTCTTTCACAGCATGGTTACAACTTTGTAATGCAATCACAAACTCACAGAGGCAAAACCACAGCTGTTTAAGCCCATAAAATAAGTGGTTTACAAGAAAAAGCATAATCAGTAGTATCAAGTATTTTGTCAATTATATTAGCAACAGAAAAATAGAAAATGATGCCTATTTGACAAGAGACTGTTTTTAAGATATTATATTTGCATAATGCTTGTCTTCTTATACTATAGAAAGCAACAAGACATCATAAAGGAGAGATATCCATTATTCATGAATTTAAATAATCTGACTTGCATGTGGAAAATAAGACTGAACTAGATTTTATATTGTTATAGTGTTTTTTAAAAAAATCACAGGCAATTATTGGGTTTTGTTTTTTAACTAATCCTGTTTCTTCAAAGGCTGATTCATTGTATGATCCTGCAGTTAGTAAATTAAATATTTTCTTATTAACTTCAGTATAATTGACACCTTATATGACTCAGTGCAGAGAGTAAACAACTCAGGCAGAATTATCCTGCCACATCTGTGGGGCTGATTAGACGTAAACATCAGTCATGACAATTTAGGTTTGCTGTAGTGCATGTGACTTCTCCAGATGCCCCTGTACCATAAGCATGGATGTTGACTGAGACTGCTTACCAGATCTACGTTGGTTTCAAAAGACAAAAATAATTCAGAAAGAGTAACATTTTTCTATTGCTCCATCTTGGTTTTTAGGCAAGAACTGTATGTCTCAGCACAGAATTAGTGACTAGATATAATCATCAAAGGAAGAGGCATAAAGCAGACTAGTCTGTGTCTGTTTACCCAAATAACGTATGGAACAACCATACTACAAAAAATAATACCTGAAATTTGGTTAGCTCAAAACACTTGGATCTCTGTTTTTTCAGCTCTCCTGAATATGTTCTAGGTATTGTTTCTGTGGGCTTTATACCTGAATTGAGTTTGTGTGGCAAGGTTTTGGTAGCTGGGGGGGCTACAGGGGTGGCTTCTGTGAGAAGCTGCTAGAAGCTTCACCTATGTCTGACAGAGCCAATGCTAGCCAGCCCCAAGATGGACCCACTGCTGGCCAAGGCCAAGATCATCAGCGATGATGATAGTGCCTCTGGGATAACATATTTAAGAAGGGGAAAAAAACCCCTGTGCAGCAGCAGTTGCAGCCAGAGAGAGGAGTGAGAATATATGAGAGAATCAACTGTGCAGACACCCAGGTCAGAGAAGAAGGAGGGGGACTTGGTGCTCCAGGCACTGCAGCAGAGATTCCCCTGCAGCCCGTGGTGCAGCCCATGGTGAGGCAGCTGTGCCCTGCAGCCCATGGAGGCCCATGGTGGAGCAGATCTCCACCTGCAGCCCATGGAGGACCCCACGCCAGAGCAGGGGGATGCCTGAAGGAGGCTGTGACCCCGTGGGAAGCCCGTGCTGGAGCAGGCTCCTGGCAGGACCTGTGGCCCCATGGAGAGAGGAGCCCACGCTGGAGCAGGTTTGCTGACAGGACTTGTGACCCGGTGGGGGACCCATGCTGGGACAGTCTGTGCCTGAAGGGCTGCACCCCGTGGGAGGGACCCACACTGGAGCAGTTCTGAAGAAGAACTGCAGCCCATGAGAAGGACTCACGTTGGGGAAGTTCATGGGAGCGACCCCACGCTGGAGCAGGGGAAGAGTGTGAGGAGTCCTCCCTCTGAGGAGGAAGGAGCAGCAGAGACAAGGTGTGATGAACTGACCACAACCCCCATTCCCTGTGGGGAGGAGGTAGAGAAATCGGGAGTAAAGTTCAGCCTGGGAAGAAGGAAGGGGTTGGGGAAGGTGTTTTAAGATTAGGTTTTATTTCTTATTACCCTACTCTAATTTGATTGGTAATAAGTTAAATCAGTTTCCCCAAGTCCAGTCTGTTTTGCCCTTGATGGTAATTGGTAAGTGATCTCTCCCTGTCCCTATCTCAACGCAGAAGCCTTTTGTTATAGTCTCTATGCCCTGTGCAGTTGAAGAGGGGGAGTGATAGAGCAGCTTTGGTGGGCATCTGGCATCAAGCCAAGGTCAACACACCACAATACCTGTTTCCTGAATGTAAACTCTTCTCTCTTTCTAGTGTAAAACTGCAATGAAGCAACTCTGTTGTTCAGTGCAACAGTTCTGCGTCTGTGATGTGCAGCTCTGAAATGCTGATGAGATTCTGTTTCATCATTTCTCAAGCTCCATCGTTTTCCTCCCACAGCCACCCCAGTGATATGTTAGAACATCTCTCACTCTATGTTCAGGCTTTTTCTTTCCAGCTCTTAAAGCATAGTCTCAACTTGCCCAAGCTCCCTTTGTTTTTCTGACTCTACAACTTAGTGTTATTTAAAGATAATGGTGTCTTTTGTAGAGAGTGGGTTATCTAGTAATAGTGTTACTGTAGCTGTGGTAGCTTGAGGGTGTAAGAAAATTAAGGGTTATAGGTATAAGTAACATCTTTTAATTATTTTATTAGTTGAAACATTCTATAGAACAATGAAGACTTCTCTGACGTTGATCTGAGGCAAAATGAGTGATGCTGATGCAAGATTTGATTAATACATATTTAAAGGAGGAAAAGATAATGATAATTAATATAACTTTGTGGAAAAAATGACATTGTTGCAAAACAGATTCTTCCTCACCAATTTAATATTTTTGTATCTTACCAAAGATATTCTTTAATCTTTACTTTCATTGTCAATTAACTTTCTAATTTTTCTTTGACCAAGCTCAATTTGAACTAGGAAAACACTGAGTATCTAACCAGTGACATGATCAGGGATCTTTAAGACAGTCTGGAGAGGACAGAACCCTTTGGAGCTCACTTTGGCTTTGTGGCCTGTTACAAATGGATTAGAGGTCAAGTGAAAATATTAGACATTTTGATTCCTTTACCTAACATCAAGCTTGAGAAAGCTATTGTGAACTCCCAGCCTTTCAGCATATGTACACTTTGTATTTCAGTCTTGCTGTATTATTTCTATTTAAATCAATGGCTGTAGGAATAGGAATGTTCACATGTTTTGTTTGAATTATGAAAAAATTGTTTTTTTAATGTTGAAGAAGCAATTTCTTGAACTTCTTTAAATTGATTGGGTTTTAGTGTCTTTCCAAGCTATTCTTCAAAGAACTTGTTTAAAGGTTAATAGACTTAACTCTTAGGAAGTATCATCCTCTAACAGGAAGTCTTTGTTATCTCACCACTGAATATGCTTCCTGAGGCTCAGGGTTAGGTAATACTCCATTAATCTCATCAAGTCTACATTTTCATTTAGATCCATTTGGTTACACAGATAAAGAGAATATGTTGACGCATGTGGTACAGTGCTAGCAGGCAGCTAAAGTAAGATGATAATGCAGCTTTTTTAGAGAACCAATTCCTGGATTATTGGCATGGATTATCTGGTGAGGATTTTTTAATATTGTGGAATTGTATGATTATAAATGATTACACTTTACTCTTCAGTCTAGTCATTACTAGGAAAGTAAAACAAGTTTCCTGCAGTAATATGTATCAATTTTAGTTCTGGACTGAGATTATTTATGCTTAGTCACATATCAGTTTGAAATGCAGTTTAATGAGCTTAATTCCTTCCAAATTTGAGGATTTAACTTGTGACATATTCAGACTTTTGCAAAAGCAATGATCTGAATTTTGTGGCCTGTAGTTACCACTAGGACTGAAGTGATGTGGAGTATCAAAAGTTCCTCTGAAGTCTCTCGGTACCGTGCATAATCAGAATTGCAAGCATGTGTCCCTGCACTGAGGGACCAGGCTTCCTGACTGAAGAGTTATCAAATAATTGAAGAAGGACTGATGTCCTTAGTGGAACCTTGTGCCTTGCTTTTGCTGAGTTTAGCAGAGGTCTGGCTGTCTGGTGTAGCTGTTTAGGACAGTTTTGCATCCATGTAAAAGTTCAGACAGTTGCACTTTCCAGAGCAGCCAGCAGCAGACTTGCAGTTGAGAAGCACCATTGCATATTGGAGATGGAAAGAGTCTAAGAAATGGCAGCATGTGTCTTCAAGAAGTGTATTATATTTATGTCTCTGGTTGGTATTCATTTTGGTGGCATTTGCACAAGTTGTCCTTGTACAGATTAACTTAAACTATGTCGCACCTCTTGGTGTCAAGGCTTGTCTAATCATCAGAGCATCAGTGACAGTATTTATTCATTTTTGAGGAAGCCAAAACAACTTCAGTGAAAATTAGCATCATAATAAGTTTCTCTAAATACAGTAATTTTTTTTCACTAAAGTATCAAATAAAGATTCCGTTTGTCTCAAGTCACTTTGAAATATTTGACAAGAGGCTTTGTGTAATGGATTTTCAAAATAATATTGTCCTATACTGCTTGCATTCTTTTATCATAAATATAATAGAATGGAGGAATGCATTCTTTTGCATTATTTGTCTTTGTTTTACATTTAAGGTATTGATGCCTAAATTATATTTTTTCTTTGTGATCTAATACAATATATTTGATTAAGGAGCATATTAAAATAATTCTATTTTTAAAATAGTCTCTGATTCTGGGTTAACTACTTTTTTTTTATTCTCTGCATATAATTTTTTTACCAATTGCATTCCCTGTGTTTATTCAGGAAACACTTTTATTCAGGGAGTTGGAATCTGTTCCTCCCCTTGATTTTTGTAGGACTGAAAATCTATTACATGCTTACTTATAAAAAGAAAAAGCCTAATAATTCCATTGCTGCTTCTTTTACTTTCTCTGTGGCAACAGTGGTTCTGTAGACAACAGAGACCACATCTAGCTGCTACTGAAACCAGAAAAGTCTTTCTCTTTTAATCTCAATTGAGAGTGAATCAGATTTCATGAGAATGGATGGTAGCTTTTAGAGCAAAGATACCAGTATGTTGCTGCATGATGAAGATCTGTCTTGGCACTCTGTATGTTCCTTGAATGGAGAGCACTGCTCTAACATATTATAATCCAGTACTGCAGCCTCAGTCCGCAGAGCAAATACTGCAGTAATTAAGTGGTCTAATCAAAATTGAGAATTTCTGAGAATCCTGAGATTTCAACAAGTTTGTATTCCCATTAAATATAAAATCTATATTTCTAGAGTTCTTTTCTATTTGAAATTTGTTTTAAAACATTTTCCGTTTAGAAAGTGAAACTGCTTTCACATTCCTGATTCCAAACTGAGCTGAATGCCCCAGCTTTCTGCACTCTTAGGTCTTGTTCCTGGGGCAGGAAGGTCTCTGTTTCACCAGAACATTATTCACTGGCTGTGACTGAAGGCAGTGTGACTGAAACTTGTGTCAGGGCTTCACTGGCGGACTTCCTGTGTACTATTTGCAAGATCCTTCACATCTTAACTCACACCTGTATCAACATTTGCGCCCCTAAAATGAGGCTGCTAGCCGGGTGAAAATACTATTTGGGGTCCTACAGAGGTGATAGCAGTTATCATCCTCTGGGAGGTGCTGGTGCTTTACAGTATTCCCAGATTGTACATTGTGGGGCATATCTTCCTAAGGAGGCACTGAATGCTATTTGTTCTTATTGAACTTGGGGAAGCTGAGGAAGAGCAGTCTTAAAAGCATTATACTCATCATATTCAAAGCATTAAAACATTATATTTACTCATTTAAATGAGTTCTCTGTGTGTTAAGAGTATTTAGAATTACTGCTATTTATTTTTTTTTAAATTACAGAATCTTTGCAAATTTCCCTTTTCGGTAGATAATGAAAGATTGTAACCAGAAAAACAGAACATTATTTCTGCATTTAACAGTCGCTGTGACAGCACGTCCATCTATGATGACACTAAACAAGAAAACCATCTCAGTTACTTATTTTTATCCAAGTGTAGTTGCACATACCTTGTTTTAACTGGCATAATTATGACCATAATGAAGCAAAATATGGAGGTGAGTCTCTGTTCCTTCAGAGGACAAATAATGTAAAGAAAACAGATTTACCAAGGCCATATCAATAAAATAAGTGTCTTCATATTTTCCTTGTCAACCTTTCACATGCTTAGTGGTTATTCAAGCTTGCTAAAAAGAGCCATTATTGTAGCACCAGAGTATTTGATTTTAATTTTCTCAGTGTAAATAATTCAGATAACTACTGTGACTACCTCAGTACCTGCTTTGGATCCTGCAGGGACGGTTGCTTTTTGCAGGTCTTGAGGACCAGTGACCTCTTTCTGTGCCCTCCCTGCTCTTGGTCTGGAGACCTCCCTCATTACTTTTGCTCCAGGTGGAATTGCTTCTGCAGCTACACTTACATGTCTCTCACCTCTGCATTAAAAAGCTCCTGCTATCTTTTATGCACATATTAGAAGCCATTTTTGCTTATGTGGCAACCCTACAGTAAAAAAAAAAAACCCAAACAAACAAACCAAAAAAAAAAAAAAAAAAAAAAAAAAAGAGCAAGAAAAGAAACAAAGGTTAAATTGAATTTTGGCATAGTTCCTTGTTTCATGTTTTTGTGAATACTTCAAAAAATTAGCAGACCGATTGTATCACCTCAATCCATTTCAGGTATTTAGCTTCTTTTTAAAGCAGCAGTAAAACTTTACAGTAAAAGGACTTTATCTTAGCATTACTTTTAAGTTTCAGGTTTTAATCTAACTTGTAGGATCATAGTAGTGTATTTTAAAAACATTCTCAAAAAGCATTTTTAATTTATATTGAAGTTCCTTTTATCTTTTAATAGCATGACATATTAATGCCGAGGTTTGATTGAATTTTTTAAACTATGGTTATCTAAACAAAACTACTGAATACTTGACCTGATTCTCTTGATAGCTGTAGCGCCCAGAAAACCCAGGATTGTAGAGTCTGGTTCAGAGCCTAAATTTAATGGATCTATGAGACTAGGAAGCTTCCAAAGCTCTTGAGGTGAAGCTAGGCTCATTTTTTATGAAAACAAAGCACACGCAACTCTCGGGCCAGCTAGTGTCTGCATGCCAGCTTTCAGTTTGGGAATATATAAATAGCATTAGAAGTAGGAAGCAGCATTTGGCCAGCTGCACAGCTTTGTGCAATTGCATAACACTACATTACTGAACCTTCTCAGCAAAGCTAATCGCTTCAGACAGAGGCATCATGCTAACTCTGCAGGTCTTGGTCCCGACATCTGCTTGCATGGCTTTGCACTTTCCCCTCTGCTGGCAGCTTTACTGCCACTGGATCATGGCTTCTGGTACAGATAATATGGCATTTTACCTGTTCGGGCCTGCCAAGCAGTCAGACACCTTCAGAGTTGTCTTAGCTACAAGACATCTACATCTTGTCAGCTTCTAAGATCCATCTAAAAACGTTTTAGCCATGCCCTCCTGCAGCATTCCCTATTTAACCTGTAATAAAATCCCCTCACTGGTGCAAAATTCGTACACTGAGGATTTTCACTCTGCTCCCTGAATGTATAGAAAGCCCATTTGCACTGGGGTATTCCCAAAACCAACAGTAATACAGGAAGAGCTGGTCTCTACTGTTTGGGTCAGGTTTTTACAACTCGCAGACTACAGTTCTCGATTCTAAAAAGGATCAGTTTCCTGAATGGTAAGACTGGGAACAAGATAAAGTGTTACTCTGTCAGAATCAAATACATCTTTGTGTATGAAGTATATTTCAGACAATATTAGTAAAACAATTGGGATCTGAAGCCTCCCAAGAATATAAGGTAAAAATAAAGAGAATAAAAGTGATCTTGCAGCACTTAGTTTTAGGTGCTATATAGCAGAATCCATAGCATGACACCCTGACTTGCCCTAGGTCTGAGAGGGAATTTATGTGTCACCACCTGGTTGAGCCTGAAGTCTGCTGTCTTCTCCCCCAAAGTTTAATCTAGACCCTTGTAGCTACAAGCCTTGGCTCCCCAGACAATGCACACATATGTTACCCAGACCTAGACAGCAAATGCAGGAAGTTCTTGTGGTTCTGCAGGATTGCTGTCCTTCATTTCAGAGTGTCCCCACATTCACTCAGGTTTTACAGTGTTTACTCTTGGGTAGTGAGGTACCTGGGAAATAGCTCTACTGTGTAGTGGAGCCTGCTGCAGAAATTTGGAAGTCTTTCAGGCAAGAGAATAAGAAAGACGGGCTTTACAAGAAGACTTTAAAGTGGTTTTTCTGTATTCTTACATAAGTCACAAAGGACACCCAGAGCCATGTGAAACAGTAGAATTTACGCACCTGATTTCCTCTTGAGTGTTTTGGGCGGATTCTATCTAGACCTGGGCTCTTTTGACAATCAAGATGGTTCTTCTCCCTGAGAAAGCATGTCCTTTAAGCCTCTCATCTGCAAGTTTAAAACGCAGCTCTGACACTTGTTTTCACTCCTTCAACTCTTTAATTTTCCTCTTTTATATCTCTATGGACAACATAAGGGGAAGCAATTTCCTCACCTAACTCCCTGCACAACTTTTTCAGTTATTGATTGTTTCATGAGCAGAAGAATCCTGTCCTGAAGCATACCAGTTCTGATTTAAAAAAAACCTACAGAAAGCAAAATGGATGATTTTAGGATTGCATACATACCAGAGAGTTCATAACACGCAGATTTCATAGCTCTTAACATATGGAAACAGCATGTCTGAATTTTGCTTTAGATAAAACAACCCTATTCAGTACTGGATGGAAAAAACTAAACCAACAGACTAATTTTCATTTCAATCAATAAAACGAAGTGGTAGACATGAAGTCTTTTCTTTCGTTTTTGTGCATCATAGCCTGATTTGGTGAGATCAGGAGGCGAAAGGTCTAACTCTGTTAGAGGTCTTTGGTATCATGGTACGAAGTAAGCCTAGCTCCCTTTTTGCATGTGTTGGTTAATGCTTAAGTGTTCTACCAGGATATGTCTTGCTGGTGCACACATAACCTCCTACTCAGCTTCCCCTGTTCCAGAGGGAATCTCAGAGATAAAACTGGGAAATTTTTAACTAAATCGCAGCAATTTTGGACAGAATCCTGAGTCAGCCTGTTTTCAAAAAAAAATGCAGTCAGAGAAGGTGGTCATAAGACAATAGGTCTGTGCTAGGCTTTTCCAGTATAAAAAGGTAAAATTTCATGACTAATTTAAGTTAAACTGATGATATTTGCATTCTTAAATTTAGTCACTAAAACATGTGGCCTAGTTTTCAGAGAATCTGCAGACCCAATTTTTTTTTTTATTAAGAAAATACCGATGACATTTGTGATGTAGAAAAGGCATTTAAAGGAACACTGATGATAGTATTTCTTCCCTCTTCAATGCAAAATCCACATTTCACATTAGATGTTCTGTATAGCTTCAACAGGAGACTTACCTGCCTCTCGTGCATACAACTGAGTCATTACAAGAAAGTTCTCTATTTAAAAAGGGGAGGGGGGGGGGGAAGATGATGTTATGATAGCAAAAAAAAAAAAGTATAGATAAAAGAGGACAGCAAAATCCCATTTAGTCCAACACAGCAGGGAGAAATTAAGAGACCCCTTGTGACTAATGAGTTCAGGAGCAGGTTTGACTCAGTGCAATTACTAAAAAATCATTTTAATCCAAGGTATTGAAGACTTAATAGTGGTGCAGTTTACCTTATCAGCTTTAACAGATAGTGGTGTATACTTTAGAAAAATCTGTGATGTTATTTACTTCACTGTAGTGATTTGTTGTACCTTTAAGCAAAAAGAAACTGCAGACTATGATGACGTTGAACAGAATTGCTCACAATGCACTGTGCCAGCTTTACAAGACCTCTTTGAAATGCATGTATCCCTTTGGTCAGTGTAATCCAGTTTTTCATTGTAATGCAGAGGAATTGTCATGCTCCTGTTTTCTGCCCTGCTTCTTCCATTTCTATTACATCTGATGTGTGTGTCGCAGCAACTGAATCATTGCAGCTCATGGGTAATCTTTGTAAATCTTTGACATTTTAGCTGCTGTTGCATGAAGAGCAGAGGCACACCTGAAGCAAGGGTAGGATTTTCCAAGAGGCTGAGGTCTCCACAACAGGAATTCCTAGGAAATCTCTCTGCACTCATGAATTCAGCTTCAGCTGGGGATCATATTACAGTGCTGACTTTGCTAGAGTGAAGTTGATATGCCCTTCAAATGTAAAGATTGGCTCTTTTAAAAGTCTAAATTACACACATGTACTCAAGATTACCTTGAAATCTGGCATGTCCTGTGCTGATGTGGAATAGCGCTTGTGACTAAAATTCAGGCAGGAGTCTTGAAATTCATTTTCCATTTCATAAAACAGGGCTTTTTTAGTGCTAGCAAGTGAAGGTCACATCTTTTGGGAAGATGTGACCTGCAAATCATTAACCTATTTATATTTCAAATGTTCTTAGTTACTCAACACTTATCCTAGCCAGAGCAAAGCACCTTGTGCACCTCTTAGGGACCTACATGGAGAGGTTAATTCTCTCTTTAGGAAGACTGGAGGGGATCTCCTGCACCAGTAAAACGTGGCCTCGTGAAGTTGCCATTTGAGAATGACTCTGGTGGGGACATACTGCGGCCACTGAATTGCAACACCATCCAGTCTATGTAAAGTTTATGCTTGACATTGTCAGAAATTAGTGTTGAATTTAGAAATGACTGTTGGAGGAAACTGTTTCTCTCCTTTTTACTGAAAGGAAATATCTTGTGAAATTATCTATCATCTGCTTTACATGGGTTACAGTTCAGCTAGTTCAGAAAAGAAATGATGTGTGAATGTTTATCAGAGACAGAGACTACAGGATGAAAAGCTGGGGAAGAAATAACTTGGGGCTGCAATGAAGAGAAAGGCAAATTATGGGAAAAGGCGAAGTGTTGGGGCAACACTGGGGAACATGACTGTGGGGGTAAACTGGAGAAGTAGAGGAACTGGGTTTATAGGGGATAGAGCTCAGTTGCCTCTTACTGTGTATCAGAATCTTGGAGGAACTCATCTCTCGTGAGCCTGTGAACTTGGGGTCCTTTTGCAAGACCTGACATTAGGCCTCTTACCTTAGAGGCTAGGAGAGTCGCTTACCCTCTAATCACCTCAGTCTTCTTGTCCCTGACTCCATCTTGAGCAAGCTCAGGAGGGCATTAGATACCACAAAGCAACCTTCAACTTTTGCTACTTCTTGCTTTGTCGCTAAAGAATAATGCTGGCAGGCTCCAGCTTCCTGCTTCCTGGCAGGTGCTTGGCAGAAAAGCAGACAGCTCGCTGTGGGGCGGAGGGCAGGGTCTGCTGCTGAGTTACAGGGGCTGTTCCGGGCTCTCCTGAGCTTGGACTGTGATACTGCATTACCCACTCTGCGAAAATTCCCCATCTGAGGGTACCTGTTTTGTTTTGGATGAGTCGTTTCACTGGATACCATTAACTGCCCCACAAACCTGTCTTTGAAGATTACTTTACAAAACAGTTCAAGAAAGTGCTATAGAGAATGAATATTTAAAAACAGCTGTGACACTGCAGCAGTTTGGATGAGATGACAAGTCCAAACTAAAGATGTGTCTTCACAGGGGTATTTATTTTGCATTAAGCTTAGCCACTGCTCATGAAAGCAGCCGCAGCTAACAACTAACAATGCAAAATAATTAGAGTGTACTGACTGCCAAGAGAGTGTTTGTTCCTCAGCCTGTTTTGAAGGTGTTTTAAGTTCACTGCTTATTGATGCAGTACAGACAAAGATAGCTTTTAATGTATGGCAGTTGTTCCGTTGTTTCACACCAGGACCAAGTAGTCCTTTTGCCTTCAGGCCTTATCCAGCTGTGGAGAAAATTGTGGGCATTTTTACCTGCACATCCCTGGCATCATCATCATCAGAATATGGCTGTGGTACTCCAGCACTGTGTCTGCCAGCAAGGGGCAGATCTCTGTGACTTAGGGGAAGAAGGAAAGGTTCAGGATGGGCTTGAGAAGTATCCCCTGAAGGGGTATACAAACCAGAAGGCATCTGGGCTGGCCTGTTTTATTAACACAGTGAGATAAAAGCAAATTGTAGAAGACCCAAAGAACAAACAGCAGGTCTTATGAGTAGCAAAAACCAAAGGAAATGAGTTATTTGTCTCCTAGCTGGAGTCTCTGGTGTTTAATGACACTAGCTGTGATTTACACTATGGCAATAGGACATTCACAATATATTCAATCCTCTATGCAGCAACTAGCATCTGAAGTGGGTTCAGCCTTTCATTCAAGAGGAACACGTACGAGAGGTCCCTCTCCGTCTCCTCTGCATACTTTCATGAAACTTGTAGGGACCTAACATTTTTAACATCTCTAGCCTGACATGAAATGAGATTTATATTGATTACTATGTTCAAAAACTACTGGGAACATACACATGCACACACAGGGTTATTATGTGTCATCTCCATAGGAAACTGGGCAAAACTCAGACCTCCAGCAGTATTTTTATTGTATTCATGTTCTGACAAGCCGGATGGCATTTTGTCAGAGAGCAGCCTGCAGCGAGCCTCTCTCGGCTGTTGACAAAGCCAGGCCCTTAAGGCTGAGGACAGCCTCTTGTTCACGGGGCTGACAAGTGAGAGGTCCAAAAGGATTCTGGCATCAGCAACCAACCTGTCTACCTTGGTGGTGTTTGTAGTGTGCCACATGCTATATTTAGGGTAATAAAACCTTAGAGTGAAGTAAGTTTCTGGAGCAGTCTAGAAGTGAGGCATCATTTAAAGCAGTTTGATTCAGTTTTATCATGTTGTTGAGATGACACTTATGGTAGATGACTCATAGAATTATGTCATGGTGATAGAGCATTTAATTGCCTAACAAGGCAATTCTGCAAGGAAATCCTACAGGGGTTATTATAACCGGTGAATGAACTTTGTACCTATCAGCAGGATACACTGAAGGTACAGCTGTAACACTGCCAGGCAGCACTCCCTTCTCATCTGCTCCACTACATCAAGCTACACCCTTACATGCCAGCAGCATTTTGTAAGGGAATCAATCTGCCTGTGTCTTGCTGAGTTTCCATTTACCTTCTTAAACAAGTACATCTGTGATTTTTAATACTAGATGCAGTCTGCCAGTGGAAACTACTGTACGATTGTTAGCTTACTTCCTGCAGGCATTCAAAGCATGACATTTTTTCCATGGCTTTCTCAAGTATTTGCCTGACAGTGTCCTCTGAAAGCTCTTCTTCCCTTTCCCCCTGCAGTGATGGGAACCATTGCGGCTGACAGTCACCTCTTCTTGATCAATGGTCCACAGCAAAAAAATCACCCACCTATCCCCACTGGCCACACATCACAGGAGTATACAGAGGACTCTTGACCATATGGTGTCATACTTGAGGAAAGCAAGATGGGGAAACTATTTTTTGTCTTTAGTCTAGGGAAGATGCAAACATCTCTTAACCGGAGGGTGTGGGATCTTTTAAGTCATCCAAGTATGAAGTTCATGTTAATCTACCTGCCTTCCACAGCAATGGAGCATGAGCCATTGGTGCTGTCAAGGACAATTTCCTCCTTCCTTGCAATTCTGAATACGAAGGAGAGAAGAATCAAAGGAGGAGGAGGTTGAACAACATCTAATAGTTTAAGAAGGCTGACAGTAAGTGCTTTCAGGATGGTTTTCCAGATCTCTCAAGGTTGGAAAGAGAAAGATGAGGTTAGCCATGTTATAACTGAAAAAAATCTCACCATAAGCAACAAGACTTGGATAAACAGGGATGAGTAAGTATCACTCCTGCAGATAAAGAGCAGACAAGTGGCTTCACTGGAAAGCAGACTGAAACAAATTGCCCTTTTTTTTTTTTCCTTCTTTTTTTCCCTCCTATCACAACTTATATTCTGCATATCATAGCATAGGGCATTAAGAACTGAAGGTTTGTTTTGATGACTGTATGAAACAGGATATTCAGCTGAGGGCTCTCTTCCACACAAGATCTTGGTCCTCAAGACACCTGAAACAAAGTGGGCAGCTAATGGTAAAGTTGGAAACTTGTGATCTCTTGGACTTGACAAATTCATGCAATAGTTTCTGTAAGCATCAAAATTTAATGACTTGCTCCTTTTAAGTTTACAAGCTTTCCTCTTTGGTGTAATTTATTACAGCAAATTGTATCCTATTTTTTTTTTAAATGAAGAAGTATTTTACATCTGTATAATTGAAAAAAGTTCTATAAAATCATAACTTTCAGTCAAAGAAGTTCTGCTCTCATATTCAGCAATTTTCATGAAATATCTAAAGTATTTTAAAAAGACTCCCTGATGTTTTCATGAAATAGAGATGCCAGTGTATAAAGAAAATAATTAAGATCTCAGTGGAATATGTTGTAAGTTGGGCAGACTCCAAGACAACACATGCCCAGTTTTCATGAAATTGTATGTTGCATTTCATTAATTGTTCAGACCCCATATTTTACAATATTCATTAAGTTTCATAGCAATATTCATGACATTTAATAGCAATGTGCATGCAATATTAAACAAAGCATAAAAAAACCATCACAGCTGCAAGACTAATAAATCACGGGAGTATAAACTTCCTTCCGAGCTGTAAGAGAACAGACATCTTGCTTCATTTTTCTTATATTTCACTAAAGAAAGACAAGCAATGTTTCATGGTAGATTCACCAAATAGGTCTCAAAATTCTCACCAGCCATGCATAGGCTAGCCATTCAAAATTAAACAAAGCACAAAAACAGCACAGCTGGAATTCACTGGAATTTATTTTAAATTAATAATAATAAAAAAGAGCACCCTCCTGTCATCGCAGGAGTGCTGCTCTGACAGCCTTTATCAGAGTCTGTGTAATGTTCTTCTGGAGAGAGTAGCTTGCTAGTTGCTCATAATTTCTACCTCTGCGTCTTGAGGTGTATAATCTTAACACTAAAAGCCTGTTAAATGTAAGTCTTCAGCCTTGCAACTTGCCTTTCAGTTTTCCAAATTCATACTTCATCCTTCCTTTGCAGCTAGTTACACATTAGTACACCAGCCATTCAGGAAAAGACTTTGTTGATCAGAGAAGCAGAGGATAAGATGGGTCTCCAGAGGGAAGACCATCAATTCTACCAATTACAGTAGCTGTGGAAGAAGTAGATGCTTTACAGCACGGTGCATTAATGCTGACAAAAATATTGCTGTGCTAAACCACACTTTGGAGTAAGGGACTCAACTAACAAAGACAGACACATAATGTAACAGCAAGGCAGAGTAGATAAGGTTCTTTAATCACTTCCACCCTGTTGAAAATATATCACATCCTACCTGCATCAGTTGTACGTTCTTTACAGAGCACAATCCCATCACCAGCCAGCAAGTAACCTCCTCAGGCCTAACTCATGGCTGATGAGCAGAGGCAGCAGGTTTCTGGGTGGTGCTGGTGACTGGTTTTTGCAGAGATTAGGAATCTGGTATTGGTGTGCTGCTTCTCCAGCTTTGCTGGTTGTTTATTTTATCTCTAGAGACATGATCTGTCTCACAATGAAGTCTTCAGTTGGAGCAGGTCTGAGGCAACACATCCCCCATATCTGAGGAAACAATTCCTCCCTTCCTGAGCCCTGAAACCTTTTTATGCTGCATCAAGGGCATCCAGGAAAACTTGTTACTGGACACGGGTCCATGGCTCCTCACCTATGATTTGCTGGAGCTGTTGGCAAAGATGCTTCTTGTTGAGAGCAGAGTGGAGGCTGTAAGGAGCAGACTGTCAAGTTCATCTCTACAAGACTGTGTGGGTGTTAGCAGGGCTGTGGAGTGGATTACTGTGTCTGACACACACACTGGTAACGACCTGGAGGTGACTGGCTACCTCAGGGGGAGAGAGGTCATGGAGATGTGTTTGCAGCTTTTGAAAATCACAGCTTGGTACTAACTAGACCTTCATGTAAGTAAGCTCTCAGGTAAGAAGGGAAGTGTTCTTTTCTTGGTTACTTCTCTTTTTTTATTTTTTTTTTTTTTTAATGTTTTGCTGTACTCAACCATCAGTGCCTGTGGATGGCAATATAGTACTAAGCATATCATTTAATGTGTGTAACTACTCCTGAGTAAGAAATACTCTACCTGTAATGTTAAAGCACTCGGGCAGTATGTTTTGCTTCTTCAGGGATGTGTTGTGTGTGCTGGGCAATGGGGAGAGACACTGGGATTTTTTCTGGAGTTTATTCAGTTACTTCTTAGGGAAAGCTTCCTCTAATGGGAGTTTGTAAGAAACTAGCTTATAATTTGCCTCATGATGATTAAATTAATAGAGAGAAGGCAGTGCTTTGATCTAATCTTTTGGTTCCTCCTGAGAGGAACATGCTTATTTGTCAAGAGAGGTCTTAAAATATTCTCATATCCTCAGCTCCCACTAGGCCAGTAAATGAAACCTTCAGCTTTTCCACAGGCAAAGAGCATTTGGGCTGAGCAGTCTTCAGGATAATTCATGTAAGCACTGGAAGCAATTGAATCCCACTTGAAGTTTTTCTCCTGTCTGTGGATGAATTAGGGGTCTACTGTTGTCATTTGCGATTCAGACTCCACCACTGACCGCTGTCTCTGTCAGTGACAGAACTGCTTCAGTATATAAATATTTAATAGTAACGTTTAACACTTCCAGACATGACAGCGCTGAAGTACAATATACTGAAGTGATCTACTTTTTTAATGTGTGTGGTGATTGAGAAAGGAAATTCTCATGCATACTACTTGGAGAAGGTTAGAAGAAACCGACAAACACATGGGGAAAAACAAGACTCGTCATAAGCTACCGGTAATGCCTGGAAGGTACTGCTGACAGTAGGATGGTCTCATGAAGCCATTTGGTGCCAGCTCATTAGAGGGCTTTGGAAGGGATATTTGGCATAAAATAGATTTTATTTAGAATTAGGGACTCTGCTGCCTTGCTCTTGGCATGGAATGAACTTGCAAATTAAGCTGTCTTGTAATATAATGACATTGCCTTGTATTATGAATCATTTTAGAATTAGAAACATTGATCTGAATAAGAAATTAAGATTTGTTAAGAAGTGGAGAAACATGTCCAGCTGACATTCAGGGGCTGTACATACATGCTTGTGAAGAACACGTTGCACACTGTCCCAACACTGCAGCAGTGTGCAGCTTCTAAGCCTGGATTCAACACCTGGAGCCTTGTTTGCTAGGGTTTTCAGTTACTCCAGTGGTTGCTTCAGTGGTTATATTTTTCTCAGGTTCAATTTCTTTAAAAACTCTTCTTCGTTACTGGACGTCTCAGGTGGCTAAATATTAAAATTTTATACTTGCCAGGGGCTTACTTTTCAATTAGGACAAGTTTGAAAAGTCTAGGTTAGGTGGAAGAAAGTTTTAAATACAGGGAGATGGTGGCTGGGCACGTGATGCCTCTCTAAATATTTGATGAAGCACAGGGCTCTGTCCTGGCTGCCCATTCTCTGCATGGGGCAAAAACCCCATGGGGATGGTTATGCGCTTTTGGAGCAGCTCACTAAGTATAAGTTTAGCTTGTTTCCTAAAGTGAATTCAATACTGTTGTGGTTTAACCCAGCAGGCAGCTAAACACCACACAGCTGTTCACTCACTCCCCCACCCCAGTGGGATCAGGGAGAGAATTGGAAAAAAGGTAAAACTCATGGACTGAGATAAAGACAGTTTTAATAGGGCACCCCCAGCCTCCTCACTGGCAGGGCAGTATGAAAAGCTGAAAAGTCCTTGACTTAGTGTAAGTGCTGCTCAGCAACAACTAAAACATCAGAGTGTTATCAATGTTATTCCACCCTAAATCCAAAACACAGCACTGTACCAGCTACTAGGAAGAAAATAAACTCTATTCCAGCTGAAACCAGGACAAATACTTAAAGACCAGGACAAAACCAAAAAAACCCAAGAAAAAAAAACCAAAGACAGTCTTTGGGGTTAGTGGCCTCTTTGTAAGAAATGGATATCTTCTTGGTATGATCAGCTCATTTCCCTCAACATGCCTCAAACTCACAAGATTACAAGTGTCAGGAGCTTCCTTGGTATTTCCTTGCAAATATTTCTCTCTCAGATCAAAGACACTATCCAGTCCTCTGAAGAAAGCTAAGTTTATGGAGCACTACAGCTATTTTCCTCTACCCTGAGTATACAGGAATGCAGTATGCTTTTCTGCATGTGTTGTACTTTAGCATTCATGAATATCCTTATGAAGGCAAGCTTTGAGTCACATGCTGTGTCACACTACAGGGAAGAAGAATATCAATTATATAGCATGGTTAATCATGAGAGGAAATGGATTTGACTAACTGAATATGCAAATACCAATTCAAAATAAAATTATGAGCTCTTCCTGATGTGCAAAATGCTATTGGTGAAAAAACATTTTAATATATTGGTACTTGACTTCAGGAGAGCGTGGTTTATGAAGGGAAGAAAGAAAAAACATATGTAAGTTCTTCTTACATTTTGTTATTCTTGAAGCTGTTGGTATTTTTCTATCTTGGAAAAGCATAGCTGACATGAACCTTTTAAAGCACATTTTGACATTTAAAATGCAGCTTCCTGTGCTTGCGTTCATGCATGGTTTCCTGAGACGAAGGGTGGTAAGTAAATATTCACTGCTGGTTTTCCTGTGAACACCACGAGGCTGTACAGGATGGGATTTGTTGTACACAAGGACAGGCTGCTCCTGGAACCTTACACCCCCTTACCCTAATATATCAACAGCTGTTTGGCAAGGAGACAGGAATTTTCTTATTTACCCCAAACTTGGTATTTACAGCTATACCCCCATGATGTGGGTGGTCACAGTTCACTTCCCGTGGCTGCTCAGTGAGAACAGCACCTCCCACCCGGTGTTACAGTAGTCTCTGGTGGAGCATCTTTTCCAGTCCTCATTGCAGAAGCATTTCACTTCACGTGGTGTGGTGAGCTAGCTCAAAGAAAGTGATGTGCTGTACTCAAAAGTATCACACTCTCTTGAGTGGGGAAGCCTAATCCCAAATATCTTTAAATACCATTTAAAGTAGCTGCAGTGTGGCAATAGAGGCCGGTTTTCAATGTGCTCAGTGAGTACTGGAACCAGTCATCTAGTTAAATAGGAAAGTCTCTTCCCCCTCTTACCAGTTCTTGTTTAGAGCACATGTTTGGAGGTCTTGTCTAATTGTACCCACAAGGGCAAGATTGTGATGGGTTGACATTGACTGGAAACCAGGTGCTCAGCAAAGCCGCTCTATCACTCCACTCCTCAGCTGGACAGGGGGAGGAAAAATAAAAAAAAGCTTGTGGGTCAAGATAAGGACAGGGACATCACTCAGCAATTACCATGACTGGCAAAACAGACTTGACTTGGGGAAATTAATTTGATTTATTACTAGTCAAATCAGAGAAGGGTACTGAGAAATAAAACCAAATCTTAAAACACCTTTCCCCCACCCCTCCCTTCTTCTTGGGCTTAACTTCACTCCCGATTTCTCTACCTCCTCCACACAAGAGGCACAGGGGGACAGGGAATGGGGGTTGTGGTCAGTTCATCACACCTTGTCTCTGCCACTCCTTCCTCCTCAGAGGGAGGACTCCTCACACTCTTACCCTGCTCCAGCGTGGGGTTGCTCCCATGAACTTCCCCAACGTGAGTCCTTCCCACGGGCTGCAGTTCTTCTTCATGAACTGCTCCAGTGTGGGTCCCTCCCACGGGGTGCAGCCCTTCAGGCACAGACTGTCCCAGCATGGGTCCCCCACCGGGTCACAAGTCCTGTCAGCAAACCTGCTCCAGCGTGGGCTCCTCTCTCCATGGGACCACAGGTCCTGCCAGGACCCTGCTCCAGCGTGGGCTTCCCAGGGGGTCACAGCCTCCTTCAGGCATCCCCCTGCTCTGGCGTGGGGTCCTCCATGGGCTGCAGGTGGAGATCTGCTCCACCATGGGCCTCCATGGGCTGCAGGGCACAGCTGCCTCACCATGGGCTGCACCACGGGCTGCAGGGGAATCTCTGCTGCAGTGCCTGGAGCACCAAGTCCCCCTCCTTCTTCACTGACCTGGGTGTCTGCACAGTTGAGTCTCTCATATATTCTCTTCTCTCTGGCTGCAATTGCTCTCCCACATTTATTTTTTTTTTAACTTTTCTTAAATATGTTATCCCAGAGGCACTACCACCATCACTGATGGGCTCAGCCTTGGCCAGCAGTGCGTCTGTCTTGGAGCCGGCTGGCATTGGCTCCATTGGACACAGGGGAAGCTTCTAGCAGCTTCTCACAGAAGCCACCCCTGTAGCCTCCCAGCTACCCAAACCCGATACAGAGATGAACAGGGTAAAACTGTGTGGACTTGAAGGTGCTCGTAATCCCGAGCTGGGTGGTTTGCTAGCCAGCCCCCTGCAGACTTCCAGCTGGGTGCAGAAGCAGAACTGAGGGGATACTGGCATTTCATTGACAAATGCAGGCACTGGCACAGAGTTCAGATGGGGCTCTAGGAAGATGAGGTGTAAGCACTGAAATCACCTGTGATCTGAATCTTGTGCCCATTCACTGCAAACTGCTCTGAACGTGACCTTAGTGCCAACCAACAGCCTTACTGTGGGTAGTTCCAATTGGGCTTCTTGCTGCCTTCTTCTTCTCTCTCCCTCGGTATGGTTTTAAAATACCATTTTAATGGTGAAACAAGACTCCAGAAATTAACTTAAACATTTAACTCCAGAAGGACTTCACAGTTCCTGGTCCCAAGTTGCTTACCCATCTCTGGCTGGGCTTTCAGTTGATGTTATTGACAATTCATCAATCACATCCTGCCTTGCTGGTGGCCTTGGAGGCCTCCTTCCATGCCTTACCTTCTATATATGAAGGCTTGAAATCCTGGATTTGGGGCAGCACCACACCTTCACACCACGCGCTGATAGTAGGTGGAGACTCTGAAGCTGCCCCCCTCCTTCCTCCTGGAGGAAGGGCAATGCCCAGCAGGGTTTCTCAGGAGGGCAGCTCTTCTCTAGGGTTGTGCACACCCAAACATGCAGGCTTGCTGTGCAATGCATGTGAGGCTGCAAACAACTTGGGTGAGGGAAGGAGCCATTTCTGTATGCTGAGGAAACCCTAACAGGGGGCTAAAAGCTGCGTTGGATTTGCTTAGATGGTAGGATGAGGATGATGTTTGGTGGAAAATCACTAGCTGGATCCTACTTATTATCTCACAAAATCATTTTGAAATCCGTTATGTTTCCCTTTGACTTTTCAGTAAACAAACCGATGTTTATCAGACCGTAGGCTATACGGACTGACAGAAGCACTGACATGGGTGTCTGGAGCTGTGCAGATACAGGATGCTCCCACGTGAGCGCTGGGATGCTTTCACTCCCTGCAAGCTTGGTCGTTATTCCCTTGCCCTCTCATGGTACCGTCCTCATCACGGCTTCATCTGAGTGGGGTTTGGGATAAATCTGATGGCTTGAATAGGAGCTGTAGCTGAGCTACAGCACTCAAACTGGGTATTTCTGCTGTGGGAAAGACAACCAAATAAATAACTGAAAAATGAAAGATGGATGAGCTGGAATGAGCTGTGAACTGACAGCTTTGTGACCGGTTTTGACTTATTTCTTTTTTGTGGTCTAAAGCTGAGTGCCTCATAAATTCTGAAGACATCAAAACTGTAACTAACACAACTGAAACCATCCTATGATCGCTGGAAATATAAAGAGCAACGGCTGTAACTAGAAGACAAGAGACAGCAAAAAGGGAATAAATTCTCTCCTCAAAGTGGTATTTTGGGGTATTTTCTTCAGTTCTACAGGTTGAATCAGCAGACTGACACAATTGTGCGCATTTGGGGTCACACCGTGCCTGTCCTACAATCTAATATGGACCTAGAGATGAAAATACTTTCAGTGTTTATGGTTCTGGGGTATTTTACTGACTGCTCATAAGGATCCTGGGATCCTCAAATAGATACCTGCACTGTCATGCTCTGTCAGCCATGAGGCGACACACAGTAGACACCATTTGGCAGTGTGCTGGTCTTGGGGGCCGTTCCATGCTTTGCTCACTGGGTAGACAGGAGGCCTGAGGGCTTTTTGCGGGGAGGAGAACATAAAATGAGAGCAGCCACATTGGGTCTGGAGCCCCATCCAGTCTGGCACCATATTTCTTAGAGTGGCCAAAAATGGGATGAGCCGCAAGAATGGGTCAAAAAGTTTGTAGCTGAAAGGAGTCCTGAAGTTGGGTAACTAGCTTTGTGTCTCAGAGCCTGTGGTGAAGCTGTCTCCCAAGAGTCCGTCCTAGAGCTCTTTAATCTATATAAGCATCTGCAACAACCTCTGGCAGGACTCATAGCTTAACTCTCTATTACAGTTATTTAGTGAAGAGCTGGGGAAAGAATTAGAAAATGAACTATGGTAACAGTACTGCAGCTGCAACTTGATATCTAGCACCATGCAATGACCAACAAGCCTCTCCAGGGTATGTGCAAGCGAGAATTGCTAACTTTTCAGTGGCAATTGTTCACTGTGCAATTGTGGGTAGCAATTTCCCAGCTGCCATCAATTCCTTTTGTTGTTTCCTCAGAAGAGCCACAGGGCACCTGATGCACAGCAATGAATTCCAGAAAATACTACCTTTTCAGGTGGCTGGGTTTTGGTTTTTTTCCCCCACTTATAAATTCCCACCCCGCCGCCTCCCTCCCCCACCCCCCCTTCTAAATAATAATTTTATAGTATGCATTAGGAGCTTTGGAGTAGATTCCCAGGAGCCCCACGCTTGCCAAGCTTAAGTCTGGCATCCCCAGCAGGACAAATTGCTTATCCAGAACTGGAGAGGCCTCTAGATTCTGTACATCTATTACCAGTCTCCAACACCTACTTCTGGTGTTTATGTACACATTTTTGTGAATCAAGAGCAGGCTGGTCCAGAAGTTTACTTCCTCTTGTTGTGGGTAGAACGAGTCTGTTGTGGCTTCAGACAGGGGCAACCTCCTGACTGCTGGGCTGTTAGCACTTTCTGTATTTGTAGATGAGGTAGGCTGTAGGTCAGTCATCTGAATCCTTCCTGGTAGTTATCTTTATACACCTATGCCAAACAAGCAGGAATTACAAAATATTTGACTTCCTGCCCTAAATCAAGCAGTCCTGTGGTACATCTGGGTGCAGGACAAGCAGGATGTGGTTCCTTTATAGGGCTTCTTTCTTCCTTTCCAGCCACACTTTCCATCCTTCTGTAGTTCATGTAGTTTGTCCGCGTATGCCAGCACTGTATTCTGTCTGCATTCACCAAATCTCTTATCAGAACATGCTCGATCTTTAAACAATTTATTTCACTGAGTGATTTTAGATATTAGAAACCTGCTTCAAATTCAGCTGGGAAGGTACCACATTTCCTCATCCAGAGAAGCATCTGGAGACTCACCTGACAATAGTAATGAAACAGAGGTAGACACCTGGCTCAGATGCTCTGAGCCATCTTCCTCACCAGCGACGGCAGAAGACAGGGAACCTTCTTCAGTGCCACAGCAGATGTTTCATGCACAAACATTGCTGTGGGAACATGCCTGAGGGTATGTAACATCCACTACTGACTTTGAACTATAAAAGCCCCCCATCTCAACCAGTTGTAGCTGTACAGCATTCTCTGGTTTCAGTCACTGTATTAAAAATATAATAATCATGATTTTTTAGCAGCCATATTTATAACAGTAAATTAAATTGTGCCAGGACACGAGCCCAGAATGGAAACTTGCCCATCTATCCTGTTGGTTTGTTAGGATGAGCCACAGCATACTTCTGGCCAGGCCAACAGCTTTCCCTGACAGGGCCTGGGAGCTGGTGTAGGATGTGTTCAGTAGGCAGTTTGGATGCTGTTGCCCTGATTTGGAACGTAGGACAGTCTGATAGTACACACAGGCCACCTCTGTAAGAAATAAAACTGATCAGTTCTGAAGCCTCTCTCTAGATTTTAGGCCTGTGAATCCTATTCTCCTGGCCACAGTGCTGAATCTCACCCATCTGATAGTATTACTTTTCCTCTTGGCTTTTTTTTTCTTTCTTCTTTTCTTCTGCCCTTTCCTTCCTGGGAAAAGAAGTAACCTCTCTCTAAGGATAAAAATCTTTATACTCTTTCACAAGGCATAAGAAATCTTTAGGGCTTTCAGCTATATAAACCTAATTTGCCAGGTTTTTTCCCCCTCCCCATCTCCCTTAATGGACCTCTTATGCATTTATAATGTACTTAGTACCATGGTATCTAGGGACTTTATACACAATTTATAAAGCAAACACTTTTTTGCTGAAAGTTTCTACTTCTCTTCTGGCTATTGCCAATCTCTGAATCAGGCTGTTCTCTTTGATTTGCAAAGGAAGCCAAGTCATCTCTTTTATACTCCTGAAACAGACTGTCTTACAGTATTCTGGCTTTGCATCTGTGGGATGGCAAAGTCAGGTTCACAGCGATTTATTTTAGCAGCCATTAACTATAGAACTGTCTGTAATCAACAGAGCTGGCTGCATTTCTCTGTCAGCTTCAGCACGGGCATGAGTCAGCACAGGCAGTTCCCTAGCTCCATGCAGAGAGGTATCTGAGGTAAGAGCCCAAAATGTTTCACTACACTTAGAAGTGGCTATATAATTACTATACAGAGAAAACAATTCAGTGCAGATGAGGAGCGAAATTCTAAACTTCTGTGTCACTGGCTGTAAGGAGCTGGATGCTGCAGGCACCTGTTGGGAATAGCTTCCTACTCAGCATCCCAAAGAGCCTGACTGCTGCCTTGCAGGGTGACCAACCCTTCACAAATGCCTAAGGCGTGCATTGGATTGTGCGAGGAAGCTGTACTCATTCTGAATCTCTAAAGGTGAGCTCTACAATACTGAGGGCCTTTATCAGATCAGGCTTTCTGGTCTCCAGTATAATACAGTGGTAACAGCGTATTTGTGTTTTACTCCACAGTGGTAGTGGGCAACGTATTCAAGAGCCGATGGAGACCAGCCGAGTGCAGTGCTGACACAGCAGGTAACACTCATCACAGTCCTTATGCACTTCTTTCTCCAAATCAATGTGCTTGAATTTTTCTGCTAGACTTGTTTTCCAACAATAATATATGTAACAGCACCTAAGAAGAAACATTATTTGAACATTCATATGGCTATTTACACTGACTCTTCTTTCCTAGGTCACCAAAATTTGACCAAAAACCCCTCCAAAAAGCCCAAACCCAGTGCCATGGATGCAGACATACCTTGGGCTGCCTGACTCCATTCGAACAGACTTAGAACAGGTGCAAGGGCAGCACTGAGGGTGAGCTGCATTGCTCTCTAGGGTTACCTCTGAATTTGGGACTGAACAAAAAGGATCTACAGAAATTTAATGAAAAAGGAACACTGATTAGTAAGTTGCAGAAATAATGGATTCAATCATGAGTTAGAAGGATGAATCAAAATTAAATTCCTTCTGTGTAAAAAAAACCCAAAGAAAAAAGTGCCACTAAATCTTCATCGTACTCAGTCAATGTGTTAAAAGCACTGCTAATGGTGCAGTGCCCTTCTCTGCAGCTCTGGACACTGGATTACCACTGACATGCTCAGCACCCCTTGTCACACTAAAATCTCTGCTTCTTCTCCATTTCCCACCAAAGTCTTCACCTAACAAGCCCTGGCTTGTTAAGAGTAATGCTGGGACTGTTTCATGAGGAGGGAGTGCAGGAACCTCCTCAGCAGTTTTTGAGAGGAGCAGATGTGCAGATCTGTCCTCCTCAACATTCTGCAGTGTAACAGTTTCCTTCTGCTTCATCTCCCAGGCTTGATCTCACTCAGACAGGAACACTCCATTAACTTGACCTTACTGGAGATGACAAGTTTGACTAAATACAAATACTCATGTAAATGAAGTCTTCAATTAAGTCTCTATAAAATAATGTCTCAAAGTATAAACAATGTTTTTACTAGTTTGTTGACTAAGTGATAGAAAATGACAAGGTGAAAGGTATTAATAATGTAAGTTAGTATTTCTCATTTCTATTAAATTGTTAAACTACAAATAATCCTTAGGGTAGTTTCAGTAAACTCGCTTGCAATTTCTAGGTAAAAAAAACCCTCTGAAACAAGCTGTATAGAAAAAAACCATGTAATTCAAGAGGGAGCACAGAAATTTGGGAAGTGATCAAGGCATAAACAAAAACATGAAATGGAAATGAGCACCCAAACCAGCAAAATATATGTAAGTAATATCACAAATACACACAAACCCCCCCTACTTACAGATCTAAAATCGGTACGTCCAGTAAAAATCCTCCCACAGAAAGGTATTTATAAACAAGGAAATTAACCCAGTTACATTGTCTGCTCCTGCAACAGAGGTGCTTTACAGCTAGCACAGCATTAATTATGCCTTTGCAAAATAAAGGGAAAACTTAATAAAGGTGAAGAAATTATTTCAGGGAAAAATTTGAACTGAAGGCTGGACAACAACAATCACAAGGCATACAAAGCATAAGGAACAGCAAATACGTAACTCTGGTAGTGCAAAAAAAGAAGAAGAATGGCTTTTTTTCCCCAATACTTGTTCAGAGAAAAATATTACTGTGAATTTGCAATTCGAATTCCTTTTAAAGACTTAAATTTGTAGGACCTAGTGCATTTGCATGTTTCAGCAAGGCTGATACTATACAGGAGGTAAACGAAACAAAGTCAATATAACATTACTACTGTGGTACAAATTTATAACAAGCTTTATAACAAAATGTCTGAATGTAGAGTACAGAGACAGTCCTCTAAAAAAAAATATCTACATTTTTTCCATCCAGACAATTTGTAAGCATGTTACCACTAAAGAAAAATAACTTGTACATAACTGATAGCATATGTAACATTCTTTGGAATTAGACTTAAATTCCTCTGTCAGGTGTTGGCCCTGTATTTCATGCAGGGAACAGCAGAGGGATAACTCCTCAGTCCTCGCTGGGACTAGGAGCTCCTGGTGCACTGTCCCTCAGGCACACCCAGGGCCAGGCAGAGACCCGCAGAGGTGTGTGAGCACCAGGACTGGGGAAAAACTCCACCTGGGAACGTGGGTCACGGTAGGACACCTTGATACTAGTCAGTGTAGAAGTGGAGAATTAACGCTGTTGAATTCCTGAGGCTCCTCATCCCACAGCCCTGGTTATACTGTATTTTGAAATACACAAGAAAAGTCTCTTTGTCCAAAAAGGCCTCATCGTTTCAACGGCTGTAAACATTTCTTCTAGTTTAAATCAGCATTTTCACCATGCCTTTGCTGTTTAGAAAAATAACAAAAGTAGGAATACCTTAGCTTAAAACTATTTCAAATTCAGAAAACTAGAGTTCTTTAGTTGAGAAAACTGAAACAAATCTGCAAACACATGATTAGTTTTACAAATACTTTTTTTGCTATATTTTTAGCTAACTCTTTATCTAACTTTCAGCAAACTGCTGAAGATCACCCAGTCTATCCTAGAGAAAATCTAACAGTTTGGTAAGTAAGCTGGAAACCATTTAATGAACAGAGGCCAAAGATCAGCACCAACTGTTGTGTTTATTCCTCCCAAAGCTAGGTCCATCACTGCACTGCAGAGCAGATACTGCTCACAGTCTCAGGACAGGTCAGGAGTCCCACACTTTTGTTGTTCCCTTTTTTCTACAAAAAGAAACAAACAGATGATGTCCGTAAAAATGTAACAGTAGCAGGTACAGAGTGAGATTTACCCATTATAATTAGCGGGAAGTATTATGGTTGATTGAATTTCAAAGCTTTTCCAAACCAGAAAGGACTAACTTCTTGACTTTCAAATGTTCACAGGGGGACTATCAGGTATTACAGTGTTGCTTTATGGGGACATTCTTAAAAAGCTCTAGTGCTCAAGTTGGAACAGTTTATGATATGATCAGATGAACTTTTACTGAAATAGAAGTCAAAATAACGGTAATTTTACAAACCAAATGATTGCCTTTATGCAATCTTTCTTCTCTCAAGCGTTGATGACCAGAAATAGCTGAAAATTACTTCTGCAGAGGAGGCAGTGCTACTTTTCTGCAACCTGACAGATGCTCGTTCAGCCTAACTTCAAGTATCCAACTTACATGCTTGTATGAGGAGCTTATGTACTCAGCCCAGGCTCCTGAGGATGACTTAGAACAGAAGTGCTCTAAGGTTACTGAACAGACATAAGGGATTTGTCTGCTTCACCTTTGGCATATGAAAGCAAACCCAAAACAAATCTAATAGGCACAATCACAGGAAAATTAATCTTAAAATAGACATCAAATGAGTCTTCCTCTGGAAATATTTATTATTCTCTGTTAATGAGCAGTGGAGCAGTTCAGGTCACTAGCATGGATTCAGATGCCTAGCTTTCAGACATCTGAATTTGGATGAGATGACTCCTACCTCAGGCTCCCATGTTAGGGACTTAAGTTGGATACCTGAAGTTAGATGGTGCCTCTGTCCTCACTGAGAAAAGCCACCTCTCAAATCCGTGACAGAGCTGCAATCACAGTATTTACTTAGAGAAGACCCAATGGAAGGAACTGAGTCTTGTTAGGATATCTGAGCTCTCATTTCTTTATCCCCTTTTCACTTTATGGAAGGGGATGGAGAAAAGCTGTACCAGGTCTGGCTGAGCCAGAATTGGTTTTCCCCTGTAGCAGCCCTCATGGTGCTGTGTTTTATGTTGGGAGCTGGCAGGGTGTTGACAGCACCCTGCTGTTGTGGCTACTGCTGAGTGGTGCTTACACAGCACCAAGGCTCTTTCCGACATTTGCCCCCGCAGTGGGACGGGGTGGGCAAGATCTTGGGAGGGGACACAACCAGGACAGCTGACCCGAACTGACCAAAGGGATATTCCATACCATATGACGTCTGCTCAGTATAAAGCTGGGAGAAAGGAGGAAGGGGGTGGGGTCACCCTTGGTCCTCCGAGGCAACCACTACGCGTATTGGAGCCCTGCTTCCTGAGAAGGCCCGACATTGCCTGTTAATGGGAAGTAGAGAATAAATCTGTTTTTTTTTTTTTTTTTTTTTGCTTCTGCGCGCGGACCTTTGCTTATATTAAAACTGCTGTTGTTTTACCCACAAGGGTTGTTTTGTTTTCCTATCTTATTTTCTTTCCCTTCTTTGCCCTATTGAGAAAAAAAGGGGAAAGGGGGGGAAGTGATAGAGCGACTTGGTGGGTACCTGGCATTTAGCCAAGGTCAAACCACCACAAAAGCAAAGCAGGGTGGGGGGTGGTGTCTCGCTAAACAAAGTTGTGTAATACACACTAAAGAAGAAACTTAGTGGCTGTCGCCTGTAAATCCTACAAAAATCACCATTTTGAAGTTAGTGGGTGTAAATTACTCTGGCTCTTGCAGATCTCAAATTAATCACACATTTTATTTTCAGGAGTTAGTAACAGATATCAGTGTTAGCAGATTCTCTAATTTAGTTCACACGGAATTAGAAAAACCCTTGATGGCAAAGACTTAAAGAGCCCCTAGAGTATTTTCATGTATTTAATTTAAAAAAAATAGTGAGTTATATTTTAGACAAATATCAGCTAATGCCTAACATTTTTATTAAAATACTGATGGAAACAGGAAAAAGTAAACTCTAGCTCTACTGGATGCACACACATATGCCAAAAACCCACCACAAATTGTACAGTCTTAGCCGTTTAGTTGTTTCACTCCTTATTTTCTGTACTTGAGAAAACGAGATCAGAAAGCTATGCAACTTCTCTGACTAAAGAGGAAAGGCCAGAACAGGATTTCTAGAGTCTCTGTAAATGGAAGGATTAAGGTTAGGATCTTGTGGCTGGGAAAACAGTTGAGGAGAACTCAGGATTCACTCCTGTCCTAAGGGAATAATCCATTTTTTCTGAAGAACTTTGCTTGTGGTTTTAATAGATAATGAACTCATTGGTCCAGTCCTGTACTCGGCATTTTACAGAATCAAGGTTTTAGGCACAGCAAAGACTTCAGATAAACATGGAAGCAAGGCAGCACTTTTATTTCCATTTTTTATCTATGGATTATTTTTTCGTTAAAATTCCTTGGGGTTTGCTTTTTTTTCCTTCAGGGTAGCTTTTCAAAATACAAACTAGTAAGAGGCTGGAAAAGACAGAACCACCCTAACAGGTGACAGAAACACTATCAGTGCAGTTTTTATTCCATATATGAATTAACTACTGGGAATATTTACAAAAAAAACCAAAAAAAAGAACAGATCACCAGCAAGATACTGAATTTTGAAAGTAACACTGAAAAGTTTTTAAAACTGTACTTCAGAAAACATTGTCCAAGCAGCATCAGAACATTAGAGGGTTGTCTGATTTCCTTGTTTTCTGTGGCAAATTTCCACTGATGGCAGTAGAGAACTGAGGCAGGGGCTGAAGATGTAAAAGCAAATAAAGACTCTTGGTAGCTACTTACCTACAATGGCTATTCATTCTTCTATTTTTTTGGCTCAGTGCTGTTTTATAATACCCTTGACCCCACCATATAATTTCAAGGACATATGAATTGATTTGAATATTAGCTTGGTTACTCTCCTGTATTTGAACCTTATAGTGGATATAAATGACAAATAAGCATGCTATAACATTCACAGGAGCTGTTGTCCATCAAACTGGTGACTCTGAGCAAAGGCTGCTTTAAGTAACGCATGTGAACATGCGAACTGTCTCCAAAATGCACAGTCATATTAAATAAGTCACTTACCTACGTACATACAGACCAGTAACAAAACTCAAATATCATAGTCCTACCCTCTTCTGTTTAAGATTGTGGTTTCTAACTGTTGCATATACTGTAGCTGCACAAAGAGCTCAATAAAGTGAGTGTAGCAGACTTTTTCAGAGAAAAATAGTCATATAAAAATTTGTAAGTATGGTAGAGTGAGAAAGTTCCCAGAGCTCTCACTTAATTTTCTCTTTGGTTGCTAATTAGGATTTGACGAGTTTGAAACCCTGTCCTGTGTCCAGCACTGTGGGAAGAAACCAACTCATTTTCAGTCTTTTCAAGCACCTAAAGCACACTTTACAGACCCAGAACAGATTGAGACCACAAAACCAGTTTGCCAAATGTACTAATGGATAGGTGATGCGTGGGAAGTATATCATCCAGTGTTTGGCAACATCACTTCCCGTTGGCAAATGCAAAGTGTAGTCGCTCCAGTGTTTTGACACACCATAGACCGCTTTCACTGTACGGCCCTTTTCGGACCAGCTGATGTTGCTGTCGGGGTTACAGTTGTACTCAACCCACTGCCTGGTGAAGTCACCAAGCTGTGGAGGGTCTGCTTCCTCGATGTCTACAACTCTGGCCATTTCTGCTCCTTGCACGGCAACATACTGGTCATTTACTTTTCTTACTTCTTTAACCCAAGGCTGAGAGTTCTCACAGTCTAAAACAATGATGAGTCGAGAACAAAAAGTGCCATTCTTTTCTCTCCACCACTCCAAAAGTGTGTCAAGTCGTAAAGCATCACCCCCTGCCACGTGGAAAAAAAGATTTAGTATTAGGAAACGAAGAAACAGAAACCTCTGTAGAATTTTGACTGCGGGTTCCAAGAATCCCTTACTTTAACAACCTGGACAGATATAACAGAAGTTTTCAACTGATCCTCCCTGTCTGTAGATGTTGCATGTCTCCACAGATGTATTAACTGATTCCACCTGACTTGCTGTGGCAGATGAGACCATTGATTTAAAAAAAAAAAAAAAGGACTTCCCTCACAGAGTGAAAGAAATTACAGCCTACTGAAGAAATCTGGAAATAGCTAAACAAGGAAAGAAAGCCTGAAATAGAGTTTATTTTGTATTAAATCTTAATAACTTAATAACTTTAAGAAAAAAAACCTCAATGTTTTTATTAGTATTAAAAAGAACTCCTCTTTTAAGGAAAAGAGGGGACTTTTGAACACAACACATGCTAACAGTTTCAAAGCACAACAAGAAAGCCACCTACAGGCACAACCATCGCTTTGGCTTTAAAAATTCACGTGACCAGAAATGGAGATATTCACTCTATAGACAGAGTCATCTTCAGAGCTTCAAGAAAATTAAAATTGGTATGGATTTACAACTCAATGAAACAAAAATCTCATAGGAATTTTTCCAAAATATTTACTTCCTATCAGCACAGAAAACACAACTACAGTGTCCAACTTCTCATGCTCCATCTCAGCTCTTGCTCCAACAATGTTTGGAAAGAGCAGATTGTAATTAAACCAAGTTAGCTATAGTGGGGACTCCTTCTGCCAAAGTGTAACAGATACTGCAGGATCTATGTAGCTTTGTAAAGCAGACTACTTACTCAAGTGCCTAAGGAAAACATCTTGCAAACAAGTGAATAAATCTCCATTGGCTCTACAGTGACTATTAATGTGAAGAACTGGTATGTCTAGGTGTTGGCAGGTTGGAGCTTTGATACAGATTTACAACAAAAACATTCTAGTCTGAAAACATCAACTTTAAAAAAGAAAGACAACTTTTAGAAGAAAGGTAGAAAAATGTCATTTAAAATAACTGCATTTTAATTCCATACTGATTTTTCATTGTGGAATATAAGTACATTTAGCAGTGTTTAAAATCTTGTTAGTAGGAATTTAACTGCATAGATGAATCTCAAACAAAATAGCTACATATTTCAGCATTTACATTTCTACCTGTAAGGGCTGACTAAAGTGTGCTTCAAATTAATAGCTCAGAGTTGAAGCTTCGAGCATGCTTTCACAGTTAAAGTAAAAGCAAAATTCAGGGCTACAACTTTCTCAAAAAAAATGCAAACCTTGAAAATGTATTACCAAGAAAAATCTTAATATGCAAGACAAGTAATGACTTGTCTTGGTACATGATCCCCAAATTGCTGTAGTTATTTACAGCAGAGACTTATATAGAAGCAGTTCCTCTTTTCTAGGTAAGCCTTTTGTGTCAATTATCAGTAAAAATTTCTTTATTTGTTTATGTTTTAAAGGCTTATAAAAAACCCTTTATTTTAGTGTAACTATGCAGGGGTGCAGGTGATTTCAAAACAGTACTGGATAGAAACACCCAAAGAAAACCATCTCATCCTTCATACACACACCCACAAACACATGCTCCAGCTTCTAACCCTACTGACCTCAAACGCATGGGCTTATCAGCCAGTGCAAGATTTAGGCACCAAGCTGTGTAAGAAATCCATGCGTCTGGCCACATCTGGCTCTCTGGCAGGTTTCACAGGCAGTTATGCTTACAGTTTCAGCAGCAGAGACAAAGCTTCATTAGCCCAGCTCTTGCCTGTGCCTTCACTCAGAGAATATGACCTCCCAGGTCATTCGACTGCTCATATTTTATGCATGACTAGTTAGCAGTTTCTTTTATACACCACTGTGTTGCATCTCAGCTTCCAACAACAGAGGAATATCATTAGTGAACTAATAAATCCAGTAAACCTCCTTTAAAAGATGTCATTACAAAGCGAAGACCGCACTGCTACTGCTGTGCCGTATCATGGCAAAAGCCAGCAGTGAGACACTACTTTTTCTATTACATACAAATGTTGTATTTCATTGTTGCCATCTCTCTTCATCCTCCTTAGAGGTCGGAGGACGGTACACATTACAGAAGCTGATGACCAAATGTTCCATCTGTCATGAAACGCCACTGTCCATTACATGCAGTACAATTACACAATCAAACAGCCTTCATCTTTTCAGTTTATACTTCAAGTTACATTCAGGAGCAGTGCTATCTGGAAGGACTATGACATTACACTCCATGATTTATCTAAAATTAATCATGAAAAAGGATGCAAGACATGTGACATGTGCCTGTTCCTCTCCTTATGTGACTATATGTATCTTCAAGTAGAAGCTGAAGGTGTGCTTGGATAGAGAACTGAAAAGGAGCTTTGTGAGAAAGCTGAACACCACTGCATTTACACGCTGTATCTTTCAGCACAGAAACTTTCTTTTTATTTTAATGGTTACATTGGCCCTTATCCTAAAAGTGAAGGCAGAGTTTAATTTAGGCTACAGCTACCTGAACAGGTATACAGAGACCTGAGCTCCCCTGTCACACTACATCCAGGCTGGCCAGATGTAAGCCAGGACTGGGCTGGAAGCTGCCCAATTTTGGAGCAACGTTTGGGTCTGTATGTGCTAGAAAGCAAACTGTGTCAACGCTGCCAGCCAGAGCCATGGGTGGGAGGCAGAGTTCTGCTGCTAGCCTGCTTCAGAAAATGTGTGGACAGACTCAACAATTGCAGAGAGAGGCAGCTGCTCTTATGGACAAACCATCCCATTCTCTGAGAAGTCATTCATCTACCCAGACATATACTGCAGTACATCACTCACGCTAAGCTCAGAGTACAGCTGACACAGATGAAGCCTCTGAGAAAAAAACACATGTTGCTCTTCAGCAGGTCTAACAGTTCAGGCATGGAGTTGCACCAAAGCAGGCATATGGCCTCCAGATGAAAACTGACCAGCGCCTGAACACCTCAGCAGGACCAGATGCAAAGCTAGTATCTGTGTACACTGTTGAAGGCACATGCCCCCAGAGAGAAACTGCCGACAGCCAGGAGCTTGCAGGTAGAGTGCTATCCAAGAGAATTAATTCTGTCCCAGAAAGAAAAAAAATTGCAAATTTTCAATGCATTTACTACAAGATTCACTTTTTGCACACAGGAACCTCAGAAGCCCAGTTCCAGCAGAAGAGCAAGGCTAAACCTACCAATGATTTGAAAACTTTGGTAGGTTTATCAAAAAATACAGTTGAGATAGGACTACCCATTATAAAGAAATCAAAAACAGGCCAAGAAAAGGGAAAATAGTGAAGTCTATGCCAAGCATATGGCAAGGCATTAAACAGGCCCTTTACATAGGGGTTTGTAGTCTTGAGGCTACACTGCGTGACTCCCAAACTCCAGGCTGTCAGCAAACCATAGCTGTTTTCATGATACAAGGTTTGATATATGTTTGAAGACCTGTTTTTCTAATATGGATTGTACACCTGCCTCCTACTTATTTTATTGATTCTATCTTATAAAAAAACCCAGAGCACATCTTAAGGACATGAATGCAGTCCTTTATGGCAGCCTAACTGACACAGTGACACAGAATACTGTATAATTCACTCTGCCATGTCCATGGAATGAGAAGAAATTATGCTTGTTCATTACAGTGAACAAATATTCCTCAAAATACAAGGGAAAGTCTTTAGAGCAGGAGGGTGTCATTTCCACTTCACTTTTCTGGGGAAAAAAGTGATCTTTGAAGATAATTTGTTGAATTGTAAGGGGAATATGAAATCATGTTTAAATTTGTAAGCATACATTTGGGATCAACAATATTTAGGCAATTTTGAGAACAAGTGTGAGACTAGTTAGTTGCAAAAGGATTTTTATCAAAGGGACTAAATACTAGAATGACATAGATGTTCATGAAGAAACATACCTGTCTGTCATACACAGCAAGGTAAGGGAAGAGCTGCTTCTTTATATCAAGTTAACTGCATACAAAAGGGGCTTCAGCCTTTCTCCATTCTCTCCACTAGTAGAGGTAGTCAGCCTGCAACCTTGCCTATTTTGATAATTCCTTGTAGCCCCTGAATCTCTTAAAAGCCATGCTCTGTATGTTACCCTTCCTTCCTTCCCTGCCAGGAGCTTGTATGAACCTGTTCTCCAAAGAGTGGTGGTTCTTTGCCATTCTTAACTATCAGATAATAAATGTGACCAAAACATCAAAGTTTTGCAATCCAGTATGATTCTTTAAAGAACAAATTAATTGATTTGGAAAGTTTATCAATACCAAAACTATTAATAAGAAAACCAGTTACCTGCCAGTGCCCATTCACCAGTACCATGTGAGTGACCACTGTAATATAAAATGTAGGTATCGTGTCTGGGTCCATCTGCTGTCCGAAGTTCAAGAAAAGACTTGATCTTGGAGTGAAGGGTATCAAAGGTCAGTCCACTTGTAGAGTAGTCACAACCATATGTTTCAATCATGTGATATGCAAAAAATCTTTGGATGGCATTAAGCATGCCAGTAGACCTCAGATTTAACTCTTGTACATGCTCAGGTGGAAGAAGAGTTGGTTGGCCATCAGGACTAAAGAGAAGAAAACCAGCTGTGATTATGATTTATACTTATTTCCCGCTTAGTGAACTTCTAGCAATTGGTGATTTTCTCCCTGTGTATATTTTCTCTTCTATGAAGTAGCGCTGCTCTAAATTCAAATTAACTTGAAATTTACAGTTTATAAACAATTCAAAATACTGTATTTGAGTGAGGGACCACTATCTCCCCACCCTTCTGTCACACTTCTTCACTTCAAAGCATAATCCTTACTCAACCCCATGCTATTCCTGCAGCTGAGAGACAGAGGGAGAGAGAGAGGAGCTGTGACGTGAACACGCTAGGTTGGCTTCAACAATTTCATTAAGTCCCACAGAGAGCACTGCCTTCTGACAGGCACTTTTTCACACACAACTGAAAAGAAGCGCAGGGAGAATGAGTGCTAATCTGCACAAAACATCATGTAAATTAGTTTTCAATTATAGACTAAAGAGAAAGCCAAGTACACATTTTGCTCAGATATTTTTTGCTCTGTTCCAAACTAGCCTTTATTCAATATGGTACTCACACAAATACACTAATTCTTACTTGTGTGTGCTGTTCAGATGCTGATCTTTCAGCAAAGAAATGCGTTTCAGATAACAGTATTTACAGCTTAGAAAAGTTCTAAGAAAATTACAAACTAAACCGGGAATGAACCATGTATTTATAGATGTTTGTGTGTGTATATATATATGTGTGTGTTTGTGTATATATATACACACACATGAATATGCATATATAACAGAAGAGTCCTGGACTCTTCTGTTATATATGCATATTCATTGTATTGTATTTCTATATATACTATCTTTCTATATATAATATAGAAAATATATATTAAAAATATATAAAAATACATACACACTTTTTTTTCAAGTCTACATAGCTATTCATTAATCATGACAGTAAGAGATATGGTCTTGCAAGACACCCAATTATGGGAGCACTCTTCAGGATGTATTTTCAGAAAAAGAAATACATTCGTCACTCTTCAGCCAGTGTAATAATGGTAAGGAGTATGACTGACAGCTATACCAAACTGGCCTGACTTATGCTCAGCTACAGACATGGAGAGGTTTTGTGGGTAAAAATATGGAGATGGTCTTAATCTACTAATACAAAATATGACTTCTGTTTTTTATATATATGCATGTATGTATGCATTCTTCATGTATTTCATTCTCAAGTCAGTGTGTAAAGCTACCCGGTTTCTTCATTGGTCTAGCTAATTGAATTTTGCACCTCACTGGTCTAGTGCCTTCATAAAGGCTAACGTTCCACTACTACAATTACACTGAATACATCATCATTACTGTTTGTTTCAACAAGCAAAGACTGGGCCCATCATTGAAAGAGTAAGCTTTGTTAATAAGGAAGTTTAGTTCTGTCAGGTCCTAAACAGTTGCTCAAGAGTATCTCATTCACTCAAAAATTAGGGGGAACTGCCAGAGACAGAATAATATAATGCAATGAAAGAACTGTTGCCATGGAAATAAAAATAATGTGTTTATATTGTAATGTAAATTTTGAAAAGTTTTTTTTAATGCCTAACAATAATTGACTACATAGATTTTTTTTAAGAGTGCACAGCTGAAGACTGTAGATCAGAAGCTCAAAAAATTTGTTTTAACAGTATTTTACACTGTTTAAGATACAGCGATCTAAGATCAGCATGCTACCTTCTGTTTCTTTGTCTGTTAATTTTTTTCCCTATCCACTGAATCCTTTACACATACTCAAGCTGGGCAGTTTTTTAAAGCCTCTCATTTCAACTTACTACTGTGTTTCTCTTGTAACTGCAATAGATAACTTACATAGTTTTCACTTATTGTTTACAAAAAAAAGTATACACTATTTTAATTATATGGCTAAAATAGCATTTGCAAATTTAAAGCTTGTAAGAAAAACACACAAATGGGCAAATAATAATAGTACAATCCCTCCACCTGCAAGCATTTCTCATCTGGTAACACTTATATTGGAACAAAAATCAGCTGTAAATTCACAATACCAGTAACTGACATTTAGTCCACTCACAAATCTAATTTCAGTGTCCTTTAAATGTAGACACAATCTCATTTAATAGAATTCAAAATTGTTTTGAACTGATCTATTTGGTTTATTAAATCTCCTCATGTAAAATATCTGCACTCAGTCAAATGCCTTAATCCTCACTTGCATGAGATACAGACTGTGGAATCTCTCTATATGCATGACTGGTGAGTAAAGCATTCATTGGCTTTCGAAAAGCAAATTAAATACGTATAAAAAAGGTGGAGATGGAGTTACTCATTCTTTTTGGAAGGTGAGGAAAAGGAAAAATACAAAACCTGCCTATTATTTAAATTAGTATTTAATTATTGAAAAATATGAGCAACAGCACTGGATTGCCTCTACGAGCTAACAGTACACTTACACTACTGTGAACTTAAAATACATGGTAACAATACCTGCAAAAGTTGGTGGGAATCACAACAGCATACCCAACACATGTTCCTCCCAAGCAGTTTCCCAGCTCATGGAAGAGCCCATGAGCCATGGACTCCAGAGGTAAAACGATGAGAAATGCACTCATGAAGATCCCATTGGTTGGCTAAAAAGAAAATAGAGAGATTTAGGTATTGCATGAAAAATCCTCCTGTCTGTTGGCTATGGTTTTATGAATAATCCCCTGTGATCACACATAATTAGGTCCTGAAACATGCACATTATTGTACATAATATATAGTTATTATTTTTCCACATATTACACAGTGAAGTACTCTAAAGGCAAATGAAAGACCTGGGGAGAAGGTGGCTGGTAAGCAGGGATCACTCTTCTGAAAGGAATGCATTTGAAAACACTAACAGCACAGGACTTAGATCATAGCTTAGCTTTACCCATTTAAGCAGGAAAATCAAATGCCACAAAATTATTTATGTGTGTAAAATATCTGTAAATATCTGCAGGGTCAGCCCTTAATCAGTAAAGTACAACACAGAATATTATGTACCTAGCATCAGATGATAGCATACTATATTGCATCATTAAAAATATAGATTTAACTATTCTTGCTTTTTAGCACCAAGAGTTTTTAAAATACTCTTTGTGGAATGTATCACACAAAAGATGAATTCTGAGAACATTTATGAACACTGCAATTAAAAAGACAATTTTTTATCAGCTACATAAATATCAGAGGAGAAAGGATATCCACTACAGAACTTTGTAGCATTCACAGAGCCAATACCCTACATTGAGCCTTCCTGTCTTGTAGGTAAAAAGTAGTTTTGGAAAAGATTACACTCACTGATACATTGATGATTTCTGTAAAAAAAAGAAGTTTCAAAAGTTAAGTCTCAACCACTCACACCAGCGAAATAAAAACGGACTTCTGAAATGCCAGCTGTCAGTGAGAGGCAGAAGAGATAGAGATTCACTTTAATTAATATGATGTGAATGGGTTTAATGAGGCATTAAATGCTTTAGGAAAGGTAGAAAAAGTATTATAATATATAATTAACTGAGAACTTTAATATCCACAGTGCAGTTATTAAATACTAATGTTTGTTATGCAGCAAAGGAAATAATAGCTAGAGATCTCCATCCTCAGAAGAGTCCTGTGGCCTCTGACCACATCTATGTTTTATTCGCCCTCTTTACATAAATCTACAACATTCATGTGTTTTAAAAATCTGGATATTGCCTTATTGTTTAACACTCAGTGATTTGATGTGGTCTGGTAGTTCAGCTTCACACATAGATACAACTATTAATAATTTGGAAAGTAAATTATACTGAAAAAAATGACACCTAAACCAACTCAGTTCCTGTTGGCACATGGCACTAACTCAACTATATTTAGTTTTCAAACACATAAATATTACATGACTTAGTCTGAAAGAACAGCTTTATCCATCTAATGTGCTTCCTGCCTTAAGGAAGAATACTGTTTGCTACCTGTCCTGGTTTTAAAAAGTGTCCCATTACACTTCTGATGGAAGAATCTCACCTATGTGTGCTTGAAATGGTGACAGCAATACTTCTAACCATGAATAAACACCAGATTTTGATATTAACTGATAACTGATAGCATTATTCTCAAATTCCAACATCTGAAACCACTATAAAACTATACCCAGCTCCTACTATGCTTTATAAAATCAATGACAAATGAAAAGTTTATTTATTCAGCTTCTAGCTCTCAAGAAGATGAGGACATGACATTGAGCTGACATCAAATCATGTCACAGAACAACCAGGGAGAGCTTCCCTTTACCCACAGCCCTGCACACCTTTATCACAAAAGTCCAAGTAATATGCTCACTGACTTGCTAACATTTGGATATAGCCAGTTCATCAACAGTGATAATGCTAGTGTTAATACTGCAATCTGATTTTACATGCTATAATGTAATTTGATGATTTGGTGCTAGTAATTTGAATCTACAAGGAGCAATGTGTGCCTATGAAGCACACATACATCATAGTAGCTTCACAACCACTTTTATGTACATAATTTTCTTATCACCTCAGGAGATAACTTGCATCCTTCCAGATACAATCCTTTCCCTCTCCCAGGCTCAGAGGGTCAGGATCAATGAGTGAGTGGGAAGATGGAATGTGTTTAAGACAAGTGCAGAGAAGCATTCACATAGTGAGCTTTGTGTGGGAGAATAAAGATTTTCAGAATAATTTCCTCAAAATCCATACAATTACCTGAAATCACCAGAAGACAGGAAATCTTAGAACACTGTAACAATTATGGTGCAACCTCAACTTGTTTTGTTGTCAATAAGGAGAAAAAAATCCTGTAACTAAGCCAATATAATTTTTGTTTCAAATATATCAGGAGAAATTGCTCATTTTTGTTGCTCAGTTTCCCAAATGCACTCTGAATATGAAAAGGACTCAGAGCAGCAGCAGCAATAAAAACTTACAGAGATTTGGTTAGTTTTTGTTCTACAGAAACCTTGTAAAATATAAGACTTTGATGAAATAGTGGAGCGCTCTACCTACATTAGTTTCAAGATTTGGAGACTTACTTCTGCAACTGTAGATAACAGAAGGATAATTTGCTTTAAGTTACAAAAGAAGAGGATGACTTGGATCCTGCAGAAATTGAAGGACTTGTCTGGAAAAGCTTTCTATTCATGATCAGTTAGTCAGAGGATTCTAAGCTTGGAAAGATTCAACGCATGGATTGGTAAGTACTAGAACGCATTTTTACGACAAATTCAGTTTTTCCATGATATGTCAATATGGCATACATAAACATTACTTTTCCTGGATCTTGTGAGAGCAAACTGCTCTTATATTGCATTAGTGTTTTGATCACAGTGAACATATTACAAAATAAAAACCACATCTGCCCATAAAAACTACAGCTATCATAATAACCTAAAGAATAGTATTATATTATTACTTTATATGAATTTTATTGTAGATGTTTTCTTACAACATGCTGTGTTGTTCTAAACACTCCCTGCATTTCCCTAATCCCCTAAAACACATGCAATTTATTGAGTCTACAGTGTTCTACAATAACGCAACAAAGATTAACAGTGTTCACCAAACTTCTGATTGAGTCTGACTTCTAAAAAAATATCTACATTTAATTGTTGAAAGTAATTTTACTAATATGAAGATACCGGCAAGAAAATTCACAAGTATTTGCGAGATAAGGATCCTATATAGAAACTGTAAGGATCATCTCAGTGATCTACCTTTTCTGTATCCTGTCTTGAGTTTGTACCAAGTATTAACAAGGAATATGAAATTCTACAGTGTTATGAATCAACTCAGCTCCACCTGAAGTTTCAACTTCATCTTCATTTAGTAGCCATCTTATGCTATGAAGTAGGAAAGTATTGTTAGTATGGATATTTTATATGTATAGACATCTATCTAATGTAAAGATGCTGGCCCTTGCTGTCAGCACTTTTTCAACAGTTTTGATTTAGAAGAAATATATCACTAACAAATAAAGAATGATTAATGATGTTTAGAGCAGCTCTTTAGTAAGACTGATTAAATGTTTTAATTCAGCTCTGCAAAAAATGACTTGGTGGCATTTTAAAATATCTAAACTATAAGAAATTGAAATAGTAAAAAATAGTATCTAATTAAGTTGGTAATTACAGTAAATCTGAAGATAGGTCCCTCTTTTAAGATAACAGCTAAGATGCCGGGTGGAGACTGTCAGTGCTTTACTAAATCCAAAAGATCTGATGACTGGTCCTTAATGTAGCAGATGGCCATGGATGCATAGGCGGAGCCAGAAAGGGATTTTGTTCTTTCATCTGTTCAAACCATTTTCACTCTGTTTTCAACTGCACTGGCAATCTCAGCCTGAAGTACATCCCTGTACTCTTAAGTGCCCATCGATTACAGATAGACTGCTCAAAAAGCAAACAGAAGACAGTGACCATCTTGGCGATCCCACTGAAAACATGAGAAGCCATTTTATCTCTTTGTCTTTGGTGTTTTTTGCCTTTGTTTGTCCCATTCTAAAGGAATATTTAGGATATACACAGTGCGTTCTCATTTCAAATAACATAGAAAAGGTAAAAAAAAAATCATTCTTGCCTCTGATGACTGAAATGACAAACAATAAAAGATGGGTGAGATTCATTAGTAGTCTTTCCACACTTTCTTTAGCTTTTCAAGCAATGCCTATTGTTAAGTGTAACTGTTAAAACACCAGAAGAATTTAGAGTTATTTTACAGCAAAGACACAGAATTTTATACTCATGGATACGACAACTTCAGTCCCAAAGAGTAAACCACTGTTAGAAGTGGAACAATTCTGGAACTGTATTTAACAATGGAGCATTACTGATATGCGACTGACAAAAATAACTAGGAAGAAGAAGAAAAAAAGAAATGTTAGTTTAAATTGGAAGCCAGTTACCAAGCCCTACAGAAGAGCCCTTCTGATTAAAATAGAAATAATTTACTAAACATATGTCAACTAAGATGACCACAGAATCCCTCAATGGTTGAGGTTGGAAGGGGCCTCTGGAAATCATCTGGTCCAACCTGCTGTTCAAGCGGGGCCACCTACAGCAGGCTGCACAGGATTATATGCAACAGACCAGCAACTGAGGAGGTTTACAAAGATGTCTTTGCGTCTTTCCAAGCAAAAAGTCTGCCCTGCTTTCCATTATCCAAGCTGAATAATATTTACCTATTTTTATATATATACACACACGTAAATATAAAAAAAATATACAGTTATACTTAGCTCCTCTGTAGTGATTCTGCAAAAACAAATAAATATACACTCCATGATGGAGAAGGCTCAGGAGAAAAAGGATAATGTGATAACTAATCTATCTACAAATATTTGATGGATATCTTATTCCAAATGAAAACAAGATACGTATATTACAGGGAAAAAGAAGCTTAAAGACAAAATTTGTAAAGTTACAATGTAGATCAACTATCACAGGAAAGAGTCTTATAAAAAGTTATTGAATGAAAGAATAGTCTCTGGAGAACAATAAATAAGCCATTACTTCTGACTATTAAAACTGCACTGGGAAAATCTAGAAAACAGTTTGCAGAAAATACCTGTCATGTTCACTGGCAGATGGATTTAATGTATTATGTTTCCCATCCCTGACTCCTGTTCTAACCACAGGAAAGTCTGTGCTTTAGTCTACATGCATTTGTCCCAGCAAATCCAGGAGCGGTTGTCAATTTAAAAGCATACTAAATGGATTTTTTTAATATAAAAATTGGAATTCTCATATTAATGAGACTTTGACAGCAAGCTTAACACATAAATCACATACTTTAGACTAACAATGAATACCTTCTTTCTCCTGTCACCAGAGATCCTCTTCGTGACCTAGGGCCTCTGGAAACAGTGGCGACAGCAGCAAGGTGTGCTGCCGCCGTGGATGTCAGCAGGCAACCTGACGCAGTCCTTGGGACAGGACTGGACAGGTAGAGAGCCAAGGAGGGCTGAGCACCTACCCCAGAGAGGAAGACGGGCAGCAAAAATAAACAGGATAGCAGGTGAGTTTGAGAAGAAATGATGAGCAGTGAGCAAGGGGGATTTAGGATCCAGTTTAAGAGATGATGAAATAGTGGGGAAAGAGGGAATAATAGTATTGCAAAAGAAACTGAACAAGGTTGTCAAGAAGTAGTGAGACAGATATGCAAGTTGAATCAGCAAGAAGGGGAAAAACTGACAGTGAGGAAAAGAAAGGTGGGAACTAAAGGTGACTAGGAATTAAAAAAAACAGGAGTAGCATGTCTTTGTGATAAAACATGGAGGTCAGAGGATGCAGCAGGGGCTCTGGGGGAAAAAAGAAAAAAAAACATTAAACTGGACAAGGAAAGCCTGAAGAGGTCTGGATTAAACATGAAAGTCAGGAAGAAAAGCAGGGGAAAATGAAGGAGAAAGACTAGATATGATTTGCATTCAAAAGTTATTTTATCTGTGATATTAACAAAACTATGTGCAAGTAAATATAGATGTTACCTAGAAAACTTCTTACTATTCAGAAAATAACCTTGTTTTTAGAGAAGTCAAAAAAAGTCACCATCTTCAACTTTAACAAGATACTGTAAATTGAGCTTTCAAGAAACACCAGGCAATCACACCACAATAAAGACTACAAAATCACTAACTCTCCCCAAAACAAGAAAATATGCGTACATACATTCTTCCACGAATAATTTGAGTTCAATAGTACCGTCCATTTAAGTACAAGTACTCAAGATATCATGAATACTATTATTTTACTAACCCATAAAATTCACTAAAAAAAAGAATAATGTACTGAAAGTACTTCATTCTATTACTTTACCTGTCTCTGATATAGTTAATTTTTCTCTTGGTAGTATTAAATACAAGTCTTCCAGGGATAATAATTCTCTTTAGCCAGTAATTCAGAAAACCTGTAGTTCCCTTGGCATAGAGCACTTAACAAAACCTGATTTTAAGTTTCTGAGAAAAAGTCCTCCAAACCTTTCCAAGATCTTTGCTTGCAAATTCCAAGACCTTCATCTGCAAATTTTTCATCATTTTATTGGCTTCTTAAAGTAATGCCTGAGTCATCTGCATGACTTCTGCTGGATCTGGTCCCATCCAAGGGCCTAATTATGGACAAGCACGTGAGTAATTGCTGAAATGAGTAAATTGAAGTTAAAGAGACTATTGATCTGACTGAAATTACTCACACAAATGTAAAGGCAGGTGCAGAACACTTCCAGCAGATTTTGCAAGGAAAATGTCAATGTATTTCTACCAAGAAGGCAAGGTGTCTTTCCTCTCCAGCTAAAGGAGGGATTATTCTCAAAAGCAGATCATGCCCCAACTGAAATATGGCCCACTGAAAAGCTGGTATTCCATTCCTGAATGCAACCAGCTTTAACAAATTACTTTTACGCTTCTTGTGCTTCCTGAGCTCATCCTCCAGCTTCAGACTGACCTGATTCTGCTCTTCACATTTTAAAGCTTGATCGGTCAGAGATTCTGCTTTCAGGAGTCACAGTTCTTTCCAAGCACATACCAAAGCACCAGGAACAGAGATTCAACCCTTGGCTTATTACAAGAGCTAAGCTCCTCTTAAAGAAAGGTCCTTGGCTAACAGGACTTCCAGCCTCAACAGTTCTGCATGAGTCAGAAAACCACTGTATGTGCAACAGCGAGTTAACTGACCTCACTTTAAAAGCCTTTCCATAAAAGGAGATTTGATATTTTTCCGGCAATTTTAATCAAATAGGGTACTTCTAGCCTCCAATTAGCAGACAACTGTCTCTTTAGGTCTTGACCTTTCATACACTTGAGAGTTATATGATGCACAGATATTACAGTTATTAAAACCATTAAAAGGACATATATAATGTGCCTGTAACAAAGTTTTCCATGAAACAGAACCCCTCCCCTCCATCACCCTGTTTCTGGCTGTAACCTAACACACACAGCTGAGCTAGATTTTTTTATATGCTATGGCTAATTATTTATAGCTGACTATTAGGAAGTACCTTTCCAAGGCTCAGGTTTTTAGCCAATTCTATTCATTATGTAGGAGGTCAAATGGCAGACCATGAAGTGATTTCAAGCCACCCCTCTTATCAAATGCAGTATCATTAAACAAGCTTTCAGTACATCTTCAGAGTGAGGAAAGGTATAAATAAAAAATGCTTCACCTTCCAGGTGACACTTAATAGATTTCACATATAATTAGCACTTACTAAAATGACTACATAAATCCCAAACTGAAGTTTCAAAGACTGAAAACTGTTAATCTTACACATACATAAAATGTTTTAAACAATTTAAAAAGAGCAAACACATTTTCAGGAACTGGTGACTGAGGAACACTTGGCATTCCTAAGAGAATGTTAAGGAAAAAATGTTGAAAATTTAAGTAAAAAAAATGTCAACAATATAAGAATGTAAGAGTGGCTATATTGGGCTGCACCGAAGGTCCATCTAGAATAATGTCTGGTCTCCAAAGAGGCCAAATGGACGCCTAGGAAACACTGTAAAGACATGTTTCCTGAGCACTCCAACCACTGGGGGGGCTCAAGGACTTCCTGAGCAAGACGTGGTTTCCATACAGTATGCCAACTTCAGTGAATTTCTTTCCATCAACTTGTCCAGCTCCCTCCTGAGCCTCTGCAACCGCCCGGCACAGGCAGCATGCTGCGATACACAGCCCCAGAGCTAACTCAGTGCAGTATGAGGAACTATTCCCACCTATCTGGCTCCAACCTGCTTCTTGCCAACTTGATTCCCCTCAACTTCTGCACTGAAACTGATCCTTTATTGTCTCTTACTGTTTGCCTTCTCCTACATCACACATATTTTATATGTTCATCATATTCTCACTTAGTTTTCTCTTTTCCTGAATGAAGCATCCTTGCTTATTCATTCCCTCCATGTAAACTATTTAATGTCTATAATGAATTTTGTTGCTCTTCTCTAAACCTTCGTTTGTTTTCTTATCTATCAAGCAAGAATTGCAGTTATTCAAAATATGGAAGTTACAGATTTATACAGTGCTATAATGATACCTCCAGTCCTTTCCTAATATTTCTCAATATTTAATTTGCTTTTTTGACCACTAGTAACATTAAGATGATGCTTTCATGGAAAGGCATCTAACACAGCCCTAAGATCTCTTTCTACCACACACTGATGTCACTAGCTTTTTTCTGCAGCAAAACCAAACCAAAACCAAACAAAACCCTGAAATCCCAAAGCACCAAGTATTTAGCAATAACTAATACTTTTTAAAGAGGAGAGGCTGACAGTGATCATCTCTAAGTCTGATTTGTCTCTTTAACTGTTACAATACATATAAATCACCATAAAAAAAGTACGTATTCACTGGAGAAGCTTGTTTGCTGCATTGCTGTTGAGCTTGTTAGATCTCCTGAAACAGCAAAATCCAGCAAAGGATTCTAAAGCAGAGTCTTAAGGCCTTGAATTCCCCCTGCAAAGAAGAAAAACCACATTTCCTTAAACCTCTAGAAAAAAAACAAATGCCCTGCAAGAGGCTAAATTGTGTGCTTATGCATCATTGCTTGCTTTCTTCTAATTATTTTGAAATCTGACACTATCCAGAAAAATACAGAGAAGACCACAGCTTCCTGCAATCACTGTAATAAATGATACATCCATTTACTAAATTATGTTCTGGCCAGGTCTGATAAAGTATTTCATTTTCTGACAACAGATGAAACAGACACAGCAAGGCGAACATCACGGTGTTTTTTGAAGTAGAAATGCTTTTAGTTGGAGACAACTGCCATTCATAATCTTAGGCTAATTCATTACTATAAATACATGATGAAAGAATATAAAAATAGTAAAAGAAACATAAATGTAATTATCTACTCAAAATTAATTATTATAATAAAAAAACAGATTTCCTGACAAGTGAAAGTATTTGGTCTGAAGCCTTTCACTTTTGTCACTACAATTACTCCTTCTCTCACTGATAGGCAAATATGCAACCTATCAGACAGAGGAGATAAGCAACAGCTTATCTTATTTACACACAGGATGCTAGAAACTGAAATTAGCCAATAACAAACACTAAGATTTTAGCTACGTTGCCAGTTTGCTTCTTGTGAATGGTCCTGAACAAGTCACTTCGGAGCACTTCTTCAGAATTAGAGGACTGAAAATTACCAGACATGTAACAGTTGCAGGTTATTTTGCAGCAGAGGACAGAGACAGAAAAAAATTACAATGAATTATCCATCAATGTGAAGAGAAAAAAAGTAACAAGATGGGTATGAATCCAATCATCCCTGCTTAGGCACACAGCTTGCAGTACTGCAGCAGTGCTAAGGGATGCCTGTGTGCTTTAAAGAGAAGGCATGGGGAGAGGAAGCTGTTGCCCTGGAGGGCTACAGCAGCAGATCCTGTCCAAGCCTGGTGGTAAACTCCCTGCAGACAGGCTCTGGGCGCCACCAAAAGAAACTGCCTCTTTCCAGCGACTGTCTGGACAACTTACGCACTTGACTTGTTCTGACTGCTTTGTTAGGTGTAACTAGGTGGAGTGACTCCATCCAAGTAACTTTAAAACTATGTCATTATTAAGGAATGTGTCTCAGGATGTTAAAGGAGGAGGTCAAGGACAGAGAAATTAATAAAACTATCTGATAGAGATGATAAAAAGTTGCTTTTACTGAAAAACAGTCATCTAGCATATAAAAATTAAAGACTAGCATTTTGATAAAATCACCCAATTCTCAGAAGAAAATGTATGGAAGTTAGCGATATCAGCATGCTGATATTCCATCTTTATTGCTTCTGTCTCCCAAATCACTTTTCCATTTATCTTGGTGCATTAGCACCTTCACTTTCTGTAAATACATTTTTGGGATTTTTCTTCTCTACTTCTTTTTGGTTCTATTTCTTCCTTTTGTCCTTTCTGCAAGTCCCCACACTATAGCTATGCATGCTGATACTTTTCCAAAGAAAGAGCAAAACTTCCCAGCCTTCCTCCCAGGCTTGTCTGTTAACCTCTAATGCTCTTCATTAAAAAAAAACCCAAAAAAACAAAAACCCAAACAAACCCCCTCCACAAAGCCAAAACCAAACCAAACAAAAAGAACAACACACAAAACCTCACAAAATGACAGTCATTTTGCAACTTTCATCCACGAAGTTGTTTAATCTAAGAAAATCTGCAGGAGTGGACAGTAAATTGTTTAGGAAACACTATAGAGACATTTCTGTAAACTGGATCTGCCATAAATAATATATAATTTTTATATATTATTATTATATATGTAATACATTTAACAGATGCATGAGTACAAAAATGATTGTTGTCTTGTTTTAGACCAACTTAAAAAAGAAAACTGTCACCAAACACCCTGTTGCAACTGTGACAACACACAATGTACTTTAACTTGGGCACTGAACAAACATTTTGAGAGAAATGTATGCTTTCTGCTAAAGAAAAGACAATGTCCTTAATTTAGAAATGGAAAGAAAAGTCAAAGAATGCTGTCTGATTTTAAGAACTAGTCTTTCAGAGGACATACCCTGTGGTGCATAACCAGATTTGAAAATAAGACACTTAGAGCACATCCTATACCAACAATTTACTAGTTTATCAGCTGATCTTTAAGTCCACATTAATGGTTAAATGCAAAACAAAATTCTTGAAAAATACATTCTTAAAACATGAATTTGCCTTGATTCAATTAAAAGTCCATAAGAAAAGCCCTATATAGTGTACATTACTGGGTTTCAACACCGTGATTGACTCTGAAAACAAGTTTTATGGCACAATAAATTCAAAAGCAAAATAATTTCATAAGTAAAGTAAACTTAAAATTGCACACTTCTTTTGCCCTGAAAGCATTAACTCTTCCATTCTGCCAGCATAAGGAAGCTGGTAAGTTCCACTTGCCTTAACAGGCCACAATCAAGGCAGCACAAAGTGTTAAATTCGAAGAGCATGTTGGTGAAACCAAGGCTTCCAACTTTGAATTGCTGAGCCACAGCACACCATCAAAAGTCACAGGAATTTTAAGAAGCCAACAACTCTCAGGAGCATTCTCAAGAGGGAGATCAAGATAAAGAGATTATTATTTACCTGCCAAGAAACGGCCCCCAAAACAGCAGTCGCGACAAGGCTGAAAAATACTAGCTGTTCCGAAATTAAACAGAAGTGACGCATTCCTTTAGATGCCATAACTCTGTCAAGGCTGTTGTTTTCTGCACGGTGCGTATAATATACCTTGTGACAGTCATTTAGTTTTGTGTGAAAACCCCAAAGAGTTATAAAAAAAATCACATGACAGATCATCCAGAAAATTCCAAAAATAGAAAAACCAGGTATCACAAAATACCAGAGATCCAAATCACGTAGTTTAAAGGCTGCAAGAATGAAAAAGATTAGTTCAATGACTCCAACTGAGATGACAGAAAGCCGCCTGCAAATTTTACCACGGTACAAGTAGGGCTTCCATCGTTCAGTAACTGAAAGTCCACTGAAGTAAACATCAAGAAGGGGATCTGAAATCAGGCAGCTGAAGAAACATGCCAAGGCAAATGGGTTTGTGGGGATTTGCAGTGATGGAAAAAAGAGTAAGGATGCAATGGCTCCAAAAATTGCCAAATTTGGAATTGCCAAAAAAGACTTCATACGTAAGTCAATAATCAACATGGCCAAAGCCATGACCAACAGAATAATACTCATAGATTTTTCTACCAACATAGTTGTGCTGGCAATTGCAAATCCAACTAGCTCCAAAAACTCAACTGTTGTCAGCAGAGTCGGTCGATGATGGATACAACCACAAATCCTCTCAACCAAAGCACATAATATCCTTAAAACAATGGCAGAGAGGAGCAAATATTTAGTAGCTTCTTCTTTCACATCCGTTTTGAAGGCAGAATTATTAAGAAAACAGAGAAGGCCAAGCAAAAAACCAAACCAAAGATTGGAGAGACTCAAACTTGCTGTTTCCATTGAAAAATAGTAGTACAGTATGCTGGCAATTCCAAGAACAAAGAGTCCCAGAATAAATATTACCAAAATCAGTGCATCTGCAGTTTTTTCCCATCTGACATAAAGGCCCATGCAAATGGCAACCAGTAGGTTGATTCTGGCAAGATAGCCAAGGTATCTGACTGATGAGTGCATGTTCACTTCTCTGTTTGCTTCTTCGAGTCTTGTCATTGCTGCATAGAGACAATGACTAACACAGTAACGCAGTGACCTACACATGTAAACTGCTGTTAGGGGGTTTTACCCACTTGACTGAAAGTAAATATTTGGGTTTCATCCAACCAACACAATGCGATCGTAGTCTTCTGTAATATCATTTCAGTAACAGTGGTCCAGAATCACTGAAGTCCTGGAAGAAGAATTAAAAAAGTTTTAGTGGCAAATAATTCCTTTTAATCATATACAGCATAAACATGACATATCCTTTCTCACCAAGGATAAATTAAAAAGCACATAATAAAGATCAAGTAAGTGTGTTGTTAAAGGCCATTCAAATTGGGGTCGCTATTAAAAGCAATATAAAATGGGTTCAGCATAAATCTTACTTTGTAACTTGGATGAGAGGAAAAGGTGAGCCAAACCTGGCTTGTGCAGTTTTTCCACAAAATTCATCCATTATGATATCTATATTAGATATCTGTGGGAATCCAAAATATTCCTATGACATCCATTACCTTCTAAAATAGTTTAATATTGTTTTAAAACATTGTTTTACTTCACCACTACATTTGGTAAGTTCTTTCTACTAAACCTTTTCAGTATGCTTTGTAAGACTTCTTTTTAGTAGTTAAATAGCTACAGCATTTACAAAAAGAACTTCAATATCAGTTAATGAGCTTAACCCACTATAGATAACAAAAAACCAATATTATCATCATCTCCATTTCACAAAAGGGGAGTGGACACACAAATGTATCAACTGATCTGGCAACATTTTCACAGACTTTTCTTAATGTAAAATCAAAGCCTTCCTTTTCACCCCTCCGAACCACTTTCTTCCTCCACCCCCCCAAATCCAAACAAAATGATTGGGATAAATATATTTATTACATAAGTGCCTCCTATTCAGATCCATTTAGCCAATGCTTTTTTTTTTTTTTTTTAAATTAGTATAGGATCAGATAGTAGTATTTTTAGGGGAATTTTGTAAGAAAACATTGCTAGGCAGGTTTCAATGGACATCATTACTATTTTATGGGATGAACTTCTTCCTAGTCTGAACTCACTCTTGAAACACAAGGACCACTGTAATCCTATTGGTGTTTAATCTTACGGAGTTTACACAGAAACAATACTACTAAATGCTATAAATAGGAAAAAAATTTATTAAGGAAATTCTATTTCCAGTAAGATCTCAATTTCACTGCATTTATATACTTTTCTACTTACCACAAAGTTGTCAGAGGCACAGTTCAGAGCTCTCTAGTTAAAGGCAAAAAAGGTTTGTGCTTTCAAGTCACAACCCTGCTCTGTACACAAGATGTATTTTGACAAATTGATAAGAATTACTGAGAGAACAAGTTTTCTGTGCAACTACATGTAAAGAAAAAACACATGTACTTCTGATTTTTGATCCTTCTGTGCCCAGAAACTCTGAACCAGGAGTCACTGAACAAATAAAACAGAGCTTATACCTCCAGAGAAAATAAGGCTGAAAACAACAGGTGGATCACAAGAAAGTACAAAACCAAGAAAATCAGCATCAATATTTTTTGTCTCTGATTTTCTTAAGAAGTGTCACAAATTACAAAGAGCCCCAGAACAACCAGTCATTCAAATTCCCTTAGATAAAACTGACTGAAAACCTCTTGAATATTTATATTTCTATTTATGTATAACTTTTGCTTTTAAAGCTATTAATGAAAAGTTTATCTAAGAGCATGATTATACAGGTTATGGGCTGAGTCATCAACATGTAAGAAGACTCATACATAGCCCCTAACATCTTTTAAGTAATTTCCTAATTGTCATCTTAGAGACTTCTGAAGAGTTACTAGTATGACAGAGGAACCAAAGTGTCAAGAACACTCAGAGCTAGGTTATAGCTTACTGATTTTATTTACAGTGTTGGGGGAAGTATGAAAGGACACCTTGACTGAAACTCAAAACCTAAGACTTTATTGTCTCTTGATTTTTAAATTCTCATTTTTTAAACCAGTAAACAACAACAGAAAAAGGGAATTGACTGATTTGCCCATTAGCTTTGGCTGATCTGAAGACTGACACCCAGTGTAAAAGCAGCTTGAGTCATTGGTGTGGAGACAGACCAGGCTTAAGGAATTCTATTGTTTAAATTACTTTATATTTTCAAATTCTGTTAAACACCTAACAACACTGCAGATATTACTTGGAAGAACTACGCACTAAAAATCTGCTTAATTGAAGTAGAATATATACCATATACTTAGAGCAAATAGTTATTACATGATGCCGTTGCAAGTTAAAGTTCTTTGGATTTCAACTGTGCATTTTCATAGCAGTCATTTTTAATGTTTTATACATATAAACTTAATTCTGAGTTGCCTGGATGCTTAAGATCTTGTAATATTTCTCCTCTCATTTGGTAATATACTTACTGTTCTCTACCTTTCATTTGTTTCTACTTTACATAGATAACACAGCCCTAAGTTAGCTATCGTATTCCAGGTTGCAGCGTATCTGGTATCACAGCACTATCTGCAGTCTCACTGGTTTTTTTGCTACAATCAACATTCACTTTATGGATAACTTGAGCCATTTATCTCAACTCCTACACATGCCCTCCCCCTGCCCCCAGTTATCTCTCATTCAAACCAGGAATACTGAGGAACAATTTCCCATCTCCTTCCCACCCACAGCACTGATGCGTGACTACTACTACGCTGAAGCACATCTGCCATGCCGTCCTGTTATCTTGATTCCTGAGCCTTTCTGGAACCCCTCCAAGTCAAGAGGCTAATAACACTATAAACAGTCATGTGGACAACAGCCTCACGGAAGTCAGCAGGCTGGCTCATACGCAAAAGGCGGAAGCTCCCACCTAATACCTGGCTTAAAATTTTGCTACGATTGCGAAATTATTTTCTGGTGGGATTGTTACCCTAGCAAACTCCCTTGGCAGGCAAGCAGCCACTCTGACAGAAAACTACTCTGACTGGTTCAGCTCGTGCGGAGCAGAGTTTTGCTGCTATTGCACTGTGAGAAGCAGGAAAGAGCAGCTCCTCCGCTGTGGCCCAGCGTGCCCCGCCAGGTGCCGGGGCAGGGGAACACGCTTCTTCCCAGTGGAATGACACAAAGGCTGCTCCGGCACCAAATATTTGCAAAATAACAGCTTGGACTGTGAATGCAACCTCCTTCTGCTGATCTTCTAGCCAATTAGCAAAAAGGTATACTATGCAACCACACTATTAATCATTAGTCTTTATCTAACCAAAACAAAGGGTCAACTTTTTGGTGAAAAGGGGAAAAGGCAGCACTTCCATGATTAATGTATCCCCTCACGCAGATATTACCAAATAAACGTAACACAGCAATTCAGGTAATTTTAATGAGAAATTTCAATATCTGATTTATTCTTCAAAACACAGCTATTTGTTCCTCATTTCTGTTAAGACTTTGACTGTTTAGACCAAGATTGTTCAAAGTTGGGGGCAGGTGTTGTATTGGTTTGTTTTTTAAACCAATGGCCTTAAAGTTTCAGGTTGCAACATCTGAGTTACATATCTGAGCAAATCACATTTAGATCCAAAACAAAGAGTATGTTCACCCATAAATATTCGTGAACTTTTGCAAACACAATTTTAAGCAAAACCTCAAGTCTAGCTATAGATTTGGACACTAAACTATCCAAGAGCTTTCCTGTATGTAAAGGAACAGCATTCCCAGAGCAGTTTTTACCGTAATTTGTATAAGAAAGTAGAAAAGAACCAAAACCCAGATGAGTCAGTAGTTTAACTGTAGCTGATTTAAAGCCCAAGTGAGGCCTATCTAAACTACAGAACCTGATTTCTTTCAGCTTTATTCTACCAGTTTAGCGATTTTATTTTTTTAAAAGCAACTCTGTAAGACTTTTTTAAACAAAAAGTATTTAGCTAACGCATCAATACAGTAGGCTTAACCCTCAGATGAACGACTCCGGTAGCTTTCAGATGTTAGCACGGAGCCCGTATTACGGATTACTGCCGTCAGCCAACCGGAGGGCACCCGGCCGAAGCCCCAGCCGCTGGGCTGGCCCGAGCAGGGAAGTTTAATGACGGCATCTGGCTCCGCGGAGCGGGCGCTGCCAGCCGCGGGGCTGCCGCCACGGGAAGCGGCTCCGTGCAGACGGCCCCCGACCCGGGCCCGGGCCCGCCCGGGGAGGCCGCGTCCCCCCGGGGCTGCTCGCCGGGCCGCCCGGCTCCCCTCGCCCCTGCTTCGCCGCGGTGACGGGGCCCTGCTCCACGCACACGGCGCCGGGGCCAGCCCGGCCCAAGCCCAGGGGGCCGCGGTCCCCGCCATGCCCCCCCACGCGCGAGAGCGGCCCGGCCCCGGCCCGCGCTCACCTCAACAGGCGTCCCGGAAACTTCCCACCCCCCGCGCAGCGCCGCCGCCATGTTGAGGCCGAGTGAGGCATCCCGCCTACGGGCCGCGCCAAGGCTCAAACTCCGCCGCGGCCGCCTGGGCGCTGCCGGAGCCCAGCTCGCTGTGGCGGCCACGCCGGGCCCGCGCCTGCCCCGGGCGACGAGGCGCTCGGTGGGACGGTGCCTGCTCGATGGGGCAGAGTGGGGCTGTAACAGTGTTCCCCCCCATCGGCACCCTCCAGCCCCACCACTGCCTCGCGGCCAGGGAAGGCAATAGCATCCAGGTGGTGGGCAAGTGTAAAGTAAACGCAAGGTGAAGAGGCTGGAAGAATGGAAAAAAAAACCCAAAAACCCAACCCCACCCAAACCTATAACACTGTCAACTGGTGCTTAGGGTACAGAAGAGGGAAAGCTGTGTTTGAATCAGGACTGCATGCCAGACTGAATCATCTCTATCCTTTCCCATCGTTTGCTAGCAGGAACCTTCAGGGGGAGAGGATCCTGGTTCTGGATGGATCTGTGCTTCCCCCAGAGCAGCTTTCACCACCCTGGCATTACACAGAAGGCACACTTCTTGGTCGTCAGTGTTTCACAACCCTTTGTGTTGGAAATGCATGTTTTGAATTGGCCTTTGCAGGCAGGTGGGCAACAGCAGCAAGTTTCTGGATCTCAATAGCTCCATTGCTTAGGCAAAACAAGGGTAGTTAGACTTTGCATTAAGTTTAGACAGCTGCTGCACGGGGGCTCTTTGAACTGCAGGAGGGCTAGCCTGCTGCAGATTTATGTCCTTTGCTCCTGTAATCCCTTCATCACAACCAGCCCCTTCCTCCCCCTAGTCAAGAAGCACTAGTACTGATGGGGGATACTCAAACATCTGAACTTTGACAGTCCTTCCTGTCTCAATTCTTCAGACAACTGATTCACAAGAACCTCTGCCATCTCCAAAATCCTGACCCCTCTTCAAATTTTAAATAAAACTGGCCAACAGGCCTAAAAGTTACATGGATTTAAAAAAAAAAAAAAAAAGTTGAGGCTTTCCTTTAACATGTACAACAATAGAAATCGCAGTTGCTTAGTAAATGGCACCAGCTTCAGATGCTTTACCAGCAACATGGACAACACTTGGTACTATATCTGTCCAACTATGATTTTAGTTGCTCTTTAAGCAACTATTTTTTTGACTTCTTGGAGAATATTTTTACTTACAAAGTAAAAATAACACCCCAGAAATAAGTTTCTGTGCAAATTTGTGAAAATTGTAAAAAAAATCTTCCTGCTGTTCAACGAATTGAGGAAAACCGAGGAAAGGAGGAAAAGCAGAAAACCTGCTGCTGATTCACAGCAATATAATTAAAAAGACTTAGAGTGATAGCAAGTCAGCAAGTCTCCCTGAAGCAGGAAGCAATACTGAGAACAGCTGTGAAATCATGTTTTCTGGTCTTCACAGTAAGAACCAACACTAAGAGACCAGAATATACCAACTAGGCTCTGCAGTGCTAGGGCCACACTTCAGTTCTGTTGAAATCTAGTTGTCTTAGAATCTGGATCTGAGTAGATGCCTTGCATTTTCAGTTCTTTAGGTTTCATTTCCCATTGCCATCCTTTCTCAACACCTCCAGTAACCAAAATCACTATGTAAAAAAATATAGCAATGACCTCAGAGGGCCAATGTACAATGGGTGCTGCAAAGCTATTTCAGGGAGATACAGGAGAAATAATTAAGAACATCTAGAGAGAGAAGAGAGAAACTGCACTAGAAAGTGGCTGCATACTAAGTGGGCAGGCAAAGAAACACAATACAGGACCAACTGGAGGAACTCCAAAACCCCTTCCATAAATCAAAGGCCCCAACTGAAATACGGAAGCTGGAATTGAAGTACCAAATTTCGTATCTTTACTATAATTCAGCTGTTTGTAAAATAAACCCAATCCAACTATTTTGTTTGACAATAAGGGAAAATAACTATGCATCGGTTTCACTGGATTTCAGCATAAACCAACTGTACAATAACAAAAAAACAACATCTCCACCCCAAAGAAACAATTTTTAAAAAGGTTTTCAGGTTCTTTTTTAATAAATGTGCTTTGTTCACAAAAAGTAGTGACATAAAGACAACAGAAATGCAAATACACATATTTTTTTTTCCTTTTTCTCTCCAGCACCTTAAGAACAAGAGATCTCTTGCACAGTCATAATTTTCAAATATTTCATAACCTAGAAAATTCTTCTTGCACCAAAGCCAAATATCCAACAACTCCTGATATCACCACTTTATTGTTCAGGGAGGTATAAGTATTTGTGTAAATTCCATTTTCCTCCTACACCACAATCTACTGTCCCTTGTTAAAAAAAAAAAAGGCAACAAGAAAACCAAGCTGTTATGAATCTCAGGTCCCTAAACCACAACTACAGTGGTGTCACCAACCTGCCAAAAAGGCATGTTTTAAACATCATTATTTTAACCTATTTTGGGGGGATGAATCTTGATCTGAATTGCTTTTTTGTATTAATCACAAACCAATTTACATTAACCAATACCAACATATATTTTAGCTGGTATATAACTTTTTTTTTTTAAAAGGAGTATCAGTTAAAATGTTAGGTACACTTTGAAGTATGCACAGATTAAATTTCCATGAACAGCTGCATTTGTAGCACCAATATTTTAGCTTTAACGTGAGCACTGCTGGAGTCAGTGGTTAACTGGGAAGAAGAAAGGCTTTGAATGACAAACATTTTAGTGAAAGTGAATTGGTAAAGCATTAGATGCAAATACTTTTAGCCAATTTTGAAGCCACTGTGATTTCATTAGGGAAGTAATCTCTGTTAAAAAAAAAAAAGTAAAATTTAACCATGATACTTGTATGTCTAAATTTTTGTTTACACATCACAATTGTTTGGTTTGTATATAACTATATCATTCAGACTGAATAACGAATTTGAATCAGGTATTAGGGAATGCTTTAAATTTAAGAAGAGACACAAAAAGTTTATGTTAAAGAATAAACCATTTCAGTCCAGATGATGTTTGGGTGTAAGCTGGACCAATGCGGGATGACTCTTTGTAGGAAACAGTATAAAAGAAAACCAGGTAGGTCAAACTGTGACACTTTCAGTGCAAAACTTCAATGGAAGGAGTAAGTTTCCTTTTTGTAGCATCCATACTACAACTTCAGTTCATCTGGTAACTTCTCTGTTATAAATACAACCAGGAAGGTTAATATGGTGTAAGGTATATTTAATCACAACCACCTGTGAAAATATATATTAGTATTTTCTGCCATGTTGCTGAAGTCAGTCTTAAAACCATGATGTGGCACCTTGTTCAAATAATTTATTATTAGGCACTTACATATAGATTTAACAGCCTAACACTCAAATCTGAAAATTCTGGCCATTATTTTTAAATGGAGGGAAATCTAAGCTAAACTAATACTGAATCCTCCATTTTCACCACTGAATAGTTTTCTTCCTGCAAAAACTCACAAATTTATTACACAAGTTAAAAAACTTAGTAGATGTAAAGCACTTCTGTTCCATCTCCTTACAGTGCAGACCGATTTTCAGAGAGCTATGGAGTTTTTATTTAACTAAACTGAAGATGTTTGGGTCCAAATAAGCAAACAAATAGTGTATGTTAACTTCACTTGTGTGTTCTGAATACACAACTTTTGTGCAAATATGTTTATCCTTGAAAAACTTGTATAATTGTGTCCCTTTTTACAGAATTGGTCTGTAGTTACCATATAACGTGGGAGATCTACAAATAAGGACAATTAAAGTTGTTTGTTTCTAAAATGCATAAATAATTTACTTTAAAACATGACAAAACCCACCCTGTCGTGTGTGCCGTGTGTCTGTCCCCCCCAAAAAAACACAGTTTGAAAAGAATACAGAACACCATAACTGCGGAAATACTGATATATGTTAGTGCTGATGAAATTGCAAAACCATGTTCCAGCTTTGAAGTGAAACATAATTATCTAGACGTACCATACTCCTCTGGGGGAGGATAACCTCTTCAGAAATCTCATGTCTAACTACTATTTATGTGATGAAATTACATAGTATGTATAACTATGGATGAATATATTCCAGTGTTTTGGTGTTACCTCAATTTGGTGTTATCTCAAGAGGGCTACAATTAACATAAAATCAAATGTGCAAGCATTATAGTTCCTCCAGCCTAGGCTTAACCAGAGTGAAACAAGTTTTGGAAAAAAAATTTTGTTCCACAATTAAGAAGGGACATGTGTAACCAAGTGTCTTAACCTATCTGCACATTTAATTAAAGTGCAAAATATTTCTTCCTACATATACTTCTCAGAAGCCCACCAACTCCAGTGCCTTAAGCTCAACCACATTGAGTTAAAATATTGAAACAACATTTAGCAAATTAAATAGAATTCACACTTCACAGCACTAAAGAAAAGAATGGTACCTTTCTGGAAAAAAATTAGTGATACAAATCTAAAGAAAGTAACAGCAATTTATGCTATGACATGAGTCATTTGCATAAAACTTGTATTTTTTCACTTTCATACAAGAATAAATTTTAAAATTCAAAAGTAGAAAAAAATAGCAAACTCTGTAAACCTTTGCATTTTCTTTATGCAAACCATTTTTGTGTTGAGCCCATGTTAGTATAGCAAAATTAGTTAAGCAAAAGGTTTGACTGAAAGGGCATTTCAACAACTACATTAACTTAGAAGCAATATAGGATCTTCTAGCTCATAGAAAGGAATTGAACTAGACTGGCTTTCTCCAGAGTCTGAGTCATAAGGAGCATCAGGTAGCTCCATAAAACCGTAAGCTAGCTGTTCATCTTCTGTATCTGATCGAACATAGCAGGAAGTGTTGGAATACTCCTCATCCTCTATACTGTTGAAATCCTGTGGGATATACAACATTCCCGGGTAGTTCCTGCTAACTAAGTCACTTGTTGTTTGCAGGGAAGTTTTCCTAAATGCCATCAGGTGCATGTGAGAAAACTTGGAATACTTGAAGCGTTTAAAACCCAAGGACTCTATGGCAATTTTCCAGCTTTTCATCATCATAGCCCGGCGATTCTGATGAGATGAATCAGGAGTTATTACAAGCAATAAGCCATTTAACACGAGAAGTTCATGTGCCTTCTTGCAGCATATCCATCGTTGATAGGGTGATGGAAAATAAGAAAGGAGTAGTGAGAAAACGACGACATGGAACAGTTCTCCAGGTAGAGAATCAATGGGATTTTTCAGTTGCTTAAGAAAGGCATCTATAGCATCTTGTGCCAGCTGGAGAGGTTGCTGAATCTGAAGATTTAAGAAGTCACATTTGTATACGCTCTGGTGGAATAAGAAAAACAGAAAACCAAACAAACATGAAGGTTAGTTTAAAGAGCAGATATAATCCAAACCCACAGACAATCAATGATAACCTCTGTGTTCCCTTGAGGAAATGTAAAGCCCGCTGAACATTCCTCTTGCTATTAAATCAAACAATCTAAAATAACAATTTAACACGTATTGTTAGCTTTCACAATTGCAAAGAAAAATTTTAGATGTGCAGTAATTTACTAGAGATTTGATAGCTGAGAACTGTTAATTTAAAAAAAAAACACCCCACAATTGAAAAAAAGAAACTTAGCCCAAATAAAACAGCTATGTCACAAATGATTTAAGAAGAACTAGGATAAGCCTACATTGCTTTTGTTTCTCCAGATCCTGAAAGCCTTTTGTAGGTTTTTATAAACCTGAAATCAGTAATTAGAAAATAAATTTGATATCTCAGTATTTCCACCAGTTCTTTGAAAAGAATCCAGGAAACTTAAGTTTGGTCACTTGGAAAAGTGTCATTCTTTACTGCTACAGAAACAAAGAAGCTACAGAAAGGCAATACATGTTAGAAAGTTACAGTAACTAACTGCTTTGCAGCAGTGATACAAGTCCATGTTTTAACCTTGCTGTAAATGCAAAGCACAGCACTACACATTTGGGCAGTTATCACAGTAAGGTAAGGGCTATAAATTCACCTGTTAATCGTCTGTGCGCTCAAGCTGTTGAAGATGGGAAATGATGCCACAACACAATATACATAAGAGTAAGTTCTTAACATCCTTAATCACAGAGCATTCATAAAATTAGGGTAATAATATGCTATTCACTACATTTAAGTTTTGACACTTTATATTCATCAAAACCCAGGACTGACTTCTTTCATAAAAAAAGTATTAAGATATAATGTTCTGATGTTATACCAATATTGTTATTAATGCCTGGAGAGTGTGCAGTGAAAACAGACACTCAAAACAGGTAAGCGAACGTGAAAGCAGACAGAAAACATTCTGTGGAACACATCTGAAAAGTAGTTAGATCTGCTGCATTTTCACACCACGAAAATATTTATAGCGTGTTTGATGAAATAATATTCAAAAATCACTAGAACAGTATTGTAAAGGTATTCATGAAGCAACTGATATGCACAATTGTTTCCAAGTAGAAGCGAATGTTATTTCTGTTTATATAAAATCACATTATCTTCTGAGAGTATGCAGTAAATTAGAAAAAGTAATCAATGTTCAAAAAAAATCTGTGATTTATTTTTTCATTACCTTTAATCTTGGCCTCCAATATGCAAAAATCAAGAAAGAGACTTGCATTATGTGGCTACAATCAAGAAATTCTAATTGCAACCATTATACCTGCAGGGCTATATTCTGCTTCCTTGTAATACTTAGAACAGGAAATTAACAGTAGTAATTTCATTATATCCTCTAGTAAGTTTTAGAAGAAAGAAGTGCTTTGAAGAATAATTATTCAGAGTAACATGCCAACTTTACTTAGAAGCATGAGTTAGACATTATACATATACAGTTGGAAAAACAATTTAGACTGCAAGTATTTCTGAGTAGTGGAAAAATACTCATAAAACAGTTATGTAGAAATAATGTTAAAGACAATTGCAGGACTAAAGTATGTTTTGAGTGGAATCTGAACTCTGCAAGGCAGTTTTAGGACAAAAATGCTGCTGGAGACTGCTACTAAACTTTAGATATACAAGTCTTGAACTCTTGTTAAAGTCCTCCTCGACACTGAAACAGCAGTCATATTTCAGTGTATCCACTGACATTTAAGAACACAGTCCTACTTGTATATTCTAATTTTTAATTCCACTACCCTTCCAACCTCTTTTTTTTTTTTTGTCTCAGACTATATTTACTCCAATACATCATCTGCTGCACATTCAGCGTGTTTCACAGCAGTATGAAATTGTATTTGGATTTTCCCAAAGTGGAGATCCTCCCTTCATTCCAATTTTGCCATCTTTTAGGCTTTTTTTTTTTTTTTTGCCTTTTAATTATGCAGACAAACTTCTCTAAGGGAATAACCACTGCTAATTGTACTCTGGAATATCTGTGTTATAAGCAGAATATTTGAAGGAATATCTGACAAAAACACTGGGTCAAGAAGGAACCGGTTCAAAAAGAAAAAAAAACCTGTTTCAAAAAGAAACCTGTTTTTTCAGACACTGAAAATGAGTGAACAATGCCTAGCTAAAGAGAATACTAATCTTTTCTTGGTGCAGTTCCCCTCCTCCTCAAAACACAAAACCTATTTTTAATGGAAGCATATTTCCATATTCATCTCTCTACAGTTTACATTCTCTCTATATGAAACAGATTTGAAGCATTCTGAAGACATTAATTCTCTTATTATATAACTAACATCTCAGTCCCTCTCCTAGTTTTCCCACAATTACACCCTTCTTCTTCCTCAACTTAGGTGATGTATTTTACTCCAACTACTTAGTCTATATCTAAAGCATTTCGATATGCAGAAAGTGGATTAATCTATTTTTATTAAAGAAGGAATTATTTAACTCTCTATTCAACATCATTCCAGAAACCGACTTCCTAAGAAGCCTCTATGCTTCAATGGTTTTCAAAAAAGTATTTTGGTATCTTACCTAAAAGATCTGCTAAATCAGAAGATTTTACCAGTTCTTCTATTTTCAGCTTCTACCACTAAGTTATCAGATCAATTTTTCAGGTCAGAAAGCTACATTAACTACCGTAAGAACCCTCTGGCTGTTATTCTGAAATCTTAAATCAGCCCAGGCAACTGCTGCCCTAAAGATAAATTTATTCAGGAGGTTATGGTGCTTATGCAGCTCAAAGCAGAGTCATCTTGAACACATCAGGGCTTATTAATGTTGTTTTGGAGGTGGGCCTAAGCTTATTCTAGCAGATGCGTTTGAGTGCACAAACTGTACTCCATGTCACTCCAAGAACCCTGCTAGCTAGGTTTCAAGGTGCCCTGAACACACCAAAGTATCCAAGAAAATTGAAGTAAGAGAAGCTGGTGAGCCTGAGACAAGCCTCACAGTAACCACGTTGGCCTGTACAGTAACACTCTGGGGAGTTCCTATGATCAAGCTATGGTACCATGTCAGCTGACAAGTAATTAATTACCTTATCATTACCTTGTACTGGGAGAGAACCTGAAGAACTGGTTAGTTCTTGCAGATACCTGACTACTCCCTCTCCTGTTGTCTGTCCTGGATTACTCATATTCCTCCATTACCTCCACAGAAGTAACCTTTATGAGACTCATCCAATAATGGTTTTGGTCACTGTACATGTAAATTGATTTTCATGAGAACAAAAGTAATTTTCTTATGAAAACAGCACGATAGACTAGAAAGCAAAATATTAACTATGCATACCCAAAAATTAATGGTTATATTTAGATCATGTAACTTTAGGTGCCTAGGCTCCTATTACAGTCACTGGAGAGCTAGTCAACACAGCCCAAGAGGTCAGAACACAAATCACCTTACCCTGAAACAGCAGACCTTTAGGTTTCACCGACTATCTTTAATAGATCTCCACTGACTGTAATTGGAACTTAAACCACAGATGTAGACACCCATGATCTATGTATCTCAGCTAGAAATTTACTTGCCAAGTATTACCATTTTAGACTCCATAGGCTGTCATTTCAGTGGCACGTGTCTCCTTTACATCCTGTGTCATGCCCAAGAGCCCTATGCAGAAGTCCTACAGCCTTTCAAGTGGTGGAAGGCAATCACGTTTGGGCAACTGATGCCTATTCTTCAAATCAGGCAAGATGGGAAACTCAAAGTTTCTTTGTGTTTTAGATGAAACTAACATTGAATTGCTTTAAAAGCAATTTATCAGACTCAGATTTTTTTCAAGAATATATTTCATTTATCTCTAAGCATATATGCAGAAATATAAATTAGGTGTTACTGGACTAAACCTGGTACCCACAACAAAATACCATCCATTTACTATGTAAGCCACACTGCAGCAAATAAGAGAACATTACTTTCAAGTTAACCGTATTATTGTACCCGTACACTTCTTCTCACCTCTCCACTTCTAAAGAGGGTTACCTTAGGCCACTGATTTTAGACTGTAAGTGGTCAAGATGTGTATGATCAAAGGTTTTTCTGTTAGAAAAGTATTCCTTTCTGTATCTTTTCATTTTCATTCCATTTTGTCATTTTGCTTAGTTGATAAATGCTATTAGGACTGACAAAAGTTAGGTCAAGAGCAAAAGACAGAAAGAACATACAATTACCGTAGAATTAATGCACACTACCAGGAGAAAATGTTTCCCCCAAAAGTGCTGATAAATTTGTCCACAGGATTGTGGAATTTCAGTAATATTTTAGCAATAAACAGAAAAGCCCCCTTCTGGTTACTAAAACTCCCTAAGTACAGTCACTGATCATTTCCTTCTGTCAGTGAATGCAACTTCTGAGAGGTTCATGCCTGAGCATTAGCCTACTCCATTTTTACTTAGACCTTTTAAGATGCAAGGACTCCTCTGAAATGCCATTAAAAAGATGGCTACGAAAAGTTTTCCAATTTTAAGGTTCACAACCGCATTATGAAGACATAAGTCCTGAAAAAAGTATCAGATTTTTAAACCAAAACACAACTACAGTTTAGAGCCTGTTCATGGGAAAGGATGTAGTAGGAGGGCCACAGTTACTATTAAAGCACAGATATTTGGGATATACACTTAAGTATTAAACATACTTTTTCTACAGTCATTTTGAAGCATTCTAAAAATATCCGAGAATCAAATTTATATTAAATTCAGCACATTACATACCTCAACAGCTGGAACAATATCTATGCCAACTGTCAGAAATTCTTCAAACTTCAGAAATGGATTAAAGCAGCTACCAACATCAAGTAATCTGATCTTCCCCAAGGAATGGAGCAATCTAAGAAGCAGCAAGAATTGAGTTTTATCAAATATTATTTTTGAAGCTATATTCTGAATTACAATTTCAGATAACTAATGCAAAAAAAATTCTCATAGAACACCACAGTAGTGACTAATAGAAGTGAATGCTTTACTTGAATGGCTGAGATACCTAACTCCATCAGTAAAGCAGATGGTCCTCAAGAAGAACAGTTATGTTCAGAGCAGCTGTAATACTATTAACTTGTGTACCTGTAGTAAGAAACTGAAATGGGAACCTGTGTATCCACTAGACAGGTGTTCTCTATTGCTTAGTGTTTCCCACTTACCTTTTTGTGGTATTTATTGGTGTTGAAGTCACACAAGTCACCAGAGTTAAAAAAGAGAAACTGGCAACAGTCTACGACATACCTACTTGTCAGTCCCATTTTAAAGGGCATCTGAAGTCAAGTGCCATAATTGGTTTAATAAAGGCAAGAGAACACATAATAGTATTCCAAGGTAAACAAAAAAATCTCTAAAAATGAAAGCATTTAGTTATTCCCTGCAAAAGTTTTAAAATACTTTATTTGCTTTATGTTAGCTAATATTTTTTTAAAATGGATGACTACTGGAGGTTCACTCCAATTCTGTTTTCAATGGATGCTGTTAAAGAGTCAGATCAGTCCATACAGAGCCACAAACTTAGAAACTGGCTGTTCAAGTTGTAGGGAAGTGATTCTGAACATCTAAATGAACCGAAGTAACTACTTGGGGGAAAAAATCCCAGTCTATTCCATGCCATGCAATCAGTTCTCTTTTGGAGTACCCAAAAGCTTTTTAATGAGAAATAGTCAAAAAAAGAGAGTCCCAATCATAGTAATTCTGAAGTACTCAAAAATGATGATTTATGCCATAAGAATTCTGGACAACCTGTTAGTAAGCCAAAAATTGACCTCCTTATCTGCTACTGTGTGATGACACTACTGTTCAAGGTGGAATTAAAGATAAGAAGGCCAATGGCTGTAATGCTAAATACTGAACTATGCTACCAAATAACAAAAGGTGAATGATTTAGAAGAAAAAAAGAGGGGGGGGAGGGGATTAACTTGTGAAATCATGACTTACTGCTTGGATCAATAGGAAGCGGTTGACAGACTGCTGAGCACACTTTAATACTTTAGTTTCAGAATGCTGCACCCGTTCCAAAACATACAAAAAAACCCCAACCCACTAAAAAAACCCCACCAAACAAAAAAACCCCACACTGAATAACTGGCCTGTCACCTTCTCAACCAGATTCCAAAACTTCCTGGAGTAAAAATAACTGGAGAAGTGGGAGATCAGAAAGAAATTAGCAGACTGAAGAAACAAGGAGAGGACATTCTTGTACTGTCTGGTGGAAACTCCCCTTACAGCACAGCAGAAGATACGCTGGAGGCTGGCAGATGAGATTTGCCTTTTCTTGGAAAGCTCTCACATCATCTGTGATCAACTGCAAAACCAATCTGAAACGTCTTTATGAAGATAAAGTCATCATTGCTCTTTCTTTAAATTAAATATATATTTTAAAAATAGAAAAGAAGATTCCTGACAACTTTTGAGGACAGTGACTGTGCCTTGCCTGCAAAAGCATCCTTATCTTCCAAAGGAAGAATCTCCCTGACCAATCCCTAGAGGAACATTTGTTATCTTCAAGTTTGCAGCCATAGGCATTTTCTTCATGACTAAGGCAGTTCCCAGTATATATAATGCAGCATCAGATAAGATCAATGCACCTGTACAGAAGCACTAGCAGTTAGCTATCTTGTCATTTAAAGGTTTTGCCTTGTCCTCGCACTTAGTCTAACTTGATACACTGTCCCTCTTAAAAGAATTAGAATTTGAATGTTGCACTCTTATCATTAATATCAAGGACTCAGCTGTTGAATACATCCTACATTCAAAAACATTGTTCTTTAGTTTTTTTACTTTCCTTGCACTCTGAATTTGGAGGCCCCTGCTAATAACAGCAGATAACAGCCACTTTTATCTTGCAGGACTGAGCCACTTTGATGTCCAGCTTCACAACAGGTGCAGTTGCAGTGTTGGATACATAAGAACTCATTCTGGGATGGAAGGAAGTATCAGGGACAATATATTACTTTTCATATAGATGAAAGTAAAAAAAAAGGACTGTTTGCATCAGTTATTTCTGTAAGACTCCCCAATTTTAATCTGGCAAAGAGGTGAGCAACATGAACTGGAAATGGGTTCAAAGTAGCTGTGTGACTGAGTTACAGTAAACTTTGCACTTCTGGTTCCTACCATGTTTCCTACCATCACTTTTAGGACCTGGCTGAGTGCTTCCTACTTCTTTCCACATCTCCCAGCATCTTTTTCCTACCCAAGGAACTCTTTATTCTGGAGCTAGCCTGCTTTGCTCCTTACCAAGCAAAGTACAGTCTGTCTACAGTGGCTTGCCAGTAAAGGTAAGCTCAGAAAGAGCTCCTACATAAGCAACCTGGTTTTAATACTACTTGAGACACGATTATATATGGGAAGAACAAAATTATTGCCCTTAGACTTACCAGAGTAAAACCAAAAATGACAGGCTTAGCCATACCTATAGACAACCCCACAACTCTTATTTGTAGTATTACATGACCAGAATAGAGTCACAGTATTTGAATGTGTGTGTGTGGGGGGAGGTTCCCCCACATCGATTGTACCAAGACCTCACCAAGATTCAGACTTCACTAATTGATCAGTGTAGACATGGTAGAAAAACATTTCAGGAGGATAGTATGTTTTGTGTAATACACAATCCATTTTCATTCTGATAAACACTGTAATTTCTTTTATAAGGCATAGAGGAAGAAATTGAATTTTGATTTCTCTGGGCAGTAACTTCAAATAGCTATGCCTTGTTGCTTTAAGGCCTGTACAGCTACTAAAAACCATACTATCATTTGGTGCTTACTCAGGTAAATATTATGCATCTTGCCTTTGCCAGGTATGTCTTTATGAATGTATGTATTTTTAAAGTTTTGAGAATGAAGATAAAAACTCAACATCACTCATTATATTAAAAAATACTTTAAAAATTATTTAATTAAAACTTCTCTGTTAACTACTTTCTGTACACACTAGTCAGAACAAAAGGTAAAGCTACAGACTACTGGTAGCAAGAAGAAACTCATGTGAAGTTAGCTCTGCAATGGCCATCTTAAACTGTACAAAGTATGAAGACAGAGCGCATACGAAGAGAGCACTAATGCTTTACCATGACAAGGCCTCCCAGTGGAAGACAAATCAACTTTAAGTACTGTATAATCAAACCTATTGATTTAAACAAATAAGTACCAACAAACTCTATTTATAGTAATGCTAAAATTACGTGTTAACAAATGCCAGCAGATTTGAAATGTTATAAGGTATTTGTATCTCATCAGCCCTTTATGCTAAAGTGCCTGGCAGTTCTCATAAAAAACAGGTATTCATTTTGAGGCTGGTTTAGCAAAATGATCACTAAAAAGAGGGGTCTGGGGGCAAGTCGGCTTATGAGAAGCCACTACTGTCATTTTGGAAGCATCTGTTTTGTCCTGTCATAATAGGACAATAACAGGGGAAATGTTTTCATTTTGCCTGTAGCTATACAGCTACATAGGCATCTTTATGCCTTTTGCGAGTTATTTTAGAAACATGAGAAACCACAAAAGATAGCAGGTCGTCAGGACAGACACATCTGCTAATAACATTAGTAACATGCTTGTTCCTTTCCTAATACTAGATCTAACTTAAATGCTGATCACAGAAGACATGCTACAATAATGAGAAAAATCTCTTCACAAAACAAACACCATAAGAGACAGTATGAACTGATCTGTAAAGAGTATGAAGTCACAAGTGTAACTTTTAATGATAATATGCTTATGCATTCATTATTTATTATACTTGCAAAATATTAAATTCTTTCCATTACACACAGAATAGCCACAAACATGACCCACGTTATTTAGGAAAAAAAGGAGGGTGGGACTGTAACTGAAATAAAGCTAATCCTGAATGCCAAAAATAAAATTCTTACTTGAGTGAAGGTCAAAACCAAAATTAAAACTGTTGTTAGGAAAATACCTCAAGGATACTACAACTCCTGCAGAACCAGTCATCAGAAAGCTAGCACATTTAAAATTAAGGGTTATAATTCAAAATTGCTTTTGAAGTGTATAATTGGAATCAAGAGTTTCTCTGCAATTATTTATGAAGAGAAAGTTTTAAGTACTCTGATATTTACATTTGGCACTTAGTACTTACATAAGCAATTGACTTTTCAACAGTGCTGAACAGCCATTAGATTCTAACTTAATTAACGTCTCCCGTATTTCACCTCAAGGTTTCATATAAATCGCATTGCTACCAATGACATACAAAAGTGAAATTGCTCTAACACTTAAATGAAGATGCCTAAGTTGTCATTCTCAAGTAATTCTTTTTATGGCATGCACCAAAATATACTACAACATAAATATTTCTTGAAACATGTATACAGTCACATGAAAATTCCCCTTCTTAACTATTAAAATTACATCAGACTAATCAAATATGTTATGGGGAAAAAACGTCCAGGTCAGTCTTATCACACAAAGAGGGGGAAAAAAAAAGTCTGGAAAACAAGTAAAACTTACTCTTCTGTTATAGCTTCATGATTTGTCAAGCCAAAGTTTGGCAAGGGATCTTCAATCTTGGGAGCCTGGGAAACATTTAAAGCTGGAGTGGTCTTAGAAGCAAGAAGTGCTCTTTTTTCATCTTTCTCAAGTGCTTTTCTTTTCCCACCATTCTGAAAATATTCTCGGCATACACTGAGAAGACAAAAAGAAAAATTCCCCAGAAAAACAGAATGCTATTTTTGGTCATTACTATAGAAAAGATACAAGACAGAAGTTTAAGATACACAAGCACTGTCAGCTTTTAAACAAATCCGGGTTTTACTACAATTTTGGTAAATCCACTTTACAAAAGATGCAATACACCCAAAGGACACACTTGAAGTCAAATGGTGTTTTATTTCCAAAAGTTAGGCCATAAGTCACAGCTGAGTAGAGATTCAAAATAGTTTTATCTGGATAGACTTTTAGAGCAAGACAGCAGAAGTCCTGTCAGAACATCACCAGAGGGCAAACTTCAGCTGTCACCTGAGCACATTTCTCCACTAAGGTGCAAAGAGTTATTAACTAGCTCCCCATAAATGCAGGGGCTTTTGAAACCTCTGTGTCTTGCAAGGCATATAAAGTGGGGGAAAAGAAACATAATCCAGGCTATGGGCTGATTTACATACACCAGTTTTTAATTGAGTTTGCCTGGGGTGTTTTCTGGTTTTAAGTAACATGTATCTGCAGTAGCTATATTACTGTGGAAGACTTATTTCAGCTTTTAGTTTTTTCTCCATACTTAATTATTTTGCTAATAGGAACCAGAACAAAATAATCTGGTCATATTTGAACAGAAATGTTAACCAGTTTAAAGGAATCAAAAAAGTCAAATTGCACCTGCATACTTCAACCAGTAGTCAGCATTAGTGTATGAGAAGCAAGCATTATGTTCGGGAACAACTAAATTTTGTCCACAAAATAGAACTAGAATTGGAAACAATTTGTTGCTGTGAAATTAAAAAGCCTGACTCACCCTGCACAAAGCAGTATTTTTAATTAGATGTGCCAGCCAAGTATTTGCACGGAAAGTTTAACAGAAATAGTACTTGTTTGAATGATGTTTTCATAACAACCCATTTTTATGATCTTTCTTGAAATTCACTCAATTTTCCTCTAACAAAGCTGCAGAGGCTTGAAGGAAACATTCCAGAAAACATAAATTCAAGTGTAGTTTAATAACACCTTATACAAATCAGGATCAAGGTAACACAGTATTTCACATCACAGATTCAGGAAAGGACATGTTGGTATAATGCTGCATTTAAATCACAAATAGAGACAAGGACTTGGAATACACAGGCCTTATCTAAGCGTTGGTGAGAGTATAGGCACCAAATATATTCAGCCTCTCCACCATATAAGACGCGAAGGAAAAAAAAAGTAATTGGAGTTGAGTTTCCCAAAGGGAAACATACACAATCAAACAGGTATAGACAGAAGTCCCTTTGCTTTACCCCAAGATGATAGGAAATGGCCACCTTGAGTCAGTAAACATATAATTACAGCAGCACATTATGTCCAGGTTACTAATTCTTGCCATGAGGGACAAAAAATAAGTTATCCTGGACACATTTCTGTGCTGACATGCTTATAGGACCTCAAGACCAAAACTGATCTGTGTCTAAAACTCAAAGCACAGGCAAGTTTTACTTGCTCAAGCATTCTCGCACTAAATATAAAAAGTCTAAACTGCAGACAGTAACCTTAGAGCAGAAAAATACAGCTATATAGAAAAAGTCAGTAAACATTGTATTTCTAATTAACAAGTTTATAGTTACAATTCCTCAGTAACCAAAGCTATTTTCAGACCAAAGAGAAGCTGGATGGAATAAAGAAATAAAATCCACATCTTAACAGTATGCAGCAAGATCACATGCAGAAGCATGAATAGCAGTCCAGTCTGCAATACTCCCAGATATCTAGACTGTGAAACCATACCAACTCCATCCATCAGAGACTGCATGTTTGGAAAGACAACAATTCTAAAAATAACAGGATTAAAGCAGAAGGAGACAGTTATTTAACTTAGCAGAAAAGAGATTAAAAAAAAGTCAGTAAACAAGAGAACCCTAGAAAAAACACTTGAATTATTGCTTGTATGCTAATAAAAGTGTATTTTACACTATACTGTATTATTTGTTTATAAGCATATGATCAATTCAGAACTATTTAATTCTGTGTGTCATTTAGTCTAAGGAATGAAACTCAGAAAAAAATATCTTTTTCCTCACTGTTTATGAGCTACTTTACTATTTTGTTAGCATCTTGCAGCCTCTGTTTTTATTCTAAGTCTTTTTTCTCATTATATCTCTTAAAACATCCAGAATCAATAGTAGTTTAAATAATGTTGCACTGCCACTGACATGTATGTCAGTACACATTAAAAAGTTGACAACCTTGGAGAATTTATTATTTTTTCTCAACTATTGATGTTATCAACCTTTTAACTCACTAGTAGCTGGGATGTTGCCCAGCTTAGCACTTAATGAGCTGTTACACTGGAGAACCACCTACTTGTAAAGTGTAGTGTAAATTCTTGTCAGTGAGAATCCATTTCTTCCTCCTTCTTGGTGCTGGTGCAAATCAGTATTTTTTCCATCCTTCTACCCCTGCCTATCATGTCAATTGAGTTCTCATGATTCTATATTCTTCTTAACTGACCTTCCTTGTCTGCACATAAGACACTATCAAAGTCAACCATAAGGAGAAGCATCTTCTATTCCTGGGTTTTCACTGGTGGACAGAGGGGCCAGAGCCACAGGAAGGCCCAAAACAGCGTAAAATTCTTCACATTCAGATCCTATTCTGCATACCTGTGCAATACTACAAGGAAGCAAAAAAACCCCAACCACCAAATCCACCTATCCAAATGAAAAATCCTGGGCAACACTGCATTTATTGACCACTGAGGGTTATCTTCCTTTTACACCTTTCTGAAGTTACAATGATCCTGACAGGATCACTGCATTTGCCCTTTTGGCTCCCAAGGCCTCAGAGGAGCTGCCTATGTACTCCCCTCACAGAAGTGGACCTCACACCTTCCGGGAGGTAACAGTGAGCACGTGGGCAGTCACTGCGCAGTAGCTAAGCAGAGGCAATGCACTCTGTAGTTTAGCCTATGATAACTTATTGATGTAGCCACATGTTTAACTTCATGGCCTTTAAAAGCCATCATTGATCACACTGTAGTTTTGAGTATGCAGTTATCTAAGACTCTACATTTAACAACTGTCTCAAGTAATGAACAGAGCACCTCTTAATTATCTACAAAGAAAAATAAAATTAAGAAATCTATTTTATAATTCTGAGAACTGACATGGCTCCATTTTTAACTGACATTTAAGCGTTCAGTCTTTGATGATACAATATTAGCTCTACAATTAACATACTTGTGTAGAATTGTGCAATGTAAATGCTACTTGGGCTAACGCTACAGTTTACACAAACGGCAAAATAAACATTTCAGGTCTAAACTGTTCAAGTTCGCTGGCAGAGAAACAGGTGAAGTGTCCAGTTCATGTCTTTGTTTTTTTAAAAAAATAGTCATTTAGGTATTTCTTCAGTGAAACTTGTTTTCCATACTTCAAAACTCAAATGGTAAAGAGCCAGTTCAAGTTGATCCCCCTGCTCTGCCATCTGGGCTGGACACATACAGGAAGTTTCCGTAAAAGCTGATATGAATACATATACATTTGTTAATACTTTCCAGCAACAGAAGAGAAGGTTCATTTTCAAATACAGCGATCAAAACCAAGGGTTTCAATAGAATATATACTGAAAAAAAAAGGAGAGGGGAATTGCCAAAGAAACACCATATGAAATTTAAAAGCAACCAAAGACTGAGTAGTTAGTAGTTCTTGTCAAGTAGCAATGAATAACTAAATTAAAGATGGTGTGGTCAGCTTTTATCATGCAAAAAGGAGTTTCCAATAGCTGTTATCAATGCTCGAGGGTTTCAAGTAGCCCGTTTTACAGGCTAAGAACTGACACAGTCCATCTCTCTCCTCCTGCTTTATAATGAGGAAGAGGTGAGCTTGACTTATGTTCCTTACAATATATACTAACGAAACCCTAATATTGAAGATAAAGTTCAGTGAGGGTACAGAGAAATAACATACTTCCCTTCAGAGCTGAAGGAGGGTCTAGACTTCTCATCATTTCTGTCCACAAAACGTTTCTCCCCTCCTCCCACACACTGAGGACTAAGTTTATTAATGTCAATTTACAGACCTGCTGGCCTGAAAAACACCCAAAGCGTAAACTCTTCTACAGGTTTAACCCACCCACCCCCCAATCTCCAAAGAAAATCAAGAAAGGGAGAATTCTCAATTGTCCTTGAGCACATTAATCATACCTAGAAGAGCAGAAGTGTTTCCTGTGGGCTGGAAAATATTTTGCGATTGTCATGCGCACCCAGCTTCAGGTTAAGGAAATCCTATATTCAGCATAGGTGAGAGCACTAGGTTTCTTAATATAAAGTATTATATTGTTTTATCATCATATTTATATTTTAACAAAATATAAACTTCAAGTTGAGAAACTTGCATACAATACATTTTTCCATTTTATTTTTCATACTTGGTCTCAGTTCTAGGGTTTTGAGACATTTTCCTTTTGAGAAACACAATTAGGTCTGTAATCAGATGTTTCTCTGCTGTTGTGTCCACCCCTCTGCCCCAAGCCAGCTTCTGGAGGCAATATCCTTCATTATCAGAGGATTCCAAGAACTTGAAAATAGCCAGCAGTTATAATATGATCACTGCTCTAATTAGCTCTAGTGTTCAACAAACAGCTATGGTGTTGTCAGAACAAAGTAGTATTTAGGAGCAAAAATTAAAGACTGTCATACAAACACGAACAATGAACATGAAGGTTTTTTTCTATTTTAAATGGTTTCCCTCCTGTTTATGCCACCTCCTTCTTCATTCCACTCTCCTGAAAGTGAATCGCTCAACTAACTGTATTCATCAAAAAGCTGCAAAACAGTCTTCAGATATTCATTCATTCATCCAATCTCCTAAACTCAAACAGGATCTGCTTTCCAGTTCTAGCAGAGACTTGTTATTTTCAAAGATCCTTTAAGAGATTACTTAACCTTCTCTTCTTTTGACTAGACAGCTACAGTTTCTAAGAAAAACAAGGCTTTTGTGGAAAAAATTAGAAGATTTTTTGATAATTTCTTTCTCTTTCTTGCAGTTGAACTGCAGTTATTTTTTAAATGCACTGACCAAGGTGATACTTTGGCTAAGAGCAATGCTAAATAAAGTCAGACAAGTACTTTACATATCTTGTGGACAATCTCATTAACACACTCCAGTATGATATTTGCCTTTATTGCAAAAGCATCCCATGACTATCCTATTCAGCTTGTGGCCTGCTAGAGAATCCAAATGCTCTTCTAAAAGACTGACACAACCAATTACTCCCTGGCCTGTATTTGTATAGCTGATAATATATAGTGTAGTTAATAATATTTAGTATAGTTAACAACACTTAATTTTAATCCTGCTATGAGTGACAATTCTTTTCTGTTTAGTCTCATTTGCAAATTTAATAAACAGACTTCATTCTAGAAGATTGCTAATGAAGATGTCCATTAGTAATGGATACAGAAACTGACACAGAGTCCTTCTCAGAAAACATTTTTAAAATAAGCTTCTAACATCTATTCTCTGCAGGTTTTTCCAAAGAGTTCTGCACTCACCTGACATTAACTTCATCAAGACCGTATTTCTTCAGTTTGTTCATGAAACAGTCAAAAGACTTTTTTAAAAAATGCAGTTCTAGATAGTGTTTTGTCATGATAGTTGGAAGTGCAGATTTTGGGTTTTTTGTTATTTAAAAAAAATAGCCAAGTCAACACAAGTCTTAACACGATGCAAAAGCAACAGAAAGAAGCAAACCTGCTGGTCTAGCTTATTTTGTTCTAACTAGAACCAGAACAGGCTGGCATTCATTGTCCATACAAAGGTTCACCAGCCTACCTATGCCAGCAAAAATTAAGAGTTAGGACAATTGTTCAGGGTAAACATCATCTTACACTATTTTGGTTTAAGGTTCAAGTTTTGTGTTGCAATATAAATGAAAGAGAAACAGAAGTGTTAATTTCCAAATACCATTTGCTACTCCATATTCAGTTTTCTAAAGATAGAAAAAGAAAGCAAGTGAAGAATAGTTGAGTGTTGCCTAGGCTTTTTACAACACCACTCAGGGGATCATTAACCTGCATCTGGAAAGGGATAATCCCTCTTCCCCCCCACCCCTCTCCCCATTTAACAGTTGCATAACATTGCCCTGAAACAATAAATAAAACTGGCCCTATACAATGCAGCATATGGTCATCAGCACAGTCTATCATGTACTGCTTGCCATCTTTTACAGTTTCTAAAGTCTGGATATGTGCTGGTTTAAATCAACAACTAATGAAGTAGTAAAATAATAAGTTTTAGTCTATCTGGTTTAAGAATTGATGTCAGAATAAGCATTTTTCCATTCTCTTCAACTAAATGGCTAGAAAGACTTTTGAAAGGCGAACCCTGCAAGAAAATTGTTATTCTTCATCCTGAGAAGTACACATGGCTTCTCTAGTGGTTATTCTGTATTCTCTGGTGATAGCTTATAAAAGAATACAGGGAAAATGAAGGAAAAAAAAAAAGGTTTTTGTTTTTTTTTTTTAAGTAGTGGAAAAACCACTTCTCAGTTTCAGATCTCTGAAAAGATCTTCCTTCAACTTAAAACAAAAAAGCTCAGACTATCCGTTCTTTAAACTTTATCTAATACATCAGCTACCTTCCTGCTGTCATGGTGACACAGTTAAAAGCATTGAGCAAAAGCTTTCACTGAATTCTCATGCAAGTCAAGTTCTCTTACATGTAATTATGCACCCAGACACAAGGAGGAGTAAGAACAGTGGGACCTGCCATCTGTCTGGCACACCTCTTGGCCCTTTGAGAAGAAACAAAAAACTGTGGAACATGAAGTCAATCTGATATGCTCTGATATCTAGCCATCCAGGCCTCAGTTTAATCCGAGACACACTGAAGTGAAAAGTACCCCTCTTTTTCTACTGATATAAAACTCCTGACTTTGCAAACTGAAAAGGTACATGCTTTAGTTTTATACTGAGACAGAACATTTCAGTCTCTCTTACCAGATGGATTGTCTTCTTAATATGAGTTCATGGTGCAAGGTCCAAAATGGACACTTAAATGTTTACTTTGTAAATCTTGTAAGAACTACAAGGAGAAGCCAAGTGAGACACAGAACCAAAAACCTTCAATAGACAGGCCATCAGCCGTTCCTCTCCTGTCCACAAGTAACATTATCCTGTCCTACAGGGTAACAGACAAGCTTGTCACAAGCTACAGGAATACTGTTTAGCTGAAATTAAAGTGCACACAACTACTGAAGTAAGTTTTGTAAACTAGTTGACAATCAAATTGTAAGAAAATATCGAGCAATGTTCCATGGGAGTCTGCCCTGGGTCCAGTGAACATCGGAACAGTCAGTACTCATCTTATCTGCGAACAATGCCAAGCTGGGACGGGGAAGATGCTGCAAGAAATAGCAGTATCAGAATTCAATATGATTCAAGAGAGTGTAATTTAGTGAAGAGAAATACATATATCAGCATTTCCACAGGAGTAATGAATAGCACAAATACAGGAAAACAACTAGCAACTGAGGAACCCTGTAAAAAACAAATGGGCAGTTGGGGATCACAAGTGAGCATAAATCAATGCTACACCAATAAAAAAAAAAAAACCACACCAAAAAGAAAAACAACACACAGAAAACCCACCAAACAAGGTCAACAGCATAAACAAGAGTTTACTACATCCTCAATAATATTTATTTTATTTATCCCTGTCAAGGCCATTGGAACACTGTGTCCATTTTTGGGCATAGTTCTTTGCAACTGATTCACCTCCCTTGTAACTGGGATAAGGATACACAAAACAGGTACAAAAAAGGGTCTGTAAAGAAACACTTAACTACAGTTTGGGGGTTTTTTTGTTTTATTTTGGTTTTGTTTTTTAAGCTAAAGAATAAAAGGTTGATACGTAAAGGAATGGTTTTCAAATATCTAAGAGTTCATGGTAGGGAAAAAGGAAACCAGCTCGTTATTACTTGCTCCATTTCCAGAAGCCACAGAACAGCTCAAGTTGCCACCAAGATGTACTCTAGATCAACTGTTTCACAGTCACACCCCCTCCTTTTTTTTTGTTTTATGGGCTCAAAGGACCCATGTAATGAATTTAAATTTAACAATACTACATCTGCTGTTCTTTGCTGCCTTTTACTCAGCACTTTGCAACACTCTCACCTGCAGGACCTAGAGACTGGCACACAAGATTACTTTTTGCTTGTCTAAAGGGCAGGACCACTGATAAATTCTCTTCCCAGTTATATTTCAACAATATTTTGTTTTATTCTGCTGTACAGGTTCCATGGTATGCCTTGGATGCCAATTGTATGCAGGAATCCCAAGTGACTGACATTTCTCTCCTTTTAGGAGTTTATTTTCCTCAAGGACTGAAATAGTTTAGCTGAACTCACTGAACTTCACAATTAGGATAAACAACTAATTTTTGTTGGGTTATGACTTACAGGAATTTTAAAGTTTAAAATCCATTTAAAACAAGTTTCACAGAGGTTAAGGTCTGTTGCAGAAGATTAAAACTTGAAAATTAAGCACCAGAGATTTGCATTTAGAGATCAAACACTATTATATACACAAATCAAAACAAAGCCCTGAAAATTAAACTTGAGTTACACACTCACTACATTTGCTCAGTTTAGGTTTAAATGTATGGAAAATTACTCCATAGGTTTACTTGCAAACAGCTTCAGTATTTGAAGAAAAAACCCCACATTGGTTGTTGAAGATAAAAAGTGTCACCTCATAACAAAACACCGCATAAGCTATTTCCTTCGTACGTTGGAACTGTAAGAAGATATTTGTTTTAGGAAGCAATAAATCATTACCATGTTACAGAACCAATCTTAAACATTGGCAAAAAAGAAAAAAACACTTAAGTCTTGTATTATAAATAATTGCAAGTAGAAGTGTGCAATTGCATCTTTCAAATAGATTAAGATTTACCTGCAACACCATTCAATTCGGCCTTCCCCTTCACAAGTTTTTGCCCAGTGATTATCTGCAAGGTTTTTCATTGCCACAGCATATTCACACAGAGTTTCTTCATCCTCACAGTGCTCACGCCAGATCTTATCAAAGTCTCCCACTAAACAAAACAACAACAAAGAAAAATAGCACATTAGATACAAAGTCTCTCATTATCTCCATGGCAAAATCCCCATCTTCCAATTAAAAGAAATTACATAATACACCAAGAGATTACTTTACCTGCCTGTCACAAAAACAAGGTCCCCTTTCTCTAGTCAAACACAGAATTCCAGGTTTTGGAAAAGGAAGGGGCTATCAGGTACTTGAGAAACTAGCAATATTCTCAGTATACTGATTTTGTTCAGTTTGTTCTGTGAAATTCAAGTCCCCGGAAAGTTTCACTTTCAGGTTTCTGTGCATGAGCATTAACATGACGAACAGGTTAGAAATGAAAGACTGAAAGGTTTCCTAGTAGCATTTATGTTCATGGCAAATACTGTGGATATTATGTGCAAAAATGCCAAAAAGGAAGTTTAACCCAGCATATGGGTTTCTTTGGATACACTGGAAAAGGAATTCAAGCCTTCACTGATGTCTGTCTAATCTAGCCAGTCCCCAGTGAATTAGTTTCTAGGGCGCAGTACTGAAGAATCAAACCAACTATGGTCAGGAAGTCACAGATAAACTTGTCTGCTGATCTCTAGGGACAGATTTATTTCCATACTCCTCACCTTGCTGAAAAGTAATCTTGCAGGTTAAGTTCTGGCACTTCAAAGTAATTAAACATGATGATTTTCCCTCTTTTGCTGCTAAGTATCCACTTCTCCTAGCTTGCTTTACATAACGTACTGCTAAACAAAAACAAGAGAAATGCTAGTAGTGGCTAACCACAGTTCCTATTGTGGTTTCTACAGCACGCAAACTCGTGGTATATCTTAATAAAAGGACATTTCTGCCCTAAGAAAGAAAAATACATGCTCACTGCTATGATCTTCACTAATTCCTTTTGCACTTAATTACAGATGTGTGCACATATCTAATATAAATATATATAAATTTGTAGAATAAAAATTATCTGCTGATTTTGCACCTACAAGCTGATACAGCTAACAAGTTTTCAAGAGCAGAGCTATACTTTAAGCCTTGAATCAGACAACCAATACACTTTTCATAACACGGTTCCAGAAACAGTGTTTGTAGCACCTTCATATTACAAAAATATTTTAAAAGTGTATCAAGCATAAGCTAACTATTAATGTGTGCTAAAGCCTGAAAGTATGACCTGTCCTTCTGATATCAGTAAGAGATTTTTGTTTCTAACCCACTTATAGCCATTTCTTTGATGTGCTGTTTTAATCAGCAGTAAATAACAGATTTCTTTCAGTGGGAAGCTTTTTACTTTTTCCCTCGTATGCAAAGCCACAACAATTCCTCACCTCACCTGTCCTCCACTTACAGCAAGACTGGATATGATAGACAAGTATAGATAGCTGCATACTAAGAAGATTTAAACCAACCATCCAGGTTACTCCCTATTTAAGTTTGGTTTAGGGATGTCACAGCAATTTTCTCTTCAAAATAATAATCTAGCACACTTGTACAATCATCAAAATGAGTCATGTTTAAAATTAGGTGTTTATACTCCCTTGTGTGAGATGGCAGTTGAAATGGAAGGGAGTAGCCATGATTTAGTTTTAACAAAATAGGAAGCTATGCAAGAAATCATGAATTCTGCTTCATATTCAACAATCATATATGAGAAAGTTATTAGACTGGACAAAAAAAGTAGTATTATATTTGACCAGTACCCCTCATTATTTCCCAAATGATCCAAGTTCATTGAAATATGCTTTATAAGAAAAGGCACTAGAACATGGTTGCCAACTGACCACTAGAGCAGAGAAACACCCAAGTCACAGGCAGGCCCCCACAGGGGTTTCCGCTAAAACCTGTGGGTCACTTTTCCAGAGCTTTCAGGAGAGCCTTATGTAGAAACAATCACGAAGGACAGAACATACTCAACTTAGGAAAGAGAGCAAGAAATAGTACAGACAGTGGCCTACCAACAAAGGGGCAAAACAAGCACAACTCTTAAAAATCTTTAGTAGTGCAGAATCTATACAGCACCAAGTCAGAAAGCACTAACTAAGATCACAATGTATTCTCAATAGCCAATTAATTCTGGTGCATTTTCTACGCCACAATACTTGTGAATCTTACTGCATGCTCCAGACAACTGTGAAATGCTCGAATGAGATGCAGTTGATAAAGCTTTGTTTGGCTAAATACATGGCTATTAGAAAGGAAAAAAGTAAACAAGTGAACACTTACTGACAGAAATATCACAAATACAAAATCCTAAGATTAATACTGTTCTTCTTTTAGTCCATCTCTTCATTTGGTCTATTCTTAAGCAATTATTCTATTTCCAAATACCACTTTTCCTTAAAGCTTCAGAAATAAGACAGACGGGGAAGAAGAAATATGCAAAGACCAGATGTTCTTAACTCAAATAGCCGGTCCTTTCTCACAGCCAAGTAGCGATGCCTCCTAACACTGAATCCTGCTCTCATAGCAACTCTTACTTCCTTCTGAACAAGGCAGAGATTTGCACCTCTCTCTGAAAGTCAGATGAGGGTCAAAAGAGGCCACAGATAAGGGATCTTAAATTTAGATATATAGCAACAGACCCAGAGCTGACTACCAGCACTCTGGGACATGAACTTTGGGTTACAACAGAGCTGCCTATGACAGTAACAGCTTCTTGGCACCGGGCTGACAAGAAAATAAAACTGAATGATGTAGACTATTAGGAGAGACACGCAGAACAAAAGTGAAAAATTAACCACAAAGTAATTCTATCGCACATCCTATACCAGGTCAATTCTGTGTGCGCTTCTGGTTTGTTTTCATTTACCAATACAGCAGGTCTAGAGATACAGAAAATGGCAATGTGAGACAGATACAGCACAGCTTCTGTATGAAGAACACCAAAATAGAGGTGAGAAAAAGGCAGATGAAAGCAGGAGATGACAGACCTCCACAAGATCACAAGTGACAGAGGAAAGGCAACTATGGAACAACTTCTGGGTGTTCTATGAATAGGAAACATTCCGGAAAAGCATAAAAAGACAGCTTCAAAGCAAAAAAAAAAGTTCACAAAATGTGTAATTAAGTTTAAAGTTCATGTAGCTGGGCAAACTAAGGGAAGAAGATTCATGAGAAACTTCATATTTGAAGTTGTAATTTCTAACTCAGGAGCACCCAAGAAAGACAGAATGGTGAGCAAGCATACAGCGATACTCCAGCAGCACTTCTCATATTCTTGTCTAAGCATCTGCTGTTGACCCACTGCCAATACTGGGTTTGATGTGATGTCCATTTGTTGGCCCTTTCATAAATGAAAGCTTCAAAACAACTGCAGATAAGGGGTCTTTCATAAGACACTGGCACCATTGTGCAGGTACTTTCAAAGAAGGGTCTGAGGTCCAGTTTCCCTTGAACAAGTACCATGGTAGTGAGTTGTTTTGGGTTTTTTTTCCCCCTATTCTCCAGAATCATGCTCCAATACTGAGTTCAAAATGCAAATAATGCTTCTTATCTGTTGAGATTTTGAGGTAGTGACTACAACAGATCTTGAAGCATCCAATTTCAAACTGATACCTAGAACACAGTAGAGCTATATAGTAAATTTTTCAAACAATACACTATAATCCACTGTGCATTAATTTTTCAAATAATACATTATAAACCACATGCAAATACTGCATTAACTCTAGTGGAATTAAACATTTATTTATGAATATTGCTTGCGTAACCAGAAAGGCAGCAAAATATGTAAGAAGGTTTCACCACAAAACTAATGGCTGCTAAAGCAGTAAGATAAATACAATCTTCTGCTAAGCAATCAATAATGCTGTAAAATAAATAGAAGTTTGTGGTAGGCTAATCTAAAGGAATAATAAAAAAAAAGTTTTGCATCTTGAATCACATCTTAAAGTTAATATTTGATTTGGTGCATTAAACTTTTCATCTCATACTCATGACCATACAGTAACACAAGGTTTAAGCCTACTCGACACTCTTACCATGCACTTGGAGATTTCCTTTTATGCTATTTTAAACCTGTTTTGAGCACTGACTCTTCAGATATCTTCATACACCTCAGATCTCCATCAAGGAACCAGTTATGCCAACGTCCAGCTGAAAAGTGTAATTGGCAAGACTGGCTCATAACAGGAGTTTCATATACCTCTCAAATCACTACAGTGACATTATTTTTAAATAATTTAATGTTTGCTCTCCTCTCTATCCAGAATTGCCTAGAAAATAAATAAATTGCTTACTCTTCACCTTGAAAATTAACTATTCCTTTAAAAGCAAAAAAGCCCAAAGCTCACCTCTTTCTAGTAATTCTGTCAGTGAACAAATGATTAACCAACTTGTAGGTTCTTTGTAACTCAGCCTTTTCTAATGCAGTAACAAAAATCCAATACTATTTACCTAGAACAGATGAATCCCTCTAAATAGTTTTCCATCCACATTAATATTGCCCATGGAATAGCCAAATCATACCCCCAAACCCAACCACAGAGTAATCAGCAGTTGCTGAATTCTGACACAGAGAAAACAGGTCAGGCACGTAGAAATTATTTTTAAATGATCCTAATTACAAGATAGTTTTAATTGTGGGTAACAGCAATAGAGACCTAACGTTAGCTGTAAGTTTTAACAACTGAAAACATTTTTAATGAAGAAGAAAGAATCATACAAGCCAGTAAGAACTCCCCTCATTCCACATTTATTTACAGGATCTCATCAAAGGTTCCCAGCACATCATCAGAAGACCAGGTTTGCCATTCTTGGTGGGATAATCCCACACCATAACTCTTCTCTCCAGGCAGTTGATTTTTAAGAACAAAAATCCAGCTTTCTTCCATCCTATTTTTTGTCTTTTTTTTTTTTAATAGACATTTCTTTATAGAGTGTTAAATGGAACTGTCATTTAAAGTATGCTTATAAAATAAATAGAAATTAATTAGTCAATTATTCTTCAACTTCTGACTGAATAAATCATATTAATTGGTATTTTAAACAAAACACAACCCTCTGTATATAAAAGAAACAGAGCTCAGTTTTGCTAAAGGCAGTATTTTTCGTTTTGGAATGGGATAAAACCCCAAACAACTGATTTCAATCATTCTGTTTTATCAAGCAATAAAATAGTTAAGTCATACAGAGTTAAAAGTACTATCTGCACCCACGAAAAAGGTTCTATAATTACTATTTTCCTTAATTCCATCAGTGCTCTTCAGAAAAATAGTGTAGTCATATCTGACAATCTCAAAAACAAGTACAAAATACTTAATCAATCACTGAACAAGATCTTGCACCCCAAAAATTAACTGACACCATACACTTAAGCTTCAGGTAGATGCAATGTGGGTTTAGATCTTAATCAACTCTCCCCAAAAGAAACAGTTTAACACTTGAAGAAACTGGAAATAGAACAACCAATGTTACCTTTTGGAAAACTACAATTTTCTGAATTCAAAGTAGCTGCAATTGGAAAAAAAAACCAAACCAACAAAAAACCAGACAAGGGTTTAAGGGTTTGAATTCTTGGCTACCTACATACAGATATAAAATGGTAATGTAAAAAAACCAGATTCAATCCACTTCCTTTTCAATGCTTCTATTTAACAGCACATTGTCTTTCTATGTACACCTTTGATGGCTCTGGTAGAGGAGAAAATAAGCTCAATACGTTAACTAACAATGAAAGACAGAAGCAAAAGTGACATGTTCATATTTGTGCAATAGTTATTAATAAAGCTCTTTGAATTGCTCATTGTAAAAAGCAAACCTAGCCCCACAATCAACAAGCGTCCATGACAGTGCTGGATAACTTCAGACGGCAGGTTGCTGGCCATAGCAACACCTAGCAAGATCTCCAAGCTTTCTTTTTTGTTGCTGATGGCAATGCACTACAGAATGAAAAAAATCCATCTCATTTTTAGCCTCTTAAGACCAACGCTTGCTCACTTGCTGGAAACAGTAAACCAGCCTCTACAACATTCTAAACAGTAAATGGAAAAAGCAACCCTACGCTGTTCACTAGGCTAAAGCTGAAATCAAATTCCCATTAATATCTGGCAAAATTTCCTCATTAACAGTGACTTGTCAGTTGAAATTTAGCTGTACTACTAAATGTCTGGATACCGTGTCAACAATTAATGAACTAATTACATGAGAAATATCAGCTAATATTATGCTATTTACAACTTTCAGTGTATACAAGATAAAGCAGAAACTGAACATCTGTCTTAGTAAAACAACATATCCAGTGTTTTTGTAAAACACAAGATCAGGTATTTTTGGCCTCACTGTTTTCCAATTTTATATGTCTAAATACAGAACATGAACTTCAACTCAGACAAAGTTCAAGCAATCAGAGCTAATATTTTTCTTATCTTGTCTGACTAGTGTTTGCTTTACACTTCTTAGGATTTACCCGAAATATTTCACAAGAAAATAGTAAAAAAAAAAAAGCGCAAGAATCTCATTTTCTCAATCTATCTCAATAGGAATGTTCCTCCCTTCTACTCACATAGAAAGGATTCATTTGACCAAATGTGGATTTTTACATTTGACCAAATGTAGATTTTTATATTTGACCTGTCAGGTAAACGACCTATCTGTTTACACTAAACAGACTCCCAGGGTACAATTCATCTGCTCTTTAAAGCATTTACTTGGGGTCAGCTTCTATCACCCTGAAGAATGATTTATGTCTCTGACCTGCCATAAATCTCCAATGGCTGTCACAAAAACAGTAGGGAGCCTATTTAAGATAGTTTAAGCAATTACAGCCCTCAGGTATTGGATCTACTCTACTGGAAACTATGACCCCTCTCTCCTCTTCCCGAAGCCTGACTTTCTGGGATGGACTATGTGCTGCACCTTACCACCACCAATACAGAGATGAACACATTAACAGAAATTACTGATTTTGGTAGATTTATGCAAACGCACGAGCAAAAAATCAGAAGCAGATGAGGTACAGGTACAGACTTCATTATGCTGACCCTGCAATAGGAACACCATCTTCCCCACCAAGGCAATAAAGGAGCAGGGAAGGAGGTTACATATAGCTGTTTGTTCAGTGGATGCAAGTATGTGCTGTAGCCAGAGGGTTTTCAAAATCTCTGAGCTAACTAAATGATACCAATGATTAAAGTCCCAAAACTGTGTAATATTATCGGATTTCTAATGGAAGTTTCACTGCAAAACTGTGGTGTGCAAATTGTAAGGGCAATCATATCAATGCTGATAAAATAGCATCAATTTTGATTTCAGTGAAATAGAATTTAGTTTCTATTGCTTGAAAATGTAACAGTATTATAAAATGTCTCCATCTTCCAAGAAATTAATGCAAGTGGGGAAAGACAAATGGAGATCTTGAAAACTTAGGCTTATTTCTACAGTAAACCACTTGTATTTAACAAAAAGGAGTAACAAATGTTAATTTATCGTGTACAGTTCAGTGACAAAGTTTTCTTGTTCTGTGAAAAATGTCACCATCTCAAAATGTTTCCTGTTTCACATCAGGAAGAAACTTAAGCTCTCTCAAGGTTTTTCATGAAAAACATGAGGGGAAGAGACCATAAAGCAACCAACCTCACAACGACACTTCTCACACAAATGTCTAAACCACTCACCTACTCAGGCTACTTATTGTCATCAGGCAGGGTCCTGTAAATTTTTCCGAATTTTCTGGATTTGAAAAACCTCTTGATAAAGTTATTATCCATTTCTTTGAAGTTTCAACAAAGAACTGTTTCTATCAGCTTCTGTGATACAGTAACTAAATCAGGACAAATACCAGTTCGGTGTGATTCTAAGCCTGAACAGCCTTAACAGGTATATGGAAGAAGAAATTAAACATTTTAATAAACACACAGCAAAATATTTCCTAAAATACCTTTACAGATACCTCCTCAAATTTTTTCCACTTGTACTCAATACAGGATTTCTAGGGAGAAGTAGAGGGTCCTGTAAATCATCTTTCTAGACAACATACAAACCATCTATAACCGAGGGTCATGTCACACAGAAAATGTTTAATTGATAAATACAGTTCTGCATGACTACAAAGGTAATAAACAGCTCTGATTAAAAAAGGCTGCCTCTGTATCAGTCGAAGGGATTTTTATCACAGTAAAAATTAAACCTACTTAGCTGCTACAAGCAACTGGAAAAAAATATCACATAGCAGATGTTCAATAGATCCTGTTTAGTTCCCTATGAACCACTAAATTTGTTTTTACAGGTCTTTCAGGCTTGACAGACATCAGCATACATGCAACATATGCAACTTACATGCATATATGCAACTGATACAACATACTCCCGCCCATGGCTGCAGGTGCCTAAAAGATGCATAGAGGAAAATCCTGTAAAATTTGGGGACACCTATGGTAGCAGGCAACAGAACCAACAACAAGAGACTAAAGCAAGATTGTTGTTTCCTTGTCCCCATATGGTAAACAGGCTAGTAGGAGAAATTCAAGTCTCATGAAAAACCCCAATTTCTGTACTTTCTAAGTGCTTGTGTCAGGCATGCAGAACCCTGAAGTTTCTCGTAAGTGAATAACTGGGCACTTGAGAGCTGTTTCAGCTTTTGGATTTTACCCTGGTGTGTAAGGTCATTAAGATTCAACTAATCCATTTGGACAGGATACAGAAGTAAAACTTCAGAAAAACAAGAGTCTTATGCTAATGAGATACCCTCCTAAGTGAACATGTTATACCTCAGTGTATTTTGTTCCCACTTAAGAAATTTTTCTTCATGAAAGCAAAGTTTATAGGCGAACCTCGGGAATGATGTGTATTTTTAGGAACCACAAGACAGGTTTTCTCTGTCTCTATCACTGCCTTAAAATAGTCTGAAACAACTTCTTAATGATTAGCTAATTTAGTTGACACACTCACTCAGTATGGACCTGGACCAATCACCTTAATTAAAAAAAATACTTTTTTTTTTACACTAAAAAACCCACACTCATTTGTTAATCTTCATTAAACCATTTTGAAATATATGACGTATAATATTACCATAGGATCTACAGTGGAAAAAAAAAAAAGAGTATCCTACAATCGCAGAATAGCAAATCTGCCATGGTATTTATGATTACATGCTTCCCTTTTTTATTTACTAATTAACAACAGAGAGGGTGTAATGGGAAGGAAAGGAAATAAAAAAGGAGAAGAAAAAGAGAAAAAATATAAGTAACCCCACTAGAAGTAATACTAGTTTAGTAATATCCCGAAAATAGGAAGAGGTAAGTACTAGTCACAGAGTAAAAAAGTTAAAATTGTTGAAGAAAACAAAAAAATGCACTTCAGTACAAACTTAAAAGAATTTAGGCTGAACCGTTTTCAACATGGCAAATGCTTGTCATACATACACTGGCATGCTCTGGGACTATATTACATGAGCCACAGTACAGAAGTACATACAAAATCCATCCACCATACTTACAAGAAAAAGTGGTTTAACAAATGCAGAAATTTAAAAAGCAGCCAAGATTCAGCTCTGATGAATCTCAACTTATAGTTTTTCACCAAGAAAAAGAACATCAAACCCTTTAGATGACATGAAGCCGACTACACTTTACTCTAGTAATTCCTTAATAACTGCAAAAAAATGGTTGTGATGCATTCCTAGTTAAGAAATACGCTTTTGCACTTTGACAAGCATGCAACTTCTTCAGAAACATGTTAGCTTGCAGTTTTGAAGCATATTGTCACTTTTCCACTGGCGCATCTTCAAAAAAAGAGGGGAACCATTGTGGGAAATGAAACAAAATTATAACAATGGTGCCAGTTATAAGCAAGTCAGATAATACACTGACTTGCCTTTTACAATTGCTCATTGAAACTCAGGGCTAACATCAGCAAGGCAAATGAATTCTCAAAGAAATCAGCTTATTAAAATCAAGCCTGTGTAACTTCTATCAACAAACATCTCAGTGTCTCAAGGACACATCTATTTCCCTTCAACACTTCTAATAGAAGACAGTAACTTAAGATCATATTACAATCCCAGGGGCTTTCTTAGACTTAACCACCCTGTGCAACATAATCATATAGCTTTCAGAAGGATACTTAACATGCTTTTTCCTCTACCAACAAAATACACAGTTCTATTTAAGTATCTACAGACAAAACACCGAAGTCCATGCAACGGCAATTCTAGTACTGTTTGCTTATTTAAACAAAATGGAAACTAGCTTCATAGAACCCTAGTAAACATGAGAAGAGGCAGAGTTAAAAAGAAAAAAAAAGACAAAATAAAAAAAAAGACAAAATAAAAAAAAAAGACAATACAAGATTCTGGAATAATACAGACAGCTCTGTTTCTGCTTCATATGTAGATGGCTGCACTGCAGAGCCAGAAGGCTTTCCCTGGGTAATAAGCTATAAGCGTATAAGCAAGGATGCACTTCTTACCTTTGCTTTTTCATACCCAAGTTATAATTCAATTTGTACTGAGAAATTACTGATTTGTTGCTTTTTTACTTCTCTTTAGCAAATTGTCAACTTTGATTTTTGCCAGTCAGTGTCTCTGAGCATTAGAAAACCAAACAAAAAACCCAAGAAAAGATCCTTCAGATGTCAAGCATGTACTAGTATCACAATTTCAGAATGACATTAAAGGCACTTAGGAAGGAGATTCTCAAGTCTGCTTTTAGAAGCACAGAGAAATGTAGGGAGAAAAGACTCCAAAAAACCAAAATTTTTGAAGTTGAAACAACCTAACATGTGAAGCACTGCAACTACTAATTGTTAGTAAAGACCACCTACTATTGGATGAGCAGGTAATGGGTGGAGCTCGCCTTGTTCCACAGGCACGATAGGATGAACTGTTTGGGTTTTAACTCTCTTCATGAAAATACACAGTGTTGCTAATTTAGAGTGGATAGAAAAATCAATGTAAAGTTTTCACTAACACATGATTTGCAGGACATACAAAGTAAGTTAGGAGTACTATTTGCTCTTTTGTTTAACCAATTACACTGAACTAAAGATAAAACACAACTTACCTTTGCATGCTAACTTGCACTTTGCTGAGAAACAGGCTTACATAGACTTCCATGTAATTTAGCTTCTCTAAAAAAAATTCAGTTGTTAGAGAGATTGCTCACTTTTTTAAAAAAAAAAAATTTAACAGTGCCAATGTTTGTCTGTCTTAACCTTCAGGCACTCTGAAGTAACAGAGAAATATGAACTGCTCAAAGCTGGGCTCTCCTGCCAGGATTTCACTGTTAAAACATACTGTGTTCTTTCACCTAAATGTCAGGATAACAAGGGAGATCCTCCCTTCACTTTTGGCTCACCAAGGCCAAAATAAACAGCGGCTCTTGATCAGTGTCTACATAGGTAGACATCTGTGCCCAAATTCCATGGATAGGCTCCCATGGAGACTTCTGAAGTCCAGAAAGCAGAATGACCTTGTTACTTTAACAGAAGTAACATAGACAGATAGAGGAGAGGCAAGAACTCTGCTTACAACAGGAAGAGTTCTCACTTTATAAGTGTCCTTCTGATATATGCACCAGGTCAGCAAAGAGCTGTGGACTCACTGAAAGACTGAGAAGATTAATTTTTTGTAAGCTATGCATAAAGAAGATTGAACGGATCATTATGATCAACCTGAGCAGGCTACAAATTTCAGCAAAGAAATCTCAACTCTGATACTCATCTGAAAGCACTTCTGGGAGGTTTTAAGCATTCCAATACCACCCATAAGAACCTTGCATAAGGGCGTTAATACTGATGACAAAGTAGATTTTCCAAGGACTCAAAGTAATTTATTTTGTAACAGCTTTTCCCCAGCTCTTTTGCTTAGTGCTTATCCCTCCGCGGCTGAAAGACAGGAGGCACAAACAGTTCAAAAAGACCGTGCTTCTCCAGATCACCATTCAATCTCTCCCAGCATTCATGACCTACTGTCCTCTCCACTCCTGACGATCCTCAGTTTGGAAAACACTGCCGTACGACTTGGAAGCTGCTTGTGGTGAAAGGCCTCGCTGTAGCTATGTCCTGTTAAATGTCACACGGCGCAGTAACGTGGGGCCGCACGAACCCACGTCCAGCCAGAGGAGTAGCACACCTTTAGCCAAGCACACATTTTCACCTCGCAGCATTATTCGTGCACACCAGTCCTCTTCTACATCCCACGGGAAAAGCTCCTAGACATGCGCCATGAGCCCTCCCGAGCCAGGAAGGGGTCTCCGCTTCCAAGGGCCCACGGAAACCGGCAAAACCTCGGCAGAGCCGACCGGGGCTCCTCGGCGGGGCTGCGGGCAGCGGCGCCCCTGGTCGCCCGGGGAGGAGCAGGAAGCGAGCCCGGAGCGGCTCCCAGCCGCTGCTCCCAGCCAACCCCCCGACACACCCCCTCCGGCAGCGGTCCGCGGCCCAGCCGGCCCGCGCCGCTCCGCCAGCGGCTGGGGGGAGCGGGCCGCCCGCGGGGGGACACCCCGATCCGCGCGGAGCTCCCCGCGGGGGTGGCTCCCCCCTCCCCTCGCCGCGGCACGACAGCTCCTCCCCGGCCCGGCCTAGCCCGGCTTCCGCGGCGAGAGGAGCGGGGCGGCCCGGCCTGGGCGGCGCGGCGGGGGCGGCCCCCTCCCCCGCGGTTACCTTCCCGGTACTTCTTGCGCAGCCGCCGGTGGACGCTCTTCACCACCCCTGACAGCTTCTCCTGCTCCAGCTTCCGCTCCTGCTCCTGCTCCGGGGGCGGGGGCGGCAGGGGGGGGGCGGCGGCAGCAGCGGCCCCGCCGGGCCGGGGCCGAGGCCGGGGCCGGGGCTGTGGAACGGCCTCCATGGTGTTACCGCTGCTCCGCCGCGCGCAGCCCGGCTGAGGGGGAGGCGTGAGCGGCGGGCGGGCGCGCCGGCAGGGCGGGCATGCGCGCGGGCGCGCGGCACGCCGGGAGGTGGAGTCTGCGGCCGCTCCCGCCGCCGTGGGGGGCCCGGTGCAGGGCCCAGGCTGGCCGCACCCCGGCGGGGCGCGCTTGGTTATTCCCAGCAAAACTTTCCACGCCCCGTATCTGGAGCAGGTCACCCCGCGGTGCCTCATAAACTGGTGGGAGAAATGAGGTGAAAACGACATCATGGGTCCAGGGGCAGCGCGACTTTCAGGGCACTGCTGCAGCGGGGGCTCCTCTCTTCTCCCTGCATTACTGCAGTTCACGTGCTGCCCCAGAGGCCCCCACAAAAGATCTGGGTGTGAATCCCTCTGAAGTAGGGTGGTAAAGCCCATTCTGCACCTACAAAAGACCTTGCAGAAACAAACTGAATTCAAAATAAGGTAATGTGAATCCTGGTAGGTTTGTGTCTGTGGTGTGGACGCAGGCGTTTGAAGAGCTCAGTTTTGTACAGGTGTTTCACTGTCTTCATGGAGCTGCTGGGCCCGTTTCTCAGCAGTGTACAGTTCCTGATATTATCCGGGTGGAAATACACCACCAGAGCAGGAGCAACACCTGCAGCGGGCAAAACTGCACCTTATTAGGGGAGGATCTTCATCTGCAGCTGTCTCTGCCCAGCTTCAACCTTTCACCAGACCTTCAGTTCTCTCTCTCAGTTGCTGCTGGAGTAGGATAGACAAAACCACTCCTCACGAGATCACGGCAGGGAAATTTGCCTTTAAGTTGCTTGCTTGTTTGAATTGTCCAGAAGCAGCTAATTGTCTTCTCTGAATATGTTCACAAACATTAAGGAGGTAATTGCAGCTACAATTAAATCGGTGACAAATTTGACTTAGGTAGGGTCAAGATTTCATGCTAATGAGAGGTCAGTGACACATGCAACTTTATGGGGTGTATAACAGGTCCTTACCAGCACTGTGTCAGTCCTGCCAAAAAGATTTTAGAGCTAATCACAGAGCATGGTGTTGTTCTGTTTTTCTGATAAACTTCTTTTTAAAGATGTTCAAACAAAAGCTTTTCATCCTTACTGACTGCAAAGACATGTCTTTTTCACTTCACTGAGCTATGCAGGCAAATACTGCATCGCACCCATCACCCTGAAAGTGGATTGCACATTATGCCTAAAGGTCCAGCTTTTTCAGTACTGCTGTTTTTCAGTAAGTACTTGAAAACCTTCAGTGTAGTTTGGATCTTCCATCACTATATTTATGTGCCATTATGTATTTTATTGTCAGAATATTTCATTTTGTTTTCTTAAAATACAGGAGAATGGTGGAAGGAGAATTTAAATTTTTGCTACTGACATTGGCACCAAGAAAGGATAGTGAGGTGTAGTGATTGAGTTATTCTTTTAGTTACATTTTTCTTTTAATTTTGAAACTGAAGAAAAATTATCATGTGTTAATGAAAAAAATACCAGTATATATTAATTTTACTTTGACTTGGATAACATCCGAAAATCAGCTTCTTGTATGGGTTATTGTATTTCATGTTCACCGAACTGATCCAGGAAATTAAATCTGAATGAGAAAGAAGACTTGGTGCTGGGGTTAATGATAGCTTTATGAAATATTTCTATTTCTAGTTTTATATGCAAGTCCACATAAGAAGAATTGAGATGGTGTAAAAAGAGATTACATTGATAACTATTAGGAACCTTTTGGTTAAGGGGCAGCCTACATGGTGGTTAATGTTCCTTCTGCTTTTACATTGTGTAGGATTTGGAGAAGCACAGAACAAAGAGGAAAAGCATGAGCCAGTCTCCTGTGTGTGGCATGATACAAGGAGAGTACTGTGGGAGCCTTCTCAGAAGCGTAGGGAGTACCAGAGTGACAGAAAAGAGATGGAAGCATTTGGAGGATGCCTAACAGATAATGCTGTGGTATCAACCCCCCCAGTTGTGAGCCTCCAGCCTCAGAAGTGTGGGGTACACAGTCAAAATATGAGTGTATCTGTGGTTTGGAAAACTGGAAGTCTAATTGTAGAATTGGAAAATTGGGGGGAAATTGCAGTTATGTGAAATATACTCCCTCAGCATAATAATAAAAGCTTTCTATTTGAATGACGTTATCACTGTTGTTTTTCAGTTCTTAAGAATTCTTTCTAAAACTAAGAGTGGTTTTAAATACAAAGTGGGTTTAATTTATCACAATTATTTCAAAATTTACAGTATTAATATTAGGCATACTTTATTACTATAACTTTACAGTTTTTACTTGACTCTCCTTTTTTTATAGAAGTTAATAGTGTTGTTGCTTTATATTTTCAATATTTTGATTATTTTCTGGTATTTTAGAAATATATCAAGGGAAAATACCCAGCTCAGTACTTTAATGCATAGACTACTTTCATATTTATCAAAAAATAGGAAATAGAGAAGTGTCTGGTTTTTTTAACATAAGTGGTTCTATGTGAAAATAGACAAAGATATAAAATACATTTTTCCATCTTAAAGAAGTAACTTAGAAGTTTAATTTCAATAAGCAAGTAAACAGCATTTACCAGGTGTTAAGTTTTTCCAGGAACTTGAGGAAGAGGCGTTATGCTTTCAGGACACAGAGATACTTACCTCAGAATATGTGGCGGGAGTTGGCTCCCAGCGACGGACTCCAAATGCAAAGCGATTGAAGGAGGTGCTTCCCCAGAGCGCCTCACAGAGATAGCAGGGGGTGATGGAGCAGGCAATTAAAGCAGGACCGGTTCTGGCAGGCCACTGCAAACTTAGTGCTCTGTCAAGGTGGAGAAAAAACTTGCGCTTAGTACATTTCTTGAACGCAGCACAGGAAGAGTCAAGGAACAAATGAAGATGAACATAAATCTTGTGATTGTCCCCAAGGCACAAGAGTAGAACAAGTGATAAGGGTGCAGGTACTTACTCCAAGGGGATAAGACAATAAAGTATCTGTGTCCTGATGAGGATGATGGAGTTTGACCATCTGGGAAACAATTGTTTTGAGCAGCTGGACTTCCTATCTTGAATATAGAAAATGGACAAATGATCCTCTGTATATTAGTTACTTTCTAAAAAAAAGACCGATTTAGGGCAGACTAGTACTGTTTCTTTTGACATTTCTGCAATATTTCAGCTTTTCATGAATAGGTTTAGAAACAAGTCTTGATTCACAGGCTGGGAGGAGGGATAACCCCAGCCCTTTCCAGTAGTTGGGTGGCTGGAACATTCACTGAGGATGTGGGAAAACCAGTTTACATCCCTGCTCTGCCCGAGGGGATCTGAACCCACATCTTCACTACAAGATTATACAAGGTGGAAGTGCTCTTCCTTCTTGAGGGAAGGGTGACAGCAGCCTATATTTTCAGTCTTTTCTCCCCAGGGAAACCGTGGAAGAAAAGTAACATAAAAACTTTCTGAGCTGCACAAATCAGCAGTGCTCTGCTTCCATCTCTATTTCAGTGGTACTTTTGACAATCAAATTTTCTCAGCCTCTTCATCCCTTCTATCTTATAGATGCTGGTTGTTTGAAAAGGAACCAAAAAAATAACACAGCATCAAAGAGAAGAAACCTTTCTAGACAACACTCTCTCCAGTGTGATGACATCATCATAAGAGTCTCTAATGTAATGAAATCTGCAAAAATATTACCAAAAGCATATAATGATTTTAATGGAATACTGAAACACTGGTAATTTAAAAGGAATAAAAGTTTCTTTGTTAGATGCAGAACTGGTTTTGCTATGTTTATCCAAGGGGAAGACAAACAGGCAGCAATGACATATTTGGTTTGAATTTAGGATTTTTCTTCTTCATTAATTATGGAGTTCTATAAGCCACAAAAATAAGATAATTTAATTTTAAAAGTGGGAGTCACATCCCTAAATTTGCACTGATGCAATTATTAAGAACTGTTCCATTATTACATTTCTCCAGACTACACAGTTTAGTAATTTAGTAATTAAAATTACATAGTAATTAAAACTGCTACCCCATAACAATAATTTTATAACTATAGATCCCGGATTCCATTCCTGGAGGTTGACACCTCTAAAAGTAAGTTTGCTTGCATCGGCAGCCCCCTTACTTAGTTCCCTGTATGTTTTAGTGGAAAAAATAGGCTTGATATTGACTTCAGTTTGCACCTGAAGTCCCAATATTTACAGAAATAAACATTTTGCTTCTGGAAAACAGAGGATTCTTCTACTGAAGGACCAATTAGAGTTGCTTCTCAAGTAGGTAGAGACACACAAGTTGGAGAAGGCGGCTGAAAAGTCTTTCACACATGGGGGCTTATTTTGGAGTCTAATTATGTATCCTCAAGACCACGAGAACTAGATACTGATAGGAGGTTTTATTTCTTGAAATTGTGTCTTTTGCTTGACAGCTTGTGTTGCAATAAGCCAGCATTTCTGATAAACAATACAATTCACTGCCTCCATTGTGGCCAGCAGATACCACCCGTGTCTGACCATGGAAAGGAGCTGTTTCTTTTGACACAGGAGGGAAAAGTCAAGAATTTGTTAATCCCTTCAGTCTGTCACTTGTGTAATAGTAAAGTGGAAATTAAATTCCATGAAACTACTGAGATGTTTACTGAAAACCAGCAAAGTACTTTACACTTGAATTATTCTGAATGTTATGTGCATGTGTAGAAAGTAAAACGATCCTTTAATGCTGAGAACAGATAATGCATTTTTCCAATAAATGCTGTACTTCATTGTACAACTTCTTTGCAACATGAGCATTGCAAACATGCTTAATACTCTATTAACAAAGATCATTAAATATAAACATAACTTATTGAAAGGTAATCCCAAATTCTCTTAAAAATCTGTTTTTTCATTGATTTTTGTCTGAGCACATTCCCCTGTTATTTAGAATGTATGAATTATTAAATGAAGAGAGTCAATATAATGATTTCTTTAACAAAGACTACTAGCTACTCTTTCTACATTGAGTTTCTTCTTAGCTGATTTCTTGCTGCCATAAAAGATTAACTCAGAAAATCGCTTTGATTTAGCAAGAGATGTCAAAACATCCAGCAGGTCTAACTGGTTTTCTTCCAATGTCAGTCAAAATAGTATGTGGTTTTAGCACTGATTCATGTTTCTGTCAGCTGCTATGCATAAACTTGCTGAGTAATCAATTCAGACACAGTAACTTTAAGAAAATTCAGTGCTAGTAGGAAAGCTTTTATGTTTGATTAATTGTGCATCTGTGGAACCTGGTAGCCTCAAAGATGTTCTCAATTCTTGGGATTCAAATTCCGATCTTCCTGTATGGGTCAGGTATGTATAATTCCAGTTCAGCTCAATAGCAGCGTAGCTGTACATTAGGTCATTTTCAACTTGGGAAATACTGCAGTATCCTGTAATCTTGTACTGCAGGTATGATAGCCTGACTCATAAACTAAGATGACCTCACAGTCTGATTGGAGTTGCAGGTGCTAAAAAGCACCTAGAGAAAGACTAAGCTGCATGTGAATTTTTGAGATAGAAAAAAAAAATCTGTTTCTGTGATGCTGTGGGTAGATCAGAGTATGCTGTGCTATTTCACTTTCCTCTTTCCTTCCCCTCCTAGGTTCTGGGAGGGATATTTTGGGTATCGTTAGATATGACCTATAAAGGAAATACATCTCTAGTATGCGTAAACTGTTCTTGTCTACTCCAAAGATTGCCCAACTCCTTTTAATCTCTCCTACCTCTTCAATACTGTCATGTGGTTTATTTGGAACTTTAGTGAAGTTCAAGTCAAGTTTTCAGTTAAAAAGATGAGAGAACAACAACAAAGTATATTCATACAACATCAAATGGAGCTTTATCATCGGGACAACATATTGCAGGTGGTATAATATACTTCAGGAGGAGCAAGGAATGCCAAAGCTCGCTCTTACCCTGCACACATGGTATTTGGCTTGTGCACAGTTCATGTTTTAGGTTAGGGTAAATCTGGCCTCAGTGACGCTAATGCCTACGATGTTATCAATACAATTAGAAGGGTTAGTACTCTCTTCATTGGTTTGAAGGATCAGAACTTAAGAGCCTAAAGACTGGTGGTAGGACAAGTGAAACCATGAATATTAATGCTGTTTCAGAATTTTTGACAGTAAGTACACAAAGGCTCGCAATAGTTCTCCCATATGAGCACCACAGATAAAGATTATCTGCTGTAAGAAGAATGGTTTCTCTTTTCTTCTCCAGAACATCTAATAAAACAACTGTGACACAAATACCATGAAGTGAGCATTCTCCACACCAGATTTTTTTAAAATTTTATCTCCTATTACTATGGATTAAGAATGATCTGATAGCAGCTGCCCTGAGGTATGAATGGAACTACAGGCTGAAGAAGAAGAAAGCAGTTCTGAAATGCTTATTTAAAGATAGGTAGAGTTGTGATAAAATTAAATAACCATTTCAATTTGTTGAGGATACACTGATAAACTATTATGTTCAAAAATGAGGAAATAGAACAGAAAGGTACTGTAGCAGTTAATGGAGACATACATTGCATACTGATGTTTAGATTTTAGTGAAGACTAGAAGTCTTTCAGATTCTGGTTGATAAAAATGTCTATAACTTCTCACTACATGTAAGAGTGTTCTTGGACATTAACCGTCTTGTTAATTCCTAGAAAAACTGTAGACTAATGAACTTCCGTTATTGAGTGCTATAAGTATGGTTGGAATCTTAAGCCTTGCTAAAATAATGAATTCTTACATGCTGAAAACATTTCAATAATAATTTAAAATATGTGGTTTTGAGGTACGTATAACATAAATAATTACATTAAATGCAGGTTAAAAAAAAAATAATTGTCAAACAGCAAGGAAGTAAATACCTAATCTATCTTCAAACACCCCTCTTTCAGTTCTTACTGGATGTTTCATGTGTGGGGGCCTGCAGCAGCACCTCTGCCCCACTCCCATGAGAGATCAGGGGCTGTCATGCAGAGTTTTTTGCTGTCTGGTGCTCTTTCCCTCTGCCAGCAGGCTCCCACCATCTTCTCCACCTGAGCCCCTGTGACTGCCACACTGCGCCAGGCCTCCATCCTCCCCATGCCTCAGCCCCCTCAGATCCCTCCAAGCCCCCTGCCTGACTTCTGGCACCCATTCCTGTCTCGTTTTCCTGCTTTCCTGTAGGATTTCCACAACTCCCATCACTTTGTCACTGAAGACAACTTCACTCTCACTAAAAGCAGTGGAGGGCAGAGCCTGTGCTGAAGCTCAGCCTTGCAGCCACGCAGAGAAACATGGAAGTGAAACCGCTGCTGTAAACCCATTTGTCCAAAATGGAAGGTGGCAGCCGCGTTGAGGGAGGAGGAAACACATGAGGAAAAGCTGCCATCTGCCTCTTGTCCAGGTTCAAGCTGTCAGGAGAGTTGGCAGTGCTGAAAACAAGAATGGCTCATTTATCTGAGGAGGATGGGGTGACATGGAAATGCAGGCTGAGAGACACGTCCAGCAGACTGTGGAGGAGACACATGGATGCAGACACACACAGACTTAGGACAGCCACCACAAAGCAAGAACCTTTGGACTCAGACCTACAGCACTTCTGTGCTTTCTCCCCGGCCAAATTCAAAGTGTTTCAGAGCACGACCATAATCTCACTGGCGTCCTAACAGGAGGGGAGGAAGCACCTCCAAGCCACACGGTAGCCTGCACCTTCATCTGGCTTTGGCAGAATCCCAGCTGTATGATCTGAATGGCTCTGTAATTACAACCACAACACATTTTTCAGCCTCCACAGGTGCCATGTCTTTTTCATTAAATAAAAAAAAAAAAAGGGAGGGGAAGAGCTAGCTGCAGATACTTAATTTCTTCAGAGTTGTGGTTGTCAAGTGGAACCTATGTCTTCACAGAAAATGTAGTTCTGCTTTTCAAAAGCAGCTGAATTTTGCTGGGGATCCAGTATTGAAATGCTTACTTTGCCATTTTGGCTTGTTCCTTGAAACACATCGCATGTAGATATTCTTTGTTAGAAAAGTTTTCAAACCAGTGCAAACATCCCTTATAAATGTGGATGGCTTTATTACAGAGAAATGACATTAAGAATGCTTTTATAATAAAAAAGTCTATTTAGGCTACTTGCTTTTCTGCACTGGTCACCAAGGAAAAGACACCATTTTGGAAACCATAATGACAACATACTACAAAATGGGGAAAATTTTAACATAGGAGGTAATGTAAGAAAGAAGTATGTAAGAACCAGAGGCAAAGCTCCTGCTTGCTGGAATGTGAAAAGTGGATTTTTGCTGAATGACTGCTTTAAAACCAGGTGAAATCGCTGTCAGCTCCCAGGTCATATGCTCAGCAGGAACATAATTTCATATTATAAAGTTATAATATTTGCCTTTTCTGGAGCTTGATGTGATCAGCAAAATGCAGCATGAGGCTTATCTCACAGACTAACAGGTACTTGAAACATTGCCGTCTTTGCCTTTTCAGAAGCTGGAATGGTCTCCTGGAGGCTTTTCTACGTAAATAGAAATGGCCTTTTCTTAGAAGACATAGAAATAATTCTGAAGCATCAAAAAAAGTAATTGTGGCCAATTTTCTTACATAACTCATGACCTTTCAAGCTCTATTTGTACTCATAAAGGTGAATTTTATCCATCATTACTTAAAGGTCCCTGAACCAGAACTAAAAGCATGACCATAATGGTATTTAAAAAATAATTTTGAAGCCTGCCTTTTCATGATTTGTTTTTGAGGGGGTGGGAGGGATGGTTAGCTTTTTTCATGAACAATACTAAAACCTGTGTGAAAAGGTGGGAAGAAATTTTTGGTTTAAAAGTATTTCAGGTTGTACTTCCCTTTGGTAAAAGGCTGCCTCCTGTTTTTTTACTGTTCGGGCTGAAGTATAAAGACCAATAGATATAGAAAGGTCTAGCTGGCTTTACAGTTGTTGGAAGGTTGTCCATGGATGTAGTTATTTTTATGTAATTTGCTATTTTGAAACTAGTTGCCTGTAAACCCAATTGGGTGAGACAAAGAAAATTCTGTTGTTCTGTGAAGGCTCTTTTATGAGAGAAGCAGCTCAAATTAGATGGTGTGAAAGACATTGGTTTTGGTATGGACACTGCTTATATCTAAATTATGGATACTCAGAATTTCACCCTGTTCCCAGATCCAGCACAAGGCATCCTATGAATCCTTGTTGACAGATTTTTTTTCAGGCTACTTACAAATCTCATTTATTCTATGGCCTTGACGTTGCTTAGGATGCTAGTATTACCTAGGACAAGGATGCATTCTTGGTCATGTTTTATGTCTTATGGTTTTCCTTAATTTTAGTCTGTAATTTGTGGCAGCCCAGCAGCTGCTTCATAAACTAGCCTTATAATGGAGGCAGAAACCTCTGAACAAGGGGCACGTGTCCAGCTTCAAACAGGAGCTTCTGTAGCCACCCCAGTGTAACATGCTGGAGCCAGAGCGCTAAGGGAAACAAGACAAATGGCTATTGTACTTTAAATTCACACCTGGCTTGTTTGTTTTGCAACAGCTTCTTCATGCAGATGAACAGGAATGGGACCCTGGCCAATTTTCTTTTGCTGGAGAAATCTTTTGCTCCAGGGGATTGAATGGGTCTGCCTACATTAGTGGTTAAGAGCACTACATAAATGTTTCTATGATGTGAATTGCCCTTGCCTGTGAATCTCCTATGCTTAATGTTCTTTAAGTCACATCACTTAAGGCCTTTGGAGGAACTAGATTATTTTCATGAAGAAGCTTAGCTGAAAATTGCGCACTAGGAATTTTTGTAACACAGCCCAAAGGTAATGGGAACATGTAATCTTTGGGCTGTTGAGAAAGAATACAGAAGTTGATCCTGTTATTATTCTGAATTGTACTCCAGCATCATTTCCTCTTTTATCCTGAATAAGAGAAATACCAACACAAAGGTGAGCTTTAAAAGCTCTCCATTGCTGAGACTTCTATAGAAGTGCTAGGGTTTCCTTTTTGCAACCTGAGCAACTTGATGAGATTTTTGAAACTGTAAAGAGAGGGGCTTTCCAAAATGCCTGTGTTATTGGCATGGTGTAAGAGACTTCCAAAAGAGTTACCTAATCCTCAGTGAGTCACGTTTTTAATGGACTTTTATTTTAAATAAATTATGTGCTACATTCTCTCCACTTTGGGATCTATTCTCAGTGACTGTAATGCTTGCTGTTCTGATATTTCAAGTTACCAGATCATCTGTGAATGTTTCTGAGACTCTTCTTCCTATAGAACCTGGCACCTAAATGAAGGTGTCAAACAAATGGCTTTTGCTACTGAGGACTGCTGAATTCACATGTGCTTGCTCGGTCTCAGAGACGACTGACATAAGCAACTATCACTTCTGACAGCAGTCGCTTATCAGGTCTAAATTTGAATCTCTTAAACTTAGTGGCAAGGCTTTGGTCAATATGCTTAGTAAGTGATTTGTGATCACTATTACTCTGCATATACTCTTTTTACAATAGTTTTACAAACAGTTGACTCCAGGCTAATGTAATCTGTCTTTCCTCTAACACAAACCCAGTAATGGCCACTGGATTACATGTTGGCATCTAGTGTATAAACATGCAAATCTTGATTGATAAATGAGCAAAAAAGCTGCATGGTTTTGGAATGGGCTGTAATTCTGACTGCAGGAATAGTAGTCAGTGTGCTCAGAGGAAGTATTTTCTCACTTCAGTCCTTCACTTTTTGTTGTGTGATTTTATAGTTTCACATAAGTAGAAGTCTGATATAAATTTCTTTCTAAACATATGTGTAGAGTTGAGTCCTTAAATAAGAAGACCAGAAGAGATTGCAACCAGAAGAGATTTGTAAACTGAGTAAAGCCAAAAATAAAGAGCCAATTTTTCAATCTTATATGTAAATTAATTGACACATTACACTATTTTTTACCATTCATGTAATTGTGTTGAATGTGGTCATGAGTGCCATAGGAACAACTCACAAGCCTAAAAATGGGCATATTAGCCAATGTGCAAGACCCCATATTCAGGATCATATGGTGGGGAGAGTTCATGATATGTCGCCCTGTCATCCTACTGTGGCCTCTCCCTGGCTCTACCACCTCTTATGCTGGCACAGCAAACACAGCTTGCCCAGCTCTATCTAGCATGGAGGTTACCAGCATGGAAGGGAAGCCTTGTGCTGTAGGTTAATGAAATTTGGACACCAATGCAAGGAAGCATGAGGGAATGACCCATTAAGTGAAGGTCACACACAACCTAGAAAATCTGACAGGTCTGTGAAGAAATTGAGGTTTACAGCTGGAGCAGGATTAGGGCAAACTGGGCTTTAGGTACCCTACAGCCCCAGACCAAGTGTAGTTCCCCTCTTGAGGACTGTCTTTTAGGATTATTTCCAGGCAAAAAATCAGATCATTAATTGTATCCTATTCAGACTTTGAAAAATTTCTTAACAAAGAACAAGACTATATTTTAAATGATATATTCTAGAAGAAAATAAGATGTTGACGCAAATGCATCATCTCAGAAGCCATAGGTAAATTGGTCTGTAGCGTCTATACCTCAAACTAGTGCTGATCAGAAAATCACTTCTAAAAAAGGAGATTTCTTTAGGAGTAACCGGGGGGGAATTGGGTCCAGTTCCATCACCTTTTATAACTCAAGAGAATTGAGTCATCTGCCTCTTGTCAAGTCACACACTTTGTGTAGTCACTTGTGCACAGTTTACATGCTAAGAAAAAAAATGACCCTTTGCATTATATAGGGTGTTAGACCTACTCTCTCAGACGATTGTTTATTTAAGTCCACAAGTTCTGCTTGCCACCTGGTTTCAATGTGGAGATGAAGCAAAAACTCTAATCTTTCAGCCATTTTGGCACAGGGTAGCCTCTGCTAGAGCGCCACAGAGATCCTGTAATTCCCAGGACACCCTCCAAAATTAACCAGTGGACCTAACCTGTACTGCAAGTTTTGAGCCATCCAACTCTGAATAGTTGAGAAAGAAGTTGCTGCCTGCCAAGAGACCCTCAAAGCAGAGCAAGGTAATGAAGAACTGGGCCATAAGTCAGGTTTTTGGTCTTGATACTGTATGGTTTCTGGCTCCCAATTTGACATTTTAATTGCAAAATAATACTTCATAATTGAAGAGTGCATACTTTGAAATGGTAACTTTAGCCAAGTATTGATTTTTTTTTTTTAAATTTACAGGATTTGTTGTATGTGATGGGAGGTGACCTAATGAATCACAGAAGAAAAGCAAAAATCAAAACTTTCTAGATTGCACTGGTTTGATTTGAAGTCTGTAGGCTAAGTGTTCATAATATCTATGAGACTGCAGTTTCACAAAGACTGTTTGATTTATATTAGTGAAGCTGAATTGTAGTACTTACAGATTTCCTGCAAGTAAAAAATGTAGATTTCTTACAGGAATCAATTATTGGTAAATGGGAACTGACCAGGTAAATACAGCACTTAGAGACAGAAAACATAAAAGAGGAATATAACATTTTTCTAAAGCTCACAATGTGTTTAAAATAACAGGAGGTACTATATCAGAATATACTGCAATCAGAAAAAGAATTATAAACTGATTTCTAATATGCTCTAAAAATTTAAGAAATGGAAACTGAGAGAAGGAAAAGGAACATACCAGGAACACATTTTAATCCAATCACCTGGTTAGGTGATCAATTAGACAACATGGCAAGGACAAACAGATCAATGGTTCTATCTTCAAATGAAAACAAATGTGTTTACTTACCAACATTTGCATCTTTAAGATAAGCGTAACCTCCTTTCATGTCAGTTAAAATTCCAAGTCTTGTTGATGTTGCCTCTTTTTTCCCTAAATAATTACTTTTGCATTCACTTGTTTTGCCCTTACCTGACCTTGAGCAGATAAGGCTGTCAGAAAGGAGTCAAGTGTTGACATCATGCAGCTTTCCTCAGAACATCCTATGATAGGAGATTAGTTCACAGAACTCATTCTCCTTCACCCTGAAGTCACAGATTCAGATCTATCCTAATTGGAATTAAAAATAATTAATTTCTCATGACTGCTTTTCAGTAGCTTCTTATCTGTCAGAGACAGTTCCTAATGGACAAGTGCCTATGTGGCAGCTAGATCACTAATGGCATCTGCGGGTTGTTTTAGGAGTGGTGGAAGGAGCCATCACTAGGACTAATCCACCACAATCACAGGAGATCCTGTGATATGTGTGTACTTCACAAACATCCACAAATTGTCCTAATTCACTGGCAACTGCGAGTTTGCTGCACTTAAAACTGAATGAAACTAGACTTGAAGTAGAAGGTCAGAAAGCATAAGGGAGGAAGAGACTTCTTAGGAAGGACTGTTTCAGCATGGAATAGAAGTACCTCTTGCAGTATCAAAGGACTTTAAAATAAAGGAGGAAGACCTCAGGAAAGAGGAAAGTGCACTTCTACTTCCTGAGCCATTTCCAGAATGTGGCCAAGAAGGATCCATTCCCAGGGTATGAACTTGAAAACTTCCACTAACCCTACATTTAATATTAACAGTCACTTTGGTCCTTGTACTGGTGAATTGAACAGGAAGAACTTCCAGTCATAAAGCCTGTGCAATGTGGAGATGGTTCTTTTTAGCCTCAAGCTGTGCAAAGCAGACATAAGACATGCTCTTGTTCTGCCTGGTATACAAGTAAGCAGTAACACATTGTATACAGTAAAGACAAGAAAAACCAGGTTTGTCATTCTCAAGCTTGAGAAATCTTGGGAATGCTTCTTAAATCATACTTCTTGTAAAACAACTTGTTTCAAAAACAATAACTGATATGCTTGGTGATTATGATGACACTGTCTACAGTAAGTTATTTCCCCCTCAGAATCTAAGTATTGTGCTGGTCATTTATCCCAGGGAAGAAAACCAGCTGGAGCCACAGCTGCACTGGCAGCACATGTCACAGCCATAATGCTCATTGCCTTTAGGTGTAAGATATATGAAAAAACCTATTTAAATGGAGAAGCAAGACATTAGTATAGTGCTGTCTGAGCTATGGAGATTAAAAGCTAGTATCCATAGCTGAAGGTCAAATGAAATACAATTCAACTTTCTGGGTCTAGTAAAAGTAATAGTAAGTTTAGCTGATACGCAAACCCCTTGGTTCTGCAAAACACAAGTGAAAGTTTAAAACCAAATCTTTACTGAAGGACTTTGTCTTCCTATTACTCTGGAAGAGCGTGAACAGCCTTCTCTGGGTATATAAGCACTGTGAAAATGCATGGCACTCTATAGTGAAGTATGCCTCGGTGTTTGTGTGCAATTACAGTATATAGTAACTGGGAAAAAATTAATTGCAAAATCATCCTCAGTTTCTGTTTCCTGCTCCCTACATGAAAAAGCTGCCCTTGTTTAATCTTTAGGTTTAGGTTTGCAAGTTAGAAGTCACAAGGAAAACTACAATTTTTGATGGGGAACTTAGCTAATAGAGAAGTACAAGAACACGCATCATAATTTTTCTGTCTGGCAAGTAAGTAGGTGTAAAGGTTAATGGGATCCAAAGGCACTCAGTTCTGGAAAGAAAAGTCTGGGGAGAGACTCAACTTACTGCAATTCAGAGCAGCTGTGGGATGTGAGAGTGCTGGGAGTTTCTCAACGTGCTTTTCTGTCACTTGGTTTTTAGCTGCTTTGCAAAGTTTCAGTGATTGCTGTCCTCAGCTGTCCTTGGCATTATGTCTGATTGACAAAACTGCTAGGAAGAAGCCAAGCTCCCTCTCTCTGTCCACAGTCGCATGGCCCAGGTCAGGGCTCCGAAGGTGAATTCACTCGGTGCTGACAGGAGCAGTATGCAGAGAGTTCATTACTTGCTGTGAGTCACCCACCCAAGCTGCCAGAGAGAAAAAGATCTTTTGTATTTTCTGCCTGCTCCTGGCTCTTGTTGATGTTGTAAGACAGGAAAAACAAGGCATCCTTTGACTCTGTTTGTATTTTTAGATGCATTTTCTCCTCTTCCCTTATTCAGTATTTGACATCTAAAAAGCACTGAGCTGCAACTGGCTTCCCTGCTGCTTTCACAAACCAGATTCCCAGAAGTGTTTGGAAGGAACCTGTGGACATAATCTACTCCATCTCCTGCTTGAAGCAGAACTCGTCCTGGAACTAAATCAGATCAGCCATGGCTTTGTCTAGCCAGCTCTGGAAAATTTCCAGGGATGAAGGTCCCTTAACCTCTCTCAGTATGTGCACTGTAACATGAGTAGAAACAGAAGCTGATCATAGGCTTTCCTTTTTCACAAGTTTGCTGCTTGACAGTAATGCAATCTGTAAAGGAGAGACTGAGTAACCTGTCTTTCAAATCAGGAAGCTAATTTTGCAGCGGTTAACCTTGTTGATACAAAGTATATCATGCTGTAATGTGGTGCATGGTTTTTATTTTTGTGATTTTCATGAAGCATCAACTTTTAGAATCATATCAACTAAGAATATCGTCTTACTCTGCTTTATGTGGAAGTTTCTAGCGGTACTGATTGCAGAAATATAATGTAAAATGTAACTTCAGCACACTCCTAAATTAAACAGCTTAGAGCCCCTTTCCCATGCAGAAGAAAATGCCCACTTGCCAGCAAGCAGGAGTTTTCCAGCTGTGTGGAGCTTTGAGGGAAACCAGAGCTGGTAGGGAAATGCTTCAGAGAGGTGTTGTTCATGAAAAGATGCTGGAGCAAGGGTGATTATAACAAAGCAGCAATTTTTGTTTCCATCCTCAGGTATAAAGAGCGGTAGACTCTCACCAGGTGCTGGAAGGAACACTTACCTTTCCCTGATAGGACCAGAGACTCTGGCACAGTTTTTTATATTCTTCTCCATTTCCTCTCAACCCACAGCAAAGGTTTTCTGAGAAGTAATTATAATAGAACTAGTGTGTGGTGGTAGTAAATGTGCTTATTTGCAATGTGACTATGGAAGATAGAGTTAGGAAAACAGGGGAATATTCTGTTGGATTGTCTGAATTCTCAAAATTCTGGGTAAGGCTGATTGAGTTAGTTGTTTTTACTTAAGGCCAGTTCCCTAATCGTAAATTTTAAAATACAGTAATGCAGAGGAAGACCTGAGGGTGATGGAGAGCAAATGAGACAGGAGTTCACAATGTGATGAAGTTGCAAAAAGCGAGTACTGTACCAGATACATAAATAGGGTATGACTTTTAAGGACAGGAAAATAATTCTGCTTCATGCAGCTTTGCTTACACTTGGGAATACTGCGTCCAGTTTTAAAAAGATTTTGAAAATTTGATGGAATCCTAGACAGCCAACAGTAATCCTAAGGTTTTGGGGAATCATTCTTATGGAAATAACAAAGGAATTTAAGTCTAGAAAGAAAAAGCTGAGGCTACAATCTGTTCCTCAGTCTGGAATAACCTATGATATTTCAGTCATGTGAGACAATTGCTGATGTAAAACAAAGGGGATGTCCTGAAATCAAAATAACTGTCCCACTATTTGATTCTAAATGAGCTTTTGGTGATTTGCCCTGTTTCAGGAGTGGCCTTATGTACCACTTCAGGCCAGTGAGGTATTTCCTGCATCACAGAAAATTGTAGATGCATCAAAACCAGGATGGTGGTAAGCCCTAGACTCCTCCATATCAGCTTGTCTGCCAGCATGTCTTAAAAATACAAGTTATTCTTTTCCAGAATTTTACAGTGTGTGAAATACTACTTCTGAGGAAACATAAATGAAGAATATGTATTTCTTTCCATGTATAGCCATGCATTGAGATATCCGTATATCAATCACGAAACGTGCTTTATCTAAAAACATGGGCCTAGAAATAAGTATTGGTAGAGAGGTAGGTTGCTACAGAACAATGTGTTTGCTAGCTCAAGGAATCTGGCTATTTGCTTAGTATAGTAAAGTGTGAGCAAACTGGATTAAAATCAGGCAAACAACTGATGATGTCATTAGAAAGTGCCTGAGTGGATGCATCTACTCACTTGAAACAGCTTAAAAGTTTTCACAGGCTGCTTGTTTACAGTGTTTTCAGTATGTACAGCATAAAAATGCTGAATTTGCCTATAATGTGTGAGCCAAAAAAAAAAAAAAAAGCAGCATAATTATTTTATGTGAGTGTGTGTATGAATTATCTAAACTCTATATTTGTCCAACTGCTTTACAAATCATTTGGGAAAAACAGACCCTTACCTAATCTGATTTCTGTCCTTGGATGTTACATCTCTAACTCATCTTCTGTGGACAGAAACATCATGGATGTCAAATACCAACAAGATGTCAGGTACATTTTGATGCTGCTTTAATGTATGAGTAGAAACTGTGTGGCTAATGCCAAGAAAAATACACAGTCTTTAAATTGCATGATATCATAACCCAGTTTTGCTTCAAACCAGGAGAAAACTAAGTAGCTGAAGAGTTGATAACTGGAAGTAAAAATTTTGCTTCTAGGCGTAAAGAGTTAGTAATTATTATCACTCATTAAATATCCAATGAGGGAATTAAAAGATGCTATTTTTTTGGATCGTCTCTACATGAGAAAAGCAGCATGTTTCAACAAAATTGAAACAAATTTGAAAAACTGGACAAAGTTTCAATTACTGACTGCTGCTTTTGAGGACATTTTTTTTTCCTAGGAAACAAGTACTTATGAACGTAATCAATTGTAAGCTTTCTTTTATGTTATTTGTAGAGAGAAGCAACATGAAGTTAGGTCAGATACATTCAAGCTCTACCTGCTGCTGTCCTTTTCCCAGCTATTTCCCGTCTATTACACACAAGCTACAAGAAAGCCAGGGATCATGTCATGGAAGATCTGTTTCTAGTGATGTATGTGGGAGCTTGCAGAAAGTAAAGAGTGTTGCTGCTCTTCCGTGTTTTGTGCCCTTGAGGTGCCTTTCCATCCCTGCTGATGGCTGAATCCCATGCAGGGGGCCCTTTTATAACGCAGATTGGGGTGTTCTGACTTTTTCAGTGCTATCACAAATATATCTCATCAAGTACAGAAATTGCAATGAGCACATGACCTCTCTTACCTTGACAGCCTTACTTCTCTCTGCAAAATAAATACATTATGTTCAAGATCACCATCCTCTTCTATAAGGCCCTTAAAGACATTTTATGATATGCATTTGGGTTAAGACAGCAGCTGTCAGTTCAGGTACAAGGAATCTGACTATCACAACAGAAAAGCCAGGGGATGACACAGCACTTTCCTGGAGACTGATTCAGGATCACTTCTGATGTCATTACTCTCTGTGCCAGGTAGAAGAGGAACTTGAGGCCTGCCTTCATGTATAAAAGCTCAGGGACTTGATGATGAATGAACACATATGCAACTTTTATCGGGAAAAATAGGTTGGACTCTGTACATAACAGATGCTGTGGTTTGTTTATGGTGTTTTTTGTTTTTTTTTTCCTCTTCTTGCAGTGATTTGAAAGTGTAGCATGAAAAATGGTGTAGAAATCTGAGTGGGCTTCACAGTCAGGGATACTGTTAATGCAAATTGTCTTTTTCCAAAAGCCTGGTCCAAGATAGAAGTAAAGGTTTTATACATACATATATATGTATAATTATCTTCTATGTATGTGGATGTATCTTTCTCCCCTTCAGTGTTCATTTTCATGAGGGCCTTGTGCCCTGGGAGGCCAGTTCAAATGAGTACTGCAAGGTTCTGTTTCTTTGGTTTTGTGCCTTTTCATGTGGATTTTTTTCTGAACATTGGCCTCCTAGTAATTTGTTGTCCTTTGACACAAATGGTTTGCCAACACTTGGAGGCTATTCTGGCTTTTCTCTATTAATAGCAGAATTTGATCATCCTTGGTATTTATTTGTTGCAACTTTGTTTACTTAATTGCCCTAACACAGTATACAAATAGAATTCCACGACCAACTTCTTAACTTATGGTAGCCAAATCTGACTTTCCAACTGGTCCTGTACAACACTAAGCCCTGCATTTGCTCCTGATGAATACAATTTGTGCCGTCTGCTGGGTTCCTTTTAGTGCTCTGGTTTCCCTCAGCCTCTAATAACACAGAGCTAAAACCATCTATGCCTCAAATGATTGCCTTGCAATCAGCTGAGAAATCAGAGAAGCCTATTGACTGAACTGGCTTAACTGCTTACCATAGTGCCTTTAACCTTGGGCAGGAGTTTCTGTTTCAGGTGTCATCATGCATGGGAATATTTAATTACTGCTTCCTCTAGTCTGAATGAAAGGTACTTACCAGACCTGTGTGAGTAATGGATTTTGTTGTGGGGCAAGTACAAAAATCAGATGTAAAATTGTTTTGATTTGCTCCGTGATAAATGTGTCATTCTGACTGGAAATGAAAATGTAATTTGGGAATGAAACTTGTTTTAATTAAAAAAGCATTAAAATTTTTCACTTAATTCAAGCCAGTTATATTTCTTTCCAGATTTGCCTTTCCTCGGCATAATTTCTGATCTCTGGAAATGTCTTCTACCTGTAGTGTTCAGTATATCCACTTACTTTAACTGTGCTGGTAAATTAGTGACCGCCATTTTATGAATACTAACAATAGACTTTTGGGGATCATAGCTTGAAAGTGTCCTTTTCCATCTGATGTTAATTTTCAAGACCATTTTTTGGAGGGGGATGTGTGTTATTTTCTGGTTCCTCCTTTCACTGGTTTTTCTCCCCCAGTACTGAGCAGTGCAGGAAGCTGTCTGATGCTCTTTTCCCAGCACTTCATCTAAATGTGAAGGTCCTCATGTTTTGCTTTACTTGCATTTATCAGCTTTTATTAGTGGCTCATCTTCTCTTACCACATGCTTAGTCTTCCAGACTGTGTTCAATACCATAGCCATTTTTGAATCATTGTTAATTTCTGCTCCAATCCTAGACCTAGTACTTTTTCACATATGTACTTGGTAAAGCTTTTCAAAATCCTCTTACCCATTTGCCCAGCATTACTAGCATGGATTCCTTTTTTTTGATGTTCTTGCTCTTTCTGAAGTCCTTGAAATTTGCTTCTTGGAATATAGCTGTTTACATTCTGAAAAAGATCTTTTCATGTTATGCCAAGGAAACTGTGATCATTGGGATTAGTTCTTCAGAAAGGTGGATCCTCCCATGCTTGAAATCTTTGATTTCAGGATCATAAAATTGTAGCCTGTGTCATTCAGTATTCTCAAAGCTTTACACTAGCTTTGACTCATGACCAGAAAAAAACATGCAGTTCGAGAACCCACATCTCATGCTAACTTTCACAGATTTCCAGGGAAAGATGTGATTTTTAGATGTTTTAACAGACTAGACTAGATAGTGCTAACTCATGTGCTTAAGGCCTATGATGAAATGGTTATGTTTACTGGTTTCTGTTGATGGTCTGTCAGCGGAGCCATGGAGCCTTTCTGATACGCAGGTGAACTCCTTGTATTTTGCTTTTTGAAGCTTCACATTGTTTCTCTTTTTGTAAATGGTATAGCTATATTCTCTGAAGATGCAATCTGGTACCTTTATTATGCACTCAGCAAGACAGGCTTTAGGTCACTTTACATGTTAAATTCTGTATAATCTTAATGTACTCTATAAACAACTCATAATCTAAAAAGAATTGAGACATATAATGTTGATGTATAATTCATGCATTCATTTAGAGAGGGTGCAATATGCACATGCTAGCAGTTTCCTCTGGGGCCTGCAAACTGAACTGAAAATTGTTCTGACTTATGTTCAGTGTAGTGTATAGAATAGTAATTTTCTAAGATATATCTTAGTTGTCAGACGAAGAGGTGAATTACTATCCAAAGTAGAAAGTAGACGTGAAAATCTATGTCACGTTACAGTCATTAGTATGATCAGAATAGGAACAAAGAGGAGGCACCGTGGAAGTGCTAACCTTGTCAATCATAAAGGAGAACAACCTCAAAATTGAGATTAATCTCATAGCGATTATTTAAATGTTATGAATATCTTCTTTTATCAAGTAATGTCAACTCTTAAGAATGGTGTCTTACAAAGTATATTAGGGATTCTAGTAGATGAGTGGTTGGGAATAAGAAGGAATAAAATTGTTATTTACTGAAATCATATAAATTTGGTCTTCAAATCCATGGGGCTAATGGGAAAAGCAGATACCATTCCTAACCTAGACCTTATATGGTATTTTTCCTGGGCTTTTTAGAAACAAGGATATCCATATTATACCCATATTTGATTAATCAGGTCTTGTGATTTTAAAAGTACATTAGGAATGTGCACAAAGTGTTAACAGGAAGAATCAAGAGTAGTGTTGTGGGAAAGACCTCTTGTAAATGTTTGGGGTGGTTTTTATTTCTGTTTTTTTTCTTTGTGTTTTTTTACTTTTAATTTATTTGAGTGTGTTGATTTTCCTCAACCTGTTTTTTTACTTTGTAATTTCCTTTCTGGAAAGGCTTTCCTTTTCTTGGCTTTTTTTCCTTTCTTAGTTAATTATTTGTACTTTTTTTTCTTGTCCCCTTCCATATTGTCTTTCCTTTTCACTGTAGTTATATTACCTTGAAAGGCCCTTATCTCTGTAGCATTGCCTCTTTGAGGTCAGGCATGACCTTTCTTTCCACTGCTCAGTATTTGTAACAATTTAGAAATACTTAACTAATTTCCACTATGATTCACACCTTATCCATCAATGCTAAATTCAGTGATTAGGGTATGACAGGGGTTTACACTATTTACACTGTGCTGTAAGTATCACATCAGCCCAGTGCAGGCAGATATCTGTTTTGTAGCTGAGGATCCTGGGACAGGAATTTCAATCCTTCAGTAAGTGTCAGTGCAGTCAGAGCTGGGCTTGGCATGCAGCTCTCCCTCACAGAAGTATTAGTCTTTATTCCTTTAGACCGAGCTGCGTCTTACACTCTACTGGTCACAACAGAGGTCGTGTACAATCACAAGTGGCTCCTAGCAGCTTTAGCAGGGAATATGTGGTGGCACTAACAGTGCCAGAAATTTCAGAATTGGTTTCAAGCTGCCTCTAAGAAGCAGAGGAGTTGCAGCCATGAACTGCCCTTCTAGCCCTGCCTGGATACATGGAAGAAAACTAAAATGAATTTTCCAGAGATCTCTTTGTCTACTAAGTAGAGAACACTATGAGAAGACCTGTGAACACGCTATGAGTGAATTTTGACATTTCTAGCAACTCCAAAGCAGGAGATCAACTGGATCCTAAAGGTCAGCTCTGAAATGAGCAGTCTGGTTTGGGGACGCTTTGGGACACCAACCTCCTCTTGTGTGTGCTCAGGTGAACCAACACTAACACCACGGGCATCAGTCAGGTTTCCTACACTGCAATGGAGTGCAGAAGAATATATCTCAGTGCTTTGGAGACATATCTCTGGGGAAGTTTTGTCCCACTTTTGCTTCTTTTGGCTTCATGGGATATGTGAGTGCAACCACTACAATGAGCAAGGTGATGATGTTTAAGAAATAAGAGCCCCTTTGTACACTTTTTAAAAGGATTTCTTTTGATCACAGGCTTTCTTCCTCCTGCTCGTGATGGCACTGGCAGCGTAAGACTACTGGTATTAGATAAATATGTTAATATGGTGCATTAATCTTAATGAGATGGTGAATTTAAGGCATCATATGACTACTGTAATCTGGATGAATTCGGACATCTGAACCTCTTTGTTGGAGCCCTGTCCAAGGCTGTTTCTGTGCCCATGTTAGTCAAGTGTATCTAGACTAAAGCCAGAGCTGTGCTGGCTCACATCCAGCTATGTCAACTCTTCCAGTGCTGTATCCTATGTGCTTCTGCCATGGGGGTAAGCAGGAGAGGGGTGGATGCAGATCTCCCTGTACCTGTCAGAGCAGGCACAGTCTGAGTGAGTTCTTGGTTGGACTAACTGTCCTTTTCAAACATACCTTGAGACTGGTCCACAAACCCTGTTATCCTCTGAAGGAGACCATCCGAGTACACTCCCTTTTGCATAAGGAAACAGTGGATAGTAAAAATGGCATATTTCATAGCTGTAGATCCCTTAAATCTATATGATTCAAACAACATAAATTCAGCCCCTGTCCCATGAAATAAATACTTCCCATGTAAGATGAGACACAGCACAGAAATAAAATAAAAAGAGGCAGGGAGCACAAGCTGGCAATGAGAAAATGGTAGTTAGCATGATGGACAATGGTACGACTGCCAGCCAAATCTGCTGCCTGTCTGGGTTCTGAAGGCATCACCACAGAGGAGAAGTTTAGGAGGTTTTAGAAGTCTTTGCAGACTTTTATACTGATGTGCACTTCACTGAGGATGAGGATTTTCAGAGGATTTTTGAAGACTTGGCAGACTTTTTTACTGAAATCCACTTGTACTTGAAGGAGGTAAGAAAAAAATAAAAGCTCTGCAAACCTGAGACAGAGGTGCACAAAAACTGCTCACAAAGTTAAGAAAAGGGGGGAAATAAACCCCAGGCACAGTGGTAGAGCAGAGGGGTTCAAGAATTTAGCATAAAAAGAATGTTAAATGGGAAGAGCTGGTATTAAATCATCACTTGTTGTCTCTCTGTCATAAGGAGTGCAGCAGGATGGGAGCCCTGCCAGAGTTGTCCTGCAGATATCCTGGGGACTGGTTTGTACCTTACGGCATGGCAGTGGAGGAGTGGGCAGGTGGCAGAGGGCTGTGTTTCTTCCCTCTCCTCCTTCTCTGTGTTCTCCACAGCAAGGGGTCAACCACCTCTAGACTCTGGTCCCATCTTGACTTTACTTTTTTTCACCCTACAAAGCCAGTATGACAGCCCCACCACCTGGGAAGGCTTTGACAAGGTATTTTTCCACTGTTTGCAGCTCTACCTCCAACAGCAGTTGTCAGACGCTCTCTTGCCCCTTTTGTGATCCTGTGTACATCCCTGCAGAGTGGTGTGAAATACTGTCAAGCAGAATAGCACTTTATACCCACTTTACCCAGATGTAGTGACTGTGCAGAAGTCACTAAAGTCCTCAGAAGCAGAGAACAAGTACACAGTGTTCCGAAAAGTAATTAGTCACTGTATGCGAAATATCAGTGAAGCCTTTGAGGGAGAAATTGCTAAATGAATCAGTCTTGAAAAAGTACACCCATTTAATCAAGTGGATTTAAAAATCAATCTGGTTCATCTGGTGCAAATCTCTAATGTAGATTTCCGTTAATCTTTTTAACCCTTGTGTATATCAATTTTGCTTGTCTCAGTAAGTTACTGATGGAGAGCAGATATAATAAAAGGCTTAGTACCCATGAATTAAGTGCTCCAGTGCCCAGATTCTAAGTGCTTGGAGTAAAGTGCAATCATACAGTAAAGCATACAGGCTCCCTATACAGACAACAGGAAGAATTAAGTGCCTGAGAGGGGGTTTGGACCAGCCCTTGTGCAGTAGGAACCTCTTCCGAGTTGGTGATTGGAATGTTGAGCACAGAAATGTATCTCAACATTTGCCCCTTTTTGCAGTTTTAATGCTTAGCCTGAAAAAAGGAACGTGAACCTGTGTCAAGAGCTCCAACCCATTCTTGGATGTCTGCAAACATGCATCATTTTAGAAGCCTTGCCTTCTGTCTGGTTGTGCCTCCCACCTTCTGCATAACAGCAAAGCAGATGGAGCAGGTGCCCAGGGCAGGGGAGCAAGCCCAGGCAATCAGCTTTCCTCAGCCTGGGAAAATGCCACTGGTAACTGCCTGTTTCACCAGGGGAGGCACCTTCCACCCCTTCTGCAGATGTAGGGTATCAGGGAGCAAGGAGCACAGTCATCACATGTCTGTAGAGCAGATGGGTGAGAGTCTAGGGTGGTAGCTTAGGAGTGGGGTGTTTCCCTGGAGCAAGGAAATTCTTGTTCTGTAGGAAAGTCACAGGGTTTTTTGTCAGTGAGTGTAAAACAACATGCAACACATCAAGTTTTCAGGGAACAGTCTGGCTGGCTGGTGCTTTGGAGACACCTGCCTCTCCCCATGTACTGCACTGATGCCTCTGTGCCTTATCCTGGGCTCCCTTTAGAGGCAAGAGGCTAAGAATTTGTTTTAACATGGCCCCAAGTTTATTTGGACTGAGGTCCGAGGCCTTGTCCATGCAGATTTTGGAGCTGCCCTTTCTTACACCTTCTCTGTGTTCGTGTTGTGTTTTTATATGTGAAATAAAGCCTTGCTTCTGCTTCTAAGCAGCAGAGGGGTGTGTGTGTGCAGAAGAAGAAACACAGGGCAGGTTGCTGAAACACAGCTCAGGATTGCTGCTACCTGATCTCTTGTGCTTCACACATGTGTCTGAAGCACAGTGTCTGGGAAAAAAGCAGGACTGAAGGGAAACAAGACAAGAACAAGGTCAACCTCATACTACACCAGATCAGGTCAGCAGAATTTCTGGGTCAGAATAGATGAGGCATCCAAGTGCCGAGCAAAGAGGTTTATAGCATAAACAATGAGGCAGCAGTTGGCCTTCAGGGAGAAAGTTTAACGCTTGATTATTGTAGGCATACACTATCTGACCTCAACAAAGCAATCCTAATGATGTTTTCATCAAGCTCATGGACAGTTTTGCTTAGAGACCTGCTTGGAGAGCGCTGGGTTAGGCTGATGTCTAATTGAGTTACCTGAGTCTAATTCTGTTGTCGTAATTGCCTGGGGGAAGCAGAAAGGGCTGGTTACCAATTAAGATTTTAATGTTATTAATTTAAGAGAGTTTGAAGGGTATATGTAGTCTAAGGAATCTATCTAATTGATAGGAAAACAAGTTAAATATCCTCCTGCCTCAAATTCTAGCTCCCTCCATCCAGGGAATTCAGTTTTCTATTTTTACATTTGAAAGGTCAGGTCTTTTCAGCCCGCGGGAGGGCTGGCACAGCCATGTCATGAGAAGCTGAAATCCAAGCTGCAGCTCTGTATCCCCACAATGAGGGGCTGAGTGATGAATGGGGAGACACCCTCTTCTGCAGAAGAACAGCTGTAACTCATGTTTCAGCCTGGTGTGATATCAGTGTTCAGGTCTTCCAGAATCTAGCTGCTGTCTTCTAGTACAAAAATAAAAGAAAAAGAAAACAACCTACCAGAAAGAAACAGTAATGACTGAAAGATTGGTTTTTGCTTCATATCTCTTTATGGAGCAGAGATTACTCTTCTAGCAATCATATGAGAAATGTTATACAAAATAGTTGCTACAAGCCCCCATCCAGTTCATCTTTGTGAAATTCAGCTCACAACTGACCGGAGATACAGAGTACTACATAGTTACAAGGAGTGCTACTAAAATCTGTCAACCGTTCTTTGGCAGGTGAAGATTATTAAATCTTCAGGACTGAATGGTTGCTCTAGATGTTTGTGATAATGCAAAAAAGTAACTAAATATTAAACAAGCTCCTATTATTTTTTTTTTCTCCTAAACGCTTTAAATAAGAGAGAGGAAACGTGTTTTGAATGACTGCTAGAGCATGTAAACTGTTATCTCTTAAATTATATAAAGTGCAGCCAAATCCTGCAGTACGTTTTGGGTTTGTGTCTGCCAGCCCTGTAAACAGCTCCTGTATGGTCAGTGCATTCACTTAGTCCAGTAAGTCTTTTGCTATCTGAGGTGGCTTTTCAGATGCTGAGGCTTGTTCAGTAAGGTAGCAGTGACTTTCTAAGGAGCAAAATGGCAATTTATAATAGAAGCTGCAGAGTTCAGTTTCCCAGAGTTTGACATAGGGCAGGTTTGCCTCTGTGATCCAGAGGGACTCTGCTCATATGACCTGGAGGGCAGACCACCTGTCTTCAAGAATGAGGCAGTGGTATCAAAGCAGAGCTCTGTGTCCTTAATGGGCTCTTTGAAGCCACAGTAGCAGAGAAGGTGAAGAACTGCAGTTCCCTCCCTTCTTCTGAAGAAAGCCAGCACAGCACAGCTCCCTAGAAGTTACATGTATAAAGGTAAAGAACTAAATACAATTTTATGGAATATGCTGCTCCTGTGGAGTTCCTGTTTCTGTTGAGTTACCTTATTTGTCACTGAAGCTTTAATTGTAAATCTGCACTCTGCTTTTGATATCACTTCCCTGGTCTGCAAGTGGAGAAACCTTGTGCTACCTTCTCTACCACTGTAGTCCCTGTGTAGTAACTTGCACAAACAGAAAGTGATACCTCTATTGGCACCTCAGTGAGGTTCATGTAAATGAATACACAATGTGGAAAAAAAGAAAAAAAGAATTTGACTCTACAGTGAATAAAGATTAGGGTAGGCTTTAGCTACTGCATTTGTTAAGGAGTGCATTTAGTCTATTTTCAGGCTGTTTTGGTGGTTGCATTCTGCAAGGATAGTAAGTTAGCTAGTAGGAATGATCTCCAAAATGGAGATTAACTGAATATTGTAAAATATTGGTCAAACATAGTACTGAATTCTTGTCTTCACATGAGAAAATTTGTCTGATTTACATCAGTGCGATCAAGTTTTAAAAAAAGAAGCCCCACAAAGCAACATGACTAATCTGTTGAAACAGTTAATTTTTAGTACTGACTACTGGCATCAAACTACTTACTAATAAGATCCGGGATGAGAATTATTGTTGAAATGAATCCTTGAATAGTTTTGTATAACATGTTGTGGAAAATCACAATCTGTTTGCAACATATTTCAAAGCAGAAAGAGATTAAATTCATTTCACTGTTATATTACTTATGAAAATGCCCCTGGCCCTAATAAGCATTTCCTACTGGCCTTTTTTTTTGGCTGATAAGGGAAGACCTACCTAAAATAGAAATGGAATATGCAACTGCAGTGACTATTCTACTAAGTACTGCAGTAAAAATATGGCTTCTTTCCCTTGAGAAATAGTTACTAAACCATTAACATTAAGGACTTCTGTTCTTTGGTGTAGGTCTGCTCTAATGTGTACTCAAAGATAAATCAACCACTGATAATCTTGTCACAAATCATCATTTTCTGTGTATTTTCAGTATCATCTTTACTCATTTATAGTAATTTATTACCTAATGGTTAAATTGTTAGAACCTGTTTTCAGAACTGTGAAGGCAAAAAAGACTATTCAGTTTTCTCTCCGGTCATGTTTCAGCCTGGCACAACTTCCTGATTTAATGTAGAAATACTTTGCAAGTTCAAAATAAGCCTTCAGGTTATATTCATGACTGCAGACTTTATACTGGATGAGATAACATTTGCCTGTGCTATGGTGATGCAAGTTGTATAAAGGTCTGGAGAACAGCTCCTAGCTTGACTTGCAACCAGACTTGTAAAGTTATCCTTTCACTTAACAGCTGAGGCACCAAAGTGGCCTTGGGAATTCTAGTAGGTGTCCACTGGCATCACTGAGCACTCAAAATTTACTTTGAATATTGTGAAATGTATATGCCAACAAAATACATAATATTACTGTGCTTTTTGTAGCTTTGTACAGGAGGAATCTGATGAACCAAGATATTGTCTTTCAGACTGGAGCTGCTAATGTTAATAATGATGGAGCACATGCATACATTAATGAAACACTTAAACACTCTGATGGTGAAAGCTGTGGCAGGTAAATGCCTTGGATTGTAGAAGTCACCTTAATTTAAGTGTCCATGTTTCTTGCACATGGATGAGTTGCCTCAGAAAAGATACACAAGAGTCAGCACACATGAGTGTGGACATGCCTAAATCTTCCAGTTAAAAATTCAAAATTGTTTGCTTTCATCTTCAGCTTGGAGGAATTCATATCAGTTATTTCTCTTATGACAAGAGTTCCTGTATCTCCAGGCTATGTGGCAGGGGAAAAGGAAGCTTCAGTCTGTTCAGGCAGCATGAGTCTGCCTCAGTCACGACTTTGGCTTATTCCTTGTCTTCATTTGTCATTGTTCAAGGAGCTATAGGTACCATCTGTGCTGCCCTGACAGGAGTGTGCTCCGGGCAAGGCCTGCAGCATGGCCAATTTGCCCTCAGCACCCTGGAAGTTCAGCTGCTTCCTTCCTGCAGCTCGGGGTGATGCCCAGTGATGAGCAGAGGTGACTGGGCTCTGGCAGGACTCCACTACCTCTTGCTGGTGGGAGTGGTTCCCATGCAAACACTCCTTGTTGGAAGACCCCAGTGTGGCAGCTGTCAAAGAGGAGGGTGAAAGGAGATGGCTGGAGCTAACAGTTAAGAGAAGGTGAAGAAACCCAACATCCCCAAGCGGGGATGGGGCGTGGGGAAGCATGGTGGGACATGCACGTATGTACTTGGGCAGGAGGGCTGCTGGCACAAACTCTGTAAGATCTTATGGCTGATGTGTTGATTTTGGGTCATTTAATGCATTTTGATTTGGCATTAGAAATCCTTAAGCCAACTTGACCAGTAAACTGGAGCCTGATTTGCCCACATGTAGAACACCTGGGCACCAACTGCAGGGTGCAATCTAAAAGGGAGGTGCTTTATTATCTGTCTTTCTGGGGATTTCATAGGTCTAGTTTTCCTTTGTTCAACAAAAACTAGCTGGTTTTACGCAGAAAGCTATTCAAATTGCTAATAGATTTTCTGTCCTTCACCACTGAAGACTGAATGTGAAGTAAGCCTGTTCTGATTGTTTGGTAATGATATGCTTTTTTTTTTTTTTTTTAATACTTCTAATTGTGCACTGAAAACAAAACCTACTTGTAATTTTCTCTGGCTTTTGTAATTTGTTATTGGCTCTTATAGATTATTCAGTAAACTCAAATTGCTTTTTGTCTTAATTGGGTCTTGTCTCCATTCTGCCCTGGCCAATTTTCAGCCTATCACCTAAATTGCTTTGTGCCCTAGTAAGATTGACTAGTTGATACAACATAGTATAACATTTATTTTACACCTCATATTCCCCTCAGCTTGTGTAGAAAAAACTAATTTTAGAATTAACATATTTTGCAGTTGATTCTAGTGGCCACTGTTTTCTAGAATGTCTCACTAGCTAAAAATAACAGGGAGAAGACTGTTCAGTCAGACTCTTCCTTCAAACATTTATTTTTTTAGCCATCATCCACCTCATAGTAAAATTTTCTGCAACCAGCTTTTGGAATTTTAATACTTTTTTCATTGGTTTACAATTCAGAGCTTGCTGGAGTTTAATTCTATTTATGCAGCAGTTAATAAGTGTTCAAATACATCTTCAGCTCAGGCCTCTCCCACTCCTGGGTCTGTGTTGTTGGTTTTTACTGCAGTTAAGTAACCTCATATATTTTGTTCAAATTAAATGTTATATCATAGGTAATAGGAACTTTGGATAGTCCTTTTCAGTGATAATAAATCTGCTTATCCTTGTTCTAAAGAGGACATAACCCCATTTCTGGCTTCTCCCAGTTCATAAGACACAGTAATGTGAAACTCGAAAGGGATACATCAGAGTTTTGGTATGTGAATATTGCCAGTTCCATTTAATTTCCATAAAAATTATTCAGAGTTAATTTCTGTGTGACATGTAAGAGATAGGATACTAGAATATTAAAATTATTGTTTATTTGCTCTTAGACAGTCATCCCATTTTTTCAAATGAAGTAAAACTATAAGCTTACATCACAAATTAAATTTTTTTAAAAATTATATATTTATGAGAACAAAGAGAGTGTGAGGTAGGTTACACCTTGTTGGCTCTGAAGGGGTAGCTTAGCTGTTCTGCTTGGCTACCTACAGCCCAGCTGGGTTATCTCCTTAAGCGCAAGGTGCATAAGGGGCCAGTTTTATATAGGCAATAGCCTTCAGGGCACTGTGAGGCCAGCCAGCTGAAGTACAGAACAGATTACCCCATGCAGATACCTCCATGACAAGGGGAAAAACCTGTTACCCAGACCCCTTCCTGTTCTTCTGTGCGTGAAGAGCCCCGTGCAGCATCATCTTGCTGTCCTCCACATCCATCTGTGCTGCAAAAAACAGCAACTGGCTCTTCAGAGTCAGTGCACTGCGAATGTGTAAGGCACACAGGGGTTTTGGGGGCCATACTGAAATCTGTAGTTTCCTGCTTAGCAGTAATTCTGCTCTAATGGGGAAGATAATCAGTGTCGCATGTGGTTTCTACCTCCTGACGGATTCCATTAGCTGGGACTGAGCTGAGCCTTCACTAGGTCTTCCAGTTCAATAGAAATCTGCATGTGAAATCTGTCTCTTTTTTGCCAGCCGTGATTACATGGTAATGATCAGGTATCTTTCCTTACATTACCTTCCCTTGCTTACTTGTAGGTGTCATGTTCTCCTTTCTCACTTTTGTTTCAGCTATTAAGCTGTCAGAAAAAGCTAGTGCTTTCCTACAGTGTTGAAGCTGCATTTGGGGTTTTGTGTGAACATGTTTTTGTGGTTTTGTTTTTTGTTGTTGTGGGTTTTTTTTAAACTGTCAAAAATTGCAACATGTATCTTTTGATTTCCACTGCAGTATCTTTTATACAAATTAATAAGTGGTTGCATGGCTGCATTATTCCACACCCTTGTTAGGAAACATGAAAAATTGAAAATTTTACAGTAATTACTTGTTCATGAAAAGTGAACTCTAATAGAAGGGTAAGAAATAGATATATAATTTACTTAGAAGTATTATCAGTGCTGTATATTCATAGCTAAAAATATATACATCTTTAAATTTGTGCACAAATTGTACTTAAGTACATTTTTTTCCTGTTTATATATCCCTACAGTAATGAAATGAAAAGCAGAAAGTGTCATTATTAATGACCTGTAAGCAGGTATAAAAGTTATATTTGTATGGCCCAGAAGTAGGATTAAAAAGGAGACCTAATTTTGTAGTGCTGATACAGAAGAAACTCATATCCATTTTTCTTTGGCAGCGTACCATCCCTGTGTAGATTAATCATGAAGTTATTAAAATACCATTGTTATCAAACAACCTTAAAACTGAGGATATAGCTAGGCTTTATTATTATTACCAGCCACTTTAATAGAATATAAATATCATATAGGTTGTCATCACTATATGCAAAGCCAGCCGTCCTATAAACCAGTTGTAACACACCAGGATGTTACATCTATATTTTTCATATTTTCATATGAAAGCTTAAATTGAAATAATGTGTCTTTCTGTAATTAGTATGTCAAAATATGTGAGAAACTGAAGTGCAATTGTAAGAGAAGAATTTCAAATATTTTAGATTTCTGTCACTGTTCTGAGAAAAAATATTTCATGTAAATGTTCCTTTCCAGTTCCCCCCTGCCCATTTTCCATTTTTTCTTCTAGGCCTGAGAGGAACAGCTATTTATTATTGTAGTTTTTGTGCAAATATGGATTCTTCTTCCACACTATAGGAAATTTGCACTAGTGTGGTATGGAGAATTTTAGAGTATAAGTTTTTTCTGCTGGTGTCTTTCTCACACTTTTATGCGAGTACTAGGCAAATACATCATAATTTTAATGCCCTGAACTGGCAGAAGGCTTGATTAGGTGATAAGAAACAATAGGCCATATTTCTCCTCTCAGTTCAAACTAATTATAAAGCTTCATGTTATAACACTGAGAATGTAGTCCTCCCTTTGAGGGAGGAGAGATTAGATGTGGTGCCGAATAGGTTGTTACATGACCTCAACGTTACAAGAAGCTTTGGGATCCATAGAGTGGTTTTACCCCAGTCTGCACTGGAGCTGTGGAGTGGATTTTTCCCAGCCTGTACTTCTAAATTCCCTTTTCAGACAGTTGTATTACAGGGTTAGAGCTGATGTCATTATGCAGAATCTTCCTGTTGAGAATAAGATATGTAATGGCAATGCATCAGAAGATGAAACTATTTGAATAGTTTAGGTTTCAGCTATTTCTCACCATTCAGAGTCTGCAAAGAAGCCAGCTGATTTGACCAGACCTGTATTTCTGGCAGCATGTTGGAAAGGTCCCCCTGGACTGGGGCTTCTCCTGTTTCTACTTTCCAACTTTAGCTCATGCAGTTATAACGCCTTGTTTCATACCTCGGTCATGAAACAGGCTGGCATGTAACTATCTGTCATTTTAATCCCAGATTTGGCTGCACTGAGCCTAGAGGAGCCGTCTGGGTGCAGAGAGTGACTTGAGGCAGGCATGTAGCTTGGTCTGCCCCTGCCCTCTTGGCTCTGTGCACCTGCCTGCACAGGGTTTGGGTTTTGAGGGTTCCTGTGGATTTGCAGCTTTTGCAAGTGCGCATGTTTCTTGTGTTACTTTGCTTGCCCAGTCTCCCTCCACTACTGTTGGCCCTGTGGTCTTTAAGGAAGACTATTTCTGGGCTATTTACTTAATTGTTGATCATTAATGGTAAGATAATTTCCATCTAACAGGGATATAAACTGATAAGTTTGACTAATAATAATTTCTTACTCAATGTTCTCTACCTTTCAAGTGTGAAACTAGGTGTTTTGTGTATTGTTTTATTGACAAAATCAACTTCTTTAAAAAATAAAGCAAGCAGAAATCATTAGTGTGAGTAAAGTAACAGCTGTTAGTGGTTTACTGTGGGATTTATAATTACAAATAAGTAGAACACTTACTCCCCTGCCCTCTTTTTAGAAAATTTCAGCTCTGTCACCCATTTTTCTTGAGTGTATAATGCTTGCTTGGCACAAAATCCGTGTGGCTTTACTACTGAAGAAATTTTAAAAGTCTGCCCTATTTAATAGCTGTTCTGTGGATATTAATTTTTCTGTACACTGTATGAAGAGGCACTCCCTTGCTGCTTATTCACATCACTCTCTATTTCTGATTGAATTGCTTCTGTCCACTGAGCCTCATAAAGGACTGAACAAAATTTAAATATCAATAACATCTAAAGTGTATATGAAGTATTTGAATAAAAGCAAAAAAAATATTAGTGTGTAGAAATAAATACAAGCTACAAGATTTCTGGAGGGAATTTTTGTAAAGGATCTATTTTTCTATTGAAGATTACAGTTTTAGCTAATTATCCTCAGACACCTTCTTTAGTATCTCCTCTGTTTAATGACAACAAGTGTGGTTGTGTGTGGTGGTGTTAATTCTCCCTTTATTCCAGTGAATCTCAAGCCTACAGACTTTCTTTGGCTTTCATCCATTTTTTGGTATTCTGGAACTTCTTCAGTGCAAGTTCTCAAATGAAAGGTTCTGCTTCAGCTCCTGAGGACTGCACACAATATTGGATGTGAAGACAGTGGAGGCCTGACAGATCCTGTTCTTTGATCTGCTGGAACTTCTATTGACTTCTCATCCTTCCCCTGCCTGACAAACTACTGGGGGTAGAGAGGAACCACTGAAACAAAAGTATGAAAGCAAGGATTTGTAGTGCTCTAAATTCAAATGTGCAGAAGTACAGAAATGTGCAGGGATACACCCTTTATGAAAGGTAGAAATTGTACTAAATTAAAAAAAAAAAAAAGAAAAGAACTTTCAACAAAATAAAAGCAAAGGCTAAACAATTGATCAAGGGGGAAATCTCTTAAACTGTTGATGTGCTCAGCCTACATTGCTGCAAACAGCAGAGATCTTTGAAAGCAGCTACAGGACTGCTTGCTTGTCTTGCTTGAGGTCTTGTGCTTGTACACCTTTTTGTAGCATGTGTACTCCAATAAAACTGTTTTGTTCAATTGATTTTTTTACACTGTTATGTCTTGCTTTGCAAATAAATTAAACAGAAAATAGCTGGGATTTTAGGAAGTGCACATCTTTCTGCAAGCAACTAGAGCAGAAAATCTTTGTAGTAATTGACCTGCTGAGACTAATTCAAATATTCAGTGGTTCTAATGTCTTCTGCCTTACTCCGCCAAAACCTGAATACAACAGTCTTCAAGAGTAACTACAGGAACTTCTCATTTTCCCAGGCCATTATTTTTGGATAAGGTAGGGAGGCAGGGAGGAGAGAGGCAGGAAAGATGCTGTACTTGAGCAGAGTTCAGTCTGAGAACCATTTTCAAGCTTGTTTTAGTTACGAAGCTTTGGGGCAAATCTGTTTTGCATTTAAGAGCTGCTGTTACAGTTGTTTCACCTTCATAAGAGGAAAAACCATGCTGGAGCACTTTCTCTGGAATGGTATGCTGTTGCCGGCTGCTGTACATCACTTCTGTACCTGCTTTTATCACTTTTTGCAAACCCTGAATAGAACAATTTTTTAAACTGTTTCTTCAGGCCTAAAACCACTTCTATTTTTGTCCATGGCCAACTTTTCTTTCTAAGGAAATTACAATGGAAACATATTTATTGTCATCTCCACTGGCATGGTCGATGGTTAAAATGTCCACTGAGTGTTCATTTCCCAGAGCCTGTTTTTAGGAGGTGGCCACCTCCAAAAGCACATGTGAAGCACAGAACAAGTGCAGCTGATGAGACCTGCTCTAGCTCTTGTCAGGGGCCTCGTTACCCTCAGTTTGGTGAACACTGGACCTCTCCCTGGGCACGAACCCCTGTCCTGCCTATCCCCGGGCGCTGCTGCTAGCCAAACCAAGCATACCCTTGAGGAGAGGTGTGTGGGGTGGTTCGGTACATCTCACAGGTGTGTGGCCCCACAGTGCTGGTGCCCCAGGCATGGGGCCTGGTGGTGTGCTGGCCCCCTCAGCCGGTGCAGGACCCCCAGCCCTGGCTCCGGGACATTTCTGCTCCCACCTGGCATGACTTCTGTGGGGTTTCTGCTCCCACCCAAGCCCCTGCTCCCCTCCCGTCGTGTCAGAAGCCATCTCTGGTTTCGTTCCTCCATCTGTGACCCCAAAACCATTCTCTCTTAGGCCTTATCAGATGCTGGAAGCACAGGCGAAAGCTAGAAGTTTGACTCAGACCTTCTGGATGCCTTGCCTGCACCAGTACATCTTTCAGTGCTACCTCAAGACCCATGTCTGCAAGATTCAGGCTCTGGGCACAGCTGCTACTAGGGTTGCCAGATGTCAGAGGAAGGGTAAGATTTCCTTTACTCTGAATCCCATGCACTGCATGAAAAGCATATGGCACATGACTTTCCCTGTGCTTTTGCAGTTCCATGGCATCTGGAAAAGGAGCTTTTGTACACCTGAGCTGCGTGACCCTATGCTGCCCAGTTTTGTGTGCCCATGGTTGACCTGTGTGCCGAAAGTAGTGGCTCTTCCAATTTTTTATGATAAATCACACATCCAATAGGGACTGTCCCAGACTGCCCAACTTGAAGTCATTCAACACAAGCTTTCTGTGTTTTTGAGAACCTTAAATTCCCATACATGCCCAGGGCAAATCTGGATGTTTGGAGGCACCTGGTTCTGACAAGTCCTGTGTGGGATTTTCCAAATTATTCCTGCTTGATATCAGACATGACACAGAGTTTATTCATCAGGTGAAGGGACCATGAGGTGAATGGAAGAAGGTACAGAGGTGATGTGGAAGAGTCAGCTGATTTTGCACTGACTCAACCGAATTTGTAATTGATTTCTCTTTACTATATGTAATTTTATTCTCTTTGTTTCTTTATTTTTATCCCAGTTTCATATGATGCTTTCTGTTTACCTCAGTTCCCCTTGACCAGCTTGTGATCTGTTGGACCAGCATTAGCCGCACCTGACAATGCAATCAGTTTAACAATGTTTAAGGATGTTGAGTTCCTATGAGGGGCCAGCACACAACACATGTTGCTCACAAAGCCTTCTCCTTCCTGCAATAAGCAGAGCAGTTCTTGGCTCATGTTGACATGTAGAGACAGAAGGTCCTCAGTCTGTTGGTAGCCATTCCCACCCCCATCTCCCTGCACCATATCAAAGTGCGACAAGTGAGAGATTTAAGAAGTAACAGAAAGAAGGTAAGGCTAATACAATTCAATCGTGAGGAAAAAAAAAAATAAATCAAAGACAGCCATTCATTCTGCTGCTCATAAATGGTTTCTTTTCATTTTCCCTTATAAAAAAAAATTTCACTTCATTTTTTATTGTCTTCCCCAACTCCATGTGAAATCCACAGACACAGTAATTGTTCCTCATTTCCTCCTGTCAAACAGAAGGTGACATACTGAACAATTAAGGTTTTTTGTTCATAATAAGCTACAATGTCTAAAAGAAGAGAAAAAGACTCAATTTTAAAATAGTCTGGAGAGTGAGAGGACAGTCTGCTGTCTCATAGAAACCAGGTCTTAATTTGTAGTAAAGTAGAAGCCTTTTCTTCTTGAGGACTATGAAATAAATTTTGCCACTCACCACTTTTGATTTTCAGCATTAACGCTTGCTGTGGGAGCTAATCTACTTTCTGTTGTCTCAGCCAGAGATGATTAGTGGTATATCCTTAGCTAAGACTTTTTTTTTTTTCTCTTAGAAATCCTGTTCTCAATGAATACAACCCTTTCTCAATGAAGTCAGTCTCAGTAGTGCCCTGGTTCAGACTGCCTGCACCATGTGTCACTCCAAAACCAATTACTAAGCTGTCACTGGGAGACAGGCTGTGTAACAAAACCACACGTGTACTGGTGATTCTCTGCACCTCAGTACTCTTTGGAGGGCTGGCTGCTTCAAAAACATCCCACACATAACCTGAAAGGCCAGTTTTACTTATTGTTCACTTACTTGAAGTCTTAAACAGCTGAACACAATGGTAAAAGTTTAAATGAAGCTATAATGTATGATATATAGGAAATAAAATTCCAGTGAACAAAAGTTCACATTAGTCCAAAACATTTTTCAACTTGGTTGTGAACATTTGGAGACGTTTTCCTCTCAATTTGAGCATGAAAAGGGGAAAAATTACTAAACTTGAAGTAACCTTGTATGAATGGCAGATGAGATGCAAGTGAAACATGTTGCAATAAATAAATATACAGTTTGGGTTCTATAATTTTCCATTGCATTAATTTGTCTGAATATATTTAGATCAGTAATTTAGACTGGAAATTAAGGCTGTTTATGGCAACTGCTGTATGTTGATGGAAATATCATTTGATGTGCTATATTTTAAAACCATGTCATTGACTTTTGAAAAGTGCTTCAAAGTTAAATGCACAAAATTACCAAAATAATGTTTTACTATACAATTAAAACATAAAAGATGAAAAGTTAAAGGTCTTGCATATTTTATGCATAAGATTTAATTTTTCTAAGAGCAATTTAACTGACCTGGAATTATTTTTATAGAAAGACACTGATGTAGTCAGAATATCCCAGCCAAATCTTGCTTCCTCAACATTCTCTCTTTAGTTTTTAATTCTGCATTTATTAATATATGCTCTACCTTAATGTTTGACATTTTAATTTTTCAGAGCCTAATTGAACCATCATATGGTTACAGAATAAAAACAGAGGTCTCATAAAACTCTGTGGGAGCCCTGAATTAATGTTCCTTTCCTAGGAGAACATAATGAAATTACTGATTTTCCTTCATAGCACCCATTGACTGCTTCTGAATAAGAGCATCCTTTGCCTGTGCACCTGCATCTGGGTGACATTTCCTCTCCCAACTGGCTGCCCATTTCATCATGAGTGACCCCAAAACCTTCACAAAATCTTTATTTCTTGGGGTGGGTGGGTGTTAGTTCCAGATTTATCCACATCAAGGGTGGATAGCACATAAATGAGTCAAGCTTTGCCAATGTCCTGGGTATCCAGAGAAATCAATGGAAACAAATGATCACTTCCTACCAGGATATCCTACCTCCAGAACTCTTGCTTAGCCTCAGGAGAAGACAGACACGTTTTGCCTGCTCCTAGAGATGAGTAGTAGTGGGGAGGAAATCAGGAGACAGGTAGCAGGGATGCTCGCTCCTGCAGTTCTTGGTGCTGAAAACCAGCAGGCTCCAAACATTGCCCATGGTGGTGAAGGGGTGATTCTGGCAGGGAGGCTGGGATTGTCTTCAGAGGGAAGAGCAAGAGGGTGGGTATTTGAGGGTAGAGAAGGAAACTTAGCACAGGTAGTGGGGGAAGGAAGACAATAATAGGAATAATAAAAACTCAGAATGAAAAATAAATACTCAGAATGAAAACTCAATAATTCTAAAATTGAATGCTGTTTTTAAAGCAACAAGTAAGGCTTTGGCATGCTTAAAAATTTCATTTCATTGGGAGAGAAGAGTAGAATGGAGAAAGTAAATTTTCATTAAATACAGAGAGCACTCATCCTGTATTTTCAATTGTTGACTCTAAAAGGGTGCTCAGAAGAAAATGAAAATCTGAATAACTACATGAATGCTTCCTGAATCTACATATCTTCTTTCTAATTGAAAATCATGCATGGCAAAGCCCCTGGCTGACAGACAACGCTTGGAGAAGTAGCCACTGCTTCTGGGTGTCCCTGCTCTTGATTGCCTCTTCTGATGCCTTACACTGTGCAATAAAAATAAGTACATAAATAGGTAGGATTGCTAACTGGCTTGTAGATCCACAAGCTGCAAATGCATGACCATTACACTGTTAGTAAGGACACTATTTGTAATTGCTACCCATTATAATGAGCACTACAGAAGAGGAAGAGGAAAATGCAGAGATTGCTGTAGCCAATTAACAAATATGCCACTTTCAATATTTCCATCCAATTCAAGTTTAACAGAGACATTATTCCTTATCTTAAAGATTTGCTCATTTTTTTTACAGTGAGAAGTTATCTGCATATTTTCCCCCTCTTTTTGCACTTAAAGGCACTTAAAAATTACTTGAACCTGTAAGTGTGCTTTGATTATAATAATATGGAGAACTCTACATCAGTGCTTTGAAAATCTGTAGGAATGAAACATCGCTTTCTAACAGATTGAACTGTCAGATTCTTCCCCTTAAAAGCAGCCATATTATACAATTCCTTCCATAAACTGCATTTTAAAAGCATTTGGAGCTTCCTTAAGCCATGATATTTCAGTTGAAAGGTGTTCCAAAAGTTCAGGTTTGTTTAGATCCTCCTTCTAATCTGTGTTTAGATCTTCCTTTTAATTTCTAGGATGTGAGCAATTAATACTCACTTGTTTTTGTGTCAGTTTGTGTTGTGACTTGGTAGTTCTTTTTCCTTCCTGTTGTTTATCACTGAGTCACATCCTCTCTAAGCCTTTGGTCTAATTACCAAACCAATTTATTTCTGGTATGATAACCTGAGCTTCCCTAGTCATCCAAGCAGTTTCCCCTGCACCCACCTGGTTTAAAAGTGGTGATGCTGAGGACCCAGTGCCACACATTTAGGAGGTTTCCATTTTTTGACTTCATCTAGTCTCTTTCTGTGAGTCGAATGCCCTTTAGCAGCTGGTGCACTTTAAATGTGCCTCTGGAGTCTATCTTCCAGTTTAGTTTCTGGTGAACGAATCTGGTGCATGTGCTCTATGACCACTCCAGGTGTGAACCAAGGTGTTGTCAGCAGTGATTCACTTAAAAACCACCCTCCTGGTCCAGACTGAAATGCTGCTGTAGACAATCCTTGATAACACCATGGGACTTCCTTGAGGAACCGGGATTTATGTCAGTGTCCTTTTCCAAAACTCTTCATTGTGAATACTGAGGGTCATGCATGATAATTAGTTGCCACCCTCTACCACTATCCATTATAATCAGCACTATGGGTTTTTATGGAGAAGAAAAGGGAGAGATCACTGTAGGCAATTAACAAATATGCCACTTCTTACTACACCAAATGTCTTGATATTATCTTTTTCTCATAGGATAAGTCAACTAAAACAAAATCAATTTTTAACAGAAAATAATTTTAAAATGCAAGTGCTAAAAGGAGTGATCATTTATACACGTCAAATAAATGGGCTTCTGAGTTTTTGTTTTAACAATTTCATTGTATTTTTTTGACTATTCTAAAATGGCGTGATTTTACTAGGATCTAAATGTGTTGAAAGGCACATTAGCCAAGAGAGGGGAAAAAAGGAGCTATATATAGTTTTACTGTCCCTTTAGGGAACCATTGCTTGTGCTTCATTAATATGCATTTTAGCACAATCTAATTTACTCATATGGCTGGCCCCAGGTGTTTGGAAAGGCAACTAGAGGAAAATCAGATCATACTAAAATTAGAGAGAAGAAATATTGAATGCCTTCCCTTTTAGGTCCTTGAAAGGCATATATTAATTATAACTGGATGAATTTATGAAAACTAATACTATGAACATCTCCAATAGTAATTATTTTTGAAAAATTATCTCTAGCAGTATGTGTATTCTGATCAAAGTGCACAGAAAGTGTTCTGTTAAAGAAAATATGTATATACTACCCCCTCAAAACATTACATTTTTAGTGCAGTGCCCCCTTGACACCCTTCTGTTATATATTTATTCACTGAAAATCACAATACAAAGCTTCAATTCATGTGTACTGTTTCTTGAACGGCTTCAAATGGAGCAGAGCATTAGATTTTAATAGATATGCCTTGTCCTTCTAAGGAGATTGCATCTCTCGGGATTACAAAAATCCAAGGCCAGCAACACTGGGGAGGGAAAAGTGTGAAGGTGTGGGGAAAAAAGGTTAAAAAACTGTCTCCGTATGGTCCCATTAAGCTCTCTGTGCTTTCATAAAGTCAATAGGAGGCTTTGACAAGCAAGTGCTCACAGCTAGTCTCTGAACTGCTAACAGGATGTAGTGGTGCAATAAAGAGGTTTTATGTATTAGTTTCCTAAGTGTCGTCTTGATTTGTAGCAGGAAGTGTAAGCAAAACAATGTCAAACACAGTGGCCCTGAAGGTGCCTTTAGAGCAGTGTTCAGCGGTCTGCCCTTGCCTGGGTGCTCTGAACTCTTAAACTGGGGAGGTGCTTGCCTGGGGAAGAGACTATTTCAGAATAAGTCTTTGGGGCTGAAACAGCCTGAATTACAGTGATAGCAGGCTACTGGAGGGATGCATATGTTATGGAAACACTTAGTCATCTGTAGTGAGATTCTAATCTGATATATCTGACCTTCCTATAATTCAAAAATAGTGAGACACCAGCAGAGAGGATGGTAACCACATGAGTAGTAGCACAGCGGCCCATATGACCTGTGCTTGGAGAAGCAGTGCTGACTAACACAGCTGCTCCATCTACCTGTTCCCACCCAGGAGATGGTCTACAAGGCTTTGGAAGAGCTCAGCTCTCTCCAGGCTTCATGTATCTGCCCATAGGGTTCTCTGAAAAGTTTTAATATTCTTGCTAGAAATTTGATCCTGTTATTTCAGCTTGCAGACAAATTTGCTTATTTGTAAAGAAGCAAAGATGGTTCTGTTTCAGACAGGGTGTGATTTCAGGAGAAACCACACTGAAACATACTCACATGCAAATCATCAGATGTTTGTTAGATACACTGCTCATTACACCTCAGTGAAGCACTATGGACAAACATTACTTTGATGTGATAAGCAGGGTGACATTAAAGGTGAATACTAGAGTGCGCTATTAAGATGGAGTTTAAAACATACTTACGGAAAGGAATAGAGTCTCCACAGAGGGTGCCATTTAAGAATAGTCCATCTAAAGAACATTCCCCTAAAGCAAAACATCAAAGAGAAGATAGGAAACATGTTTTAGGCCACGATTCTGGAAAGAAATCAAAGACATATGAATTTCATTAAATCACCAAGCAGTTTAAGAAGTAGCTTCCAAATGTACATGAAAAGTATTGCAGTAAGTGAAAAGGGAAAAATATCCTGTGACTGGAGAAAAATAGAGAAGACGGCAAAAAAAGGATAATTCAGAAGTACTTTAGGAAAAGAAGTTACACTGGTAGATGGAAAAACATACATATGTGAAGTGGATTTTGCTCCTATCTGACCATAAAAACAAGTAAAGACTATTCCATCCTGTACATAAATATGATCCTCCAACCTTGATGAACTATGGGACATTTTATAAAAAAAAGATTGTCAAAGCCTTGTCCTCTCTGTACTCATTGTTTCTCCTAAACTGAGTCAATGAACAAGTTTACAGGAATGAAAACATAGCCTTTAATCATTTAACTACCTGTTAGCAAAAGTACATGTTTTTGCAATATGTCAATAAATCATCCTCCTCCGAGAGTCTCAGTAACATTGCTTACATGAGTAGGAATGACCACAGACTTTAACAAGTCCAGCACTCCAGCAGCCACTCACGTGTGACTGCGACCCATGGCCACATGTGCAGGACAAATCATGGCTCATGGAGTCAAAAACCCAGCAGTGAAGAGGACCCAGGGAGGGAAGCCAGCGTCCTTCGTACCAGCCTGCAGCATGCCCAGAGACAAGGCTCTCGGCAAAAGGGACTGAACAAATCCAGAGCCTTCATACGTACCCCTGTACCCACTGCCCGCAAACCTCCAGCAAAAGACCCTTCCCCTTGGCCGGCTGCTGTTGTGCCTCTGTGACCAGGCTGCAGCTTGTGGCTGAGACAGCTGCAAGAAAGGGAAAGAAGAAGGCATATGGGGGTGAGGAGAGATAGGCTTTGGCCTAGAAATGGTGGCTGTGGTGTAACGTGACAAGGTTAGTGCTTTAGTCCCAGGGATAAATAAGCATTTTTTGACAGACGGGCTTTCAGCACACAGTAAGTAGAACAGCTGCAGTGTAATACTGTCTCTGTTTCATTTCCTGCTCAGTTCATCCCTTTCTCATTTACATTACTTTCTTTATATCACAGGTTTGAACGTTTATGTGCCTGTTCTTTGAGCCAGTACTTTGGTTTACCTCAGTTGAAAGCAAGGAATATTTTGTACTGCACATGCTCTAGCTAGGGCTGCTGCAAGACTCCTTGGAGGTGGCAAGTGGGACCTCTCTCAGGGAGAGGAGCCAGACTCTTCTTCCTGGCTGTGCTGCTCAGTTGGATGCTGCAGGGCTTCTTTAATACCTCTTTGTTCAACACTGTCAGTTAAAATACTGAGAATGCTGTAAGAAAATACATGAGCAATGTTAATTATATCTATTCCATGTGGTTTTTTGATGAATAAAATCACAGAACAACAATGGTATCATCTAAATGATATTCTTTGTGTCTTTATTACAGTTAGCTATATGGTGCCGTTGATATATGTGCTTCTGTGCAAAAAATTAGATCCACTAATAAGTACTTTCACCCAAGAGTGTATCAACAGCTAATGGCTCAGGGAGTTGTGTGCATAAAACCCCAGATGAATTGAACAGTGAATCTATGATTACACTATCCTTTGATGACTCCTTAAGTGTATGTAATCCTGGATATTGTAGTTTTAGCTAAGGATGAACCATCAATGTATACTGTACTTAAAAACAGGGATATTTAAGGAGGTCATGATAGAGACAGTAAACCATTATGGTTTCTGTTCATTCAGACAGTTGAACTCTGGGAGAATCTAAGAGAGGAACTGCCTCTGAAACAGGGCGAATGCTGGACTGGTTACTAAAGAACCAGATCAAGAAGAAAAGGTGGAACGGATAGACTGTGGATGCTTTGTATTACTCAAGTATGGAAAAGAGTTTGTGCCTGAATTATACCATATTTAAACCCGAGTTGTGCACATTTACTACTTGGGTAAGACATTATCTGTCTAGAGTTAACTGTATATCTTGGTATACATAACTGCATGATTTTGTTGCAGAGGTGGGAAAAGAAGAGTTGGGTTCTTGACTTCACTGGCCCCAAGGAACCTATGCAAATTTACATCCATAAATAAACTATGCAATTGTTATTAGCTAGTCATGCTTCATTGAAGTCTAAAATTTCCTGCTTGTCACATGCCAATATGCTGTGAATGGATATTACTGTGTTCAGCTGTAAACTCTGTGTCCAATACATCTTTGCAGAGAGCATCTCTGCCCTTGACTTATCCTGGAGAAGTTTGCAAGTTCAGTCTGAAAGTTCCTCAGGCACCTAAATACAAGCAACTACTTCACTCAGGCATGTGCAGAACCTATTTCCTGACAAACACCTATTGCAATCCAGAGTTTGGATGCCTTTCCACCTCAGAAGTTCACTCCTTGCATGTGCTTTGAGAATCCAAACACCTAGAAGAATAGCACTAAAAATGAGAGCTGGAGGTCACATAACCCTCTGCTAGCCCCAGACTGGATGAGTTTGTATCTGCATCTGACCTGTTGCTCAAGACTTCTGGTGATGGAGAATCTACTGTTTCCCCTGGTGAGCTGTTCTAGTGAATAATTAACTTGCTGCAAGAAAATGTGCCTTAGTATCTAGCCTAACTATCCTTTCTTTGATTAAAGGCTACTATTTTTTGTCTTATCACCACAGACATGGATAACAGATCCTTCTTATGTAGCAGCAGTCATTCTTTGAGGTGCGCAAGTTTCTGATCGTAACCTCCAACAACAATCCTAACTCTTCCATAACCTTCCTTGTAAGTTCTGGATTTTAGCCCTTGCATCATTCTCATTGTTATTGTGTTTTCTCTGTTTGATGCATGCCATTCACTGAGTGTGGCGCCAATAACTCAACGCTGCACAGAGTAGTTCAGTTTAGGGCTCCCCAGTATTGAATGCTTGAGAAAAAATCCAGAGACTTTGCAGGCAATATTGCTGTTTAATTCATTAGTTGACATGGTCGTACTTACACCTGACATTTGGGAGCACTTACCCAGGAACAGGAAAATCTGATTTCTACCCATTCCTGAGCTTGCAGGTGTTTGCATCCACACTGTCCCTGTACCAGGAGAATGCTCTGGTTCTTAGCTGGTTTAGGTAGCTCTGCCTTCAGCTGTAGTTGATCCACTCTGCAGCTAGAAAAAGAAGATTCACTTGGCCAGAGAAAAAGAACTCAGGTGGGAGAAATGTAACCAAATGGTTATGACATTAGGATGGGAATGGCCTCTGGTATTGATGAATTTTTATAGTTGTCAGTCCTTTCTTTTGTATTATCATTGTCAGTCTACTCTAAGAAGTTATAATACACGGTAAACCTAAACATGGCAAAAAGTGTTGCAAGGGTTTACTCTTCTCTGTCAGACAGGGACAGGACTGATGTGTTCAGTTCCATTTGCACCTTTATTCTGATTCCACATCTCCAGGGGCAGGCATGCCTCAATTTCATGGGAGATGCAATAGGTATGATTCTTCTAGAAAAATACAATTCAAGCATAAAAAGCCCATGCATAGGTACTTACAGGATACAGACCAGAGCCTTAGCCATAATGAATTCACTAGGATCATGTAACTGGAACTACCTTTCTTCTTCAGAACAGCCTTGGAATAAGAAATCACTGAATAAAAATTTCCACTCAGGGCAATGGAAAATTATGTCACATATATTGTGTACATATATATAGGCAGGGATGTGTGTGTGTGTCTGAAAGAGAGACCTGAATTGTAACCTGAATTAAAATGTTAAAAATAGTAAGATCCTGTTTAGCAGAGGTGACATAAGAGACCTCCTTAGTCTCCCAGTCTCCCAGTAATGCACACTATTCTTTAATGGCAGACTGCTCTATTTTGATCACCAGTACATCATCATGCATTACTGTGCTTCATATTTCATTCTCCTTTATTTCCACAGACATACCACTGTATCATTCTACCTTTTGGGCCCGTCATGCTGCTTTTGCACATCATCCTTATGTACTCAGCTAAGATGATTTATTCATGACAAGAGGAGGAACTATGTGTTCGTTGTGGGTATGGAGTGTGACTTACCAACACAGTGCCCTTGTGAAAACTCGTGTTACTAATCTGTGTAATGTAACAAATAAAACACTGTTGATTTGACAGCAGGATAAACAAAAATAGTTTCATCTTCCTTTCAGCTAGTGAGTTTGATGATGATTACTTTTTCTTTAAAATCTGTAATTTTTGATATTTTAGTCACAATGGCATTGCTTGATGAAAGTGAGGTCAGATGTGCACAAGAAAGGACAAGTTGTAAGTGAAAAAAGTTGCAATGCAATGTTTATAAAGGAGTGTAGCTGTCATTCAAGTGACTTAATTATGTAAGATAATTTTGGTACCAGTCAGTTTTCATAAAGTTGGGTGACTGGACCGTGATGGGTCTTCTGTCATCAAATTCCTACCACATTTGCCAGGGTATTTGGACACACAGAGACTGTCAGGCTCCGCTGCTGTGTGTCCAGGCAGCAGGTAGTGAGGGATGGACTGGTGAGGACTGCAGAAGGTAGGTGGTGCTGTCTCCAATGGTGGGAAAATAAAAACTTTGAAAGTAAAAGTGAGTTAGTAGATATTAAGGTCCCTTTATATAACTGGGTAATGTAAATTGCCCCAGGTAAGAAGAAAATCCAGATTTAATTTTCCCAGCATACTACTGACTTTGCATGTGAGACTGGGAAAATCACTTTCCTCCTTTAGGCTGCAGCTTCCTATTTTCAAATTTGTTATGCTGCTCTTTGCCTCAGCAGCCTGGCCTGAGACAAATCAGAACCATTTGTGAGGTGTTTATATAGTGGTGGGCTACATGAAAGGGAAGTACGTAAACCAGAAATATTATCTCTTTTACAGAATATTTATTTAAATTCATATTTTTCTGCAGTCTTGTCAATATTATGCAGATTTAACAGTAGTTTGTTTATTCAGTTGAACTGGTAGATATATAACTAAAAGTAAGAAAAAGAGATCCTATAACTTGGACAAAAACTTTAACAGCATTTCCACTGCCCAAATGAGCTGAAAATCTACCAGCATGCCTCTAAGCCATGTGTAGCATCAGAAAAAAAAAAAAAAAAAAGAGAAAATGTTATCCCGCACCTGGGATGAAGGTGTTCCTGGAACTCTGGAAGTGTTCAAGGCTAGGCTGGACGGGGCTTTGAGCAATCTGATCTAGTGGAAGGTGTCCCTGCCCATGGCAGGGGGGTTGGAACTAGATGATCTTTAGGGTCCCTTCCAACTCAAACCATTCTCTGATTCTATGAAGTTTGCCACCAGAGGGAGTCGTGGGAATACTGTACAAGTGGTTGTATTGGCACAGGAAAGGTCATTAGATATTTTAGTGATAAGGCTCAAAGATCAAAGTTTTCTCTTTGGCCACAGGTAATTTTCTACCAACTCAACATGTAAAGAAAATCAGCTTTAAGGTTTGGCTTTTAGCTAAAACTGCCTGGCTGCAAAATTTGCTTGTTAAAAATGCTACCTTGATGCTTCATATTCAACCTTCGTAATCTGTACAAAGTATGAGCTTGCTCAATAAAACAAAATTGCTAAGTAAGCCACCCAAATTTAATGCTTGAAAATACAACTCTGGGACTGAAAATCAAGACATGCTTTAAATATCATGTACACTTTCACTGAATTAGTATAAAAATCGTGGTAATCTGAAATTTTCCTTGGCAAGAGCTTTGCTGGTGATAAAGCAGATTACATCTGATTGCTGTAATGGCTCTGCATTGCTGATAGCAGAATGAGCTAGAGAGCATCATGTAACAAATACTTTGGCTCTGGTGATGAGTAGAGGGTGGAAGAAATACAGCGTTGTTATCATAGAATTATTACTTTGACTAGATAAAATGTTTAAAGAGGTGTAGGATCTATTCCAAATAATACTGAAGTCCTTTGAACTGCCAGTGTGGTTTAAAAGAGCCTTATAACAAGCAAGAACAGAAGCTGATATGATCTGATGCTTCAGCAAGAAAAAGAAGTCCTTTAGAGAAGTCTGTCCATTTAGTGCCTTCTTTGGTCTTATGTGCTACGCTTTAACTCCCAGTACTTCTGATATGTCATTTAATATGGAGATGCATGTACACCCCTCCCTGAAGTAACAAACCTATTAAAATTTTAGGAACCTATTCATCACTCATTAAAAACCAGGTTCCCATAGCTGCACAGGGTTAAATGCTGTATGTCAGAAATATGAAGAAACAGCAGACTGAAAAAGAACTCAAATAGCTGAGAAATAGCAATTTCAAGTTCCGAGGGTGCCCACAGATACCCCATAATGCTATGTGGCAGGTAAGGGGTGATATTAGGTTATTTTTTATATATATATATATATATTTGCCTCTGCTTTTCCCTGCCTGCTGCCTATTCCCCCTTCCTACTAACCCACTCACTGCTGCTCCTCTGTAGCACTTACACAATTTTTCTGCAGCTCTCGCCAAACCAAAGTTCATTTTAAGGCTAGAGTATGTCACAGAGTTGGTGCTGCTGAGTCTTTATGTATTCTTCTTTTTCAGTGTAGGTGAATACTTTATAAGCTTACAGATTTCCTGCCTTTCAGGAATTATGACATTTTTTCATTCTACAGACCAAACATCCTTATGATCTTACAGTAAATTTGAGGTGTAGAACTTGCAAAACACAAACCAAGTCATGAGGATCTTGCTTTTTGTCTTCCTTTTCATAACTAGCAGAATGGAGCTGCTCTGGTAGCAACCTAGTAACTCTTTACTTTAAATTATGGCACATATAGAATACCACCTGTTCATAAACACAAATATAACAATTAAGTAAAAAATATTTATAACATTTTAGTTTTTACAACCTTCATACTTGCAGGAAAATTTTAAAAATAATTAGAAAAATATTAATTTTAAAAGGAACAATTAAAATTGAATACATAATTTGGCTCAACTGGGTTATTGTTAGTATTTGAGACTATTGATGCTACTCTCATTCATTTTTCTGGGGCATGAACATGGAATTTCTTGTAAGGATCCATGGAGGGAATTTCATCACAGTTTGCAGGAGTAGTAGTGAACATATTTTGCTGCTGATCCTATACTATAACTCAAGCAAACTTTGTAGGTGTTGCTTTTCTTGCACTTTGTACTGGAGAATAGCAGAATCTGCAAAGATTCATTGATCCTGCTGTACATTCTTCTCTCTCCTGCATTTTGTGCTTTGCTCCAACAAACTGTCATGGAATGTATCTATACATCACAGCTCCTGTGCTTAGTGTTTGTGGGGGCTTTTATAGGACATATGTAATGGAGCTGCAGTATTGTGCCTTCCAGAGCTCTAGAAGACAGATATACTTGTGAAGGGAAGGAAAATAACTGGACTTTTCTTTAAAATCAGTTAAAATCAGTTCAACACATTCAATAGTGTTTACATGGCTCCATAATGCAATGTTAAATACAGTTATTGCCCTTACCTGCCCCTTTGAAAATGAAGAGGTATAGTCACATAATTTTAAATCATCCATATGGAAAGTTGTGGCCTATTTCAATTCACAGGCTCAAAATACATTGAACGTTTAAAGTTGCAGCTGAGCAGGTATTTAAATGATTATTTTACTTTAAATTGATCAGAAAGGTTTTTCATCAAACAACTTCTGACTATAGTTTTATTCATTTTCAAGTGTTAGTAGAACATGTTTCTCCAATTTTATCAGAGAATGTCTTTAAATTGATTAAATTTAATTAAGTACAAGTGAAGAAAATGGCTCATTTTTATGAGATAAAATTCTTAGTTTGACTATCATCTTAATTCACTCTAGACTTCAAAGGTAGAGTATCCATTTGAATATGATATTTTTTTATATATAACACTTTATAATGTCCTTATATAAAATGTTAAGTGTTCCAATATTAAAAAATCATAGTACTTCAGCATAAATACAATTTTCATTTTACATTTTTATCCCTGTTTGTTTGGAGTGAAACACTGTGAAATATTACATTTTTCCACAGAAATGAACACTTTATTTTCTTACAGGTTGTATTTTACTTGTTTGAAAAATGCCACTAAAATCCATTTAAGCCGGAAAATATTCCATATCATGAACAAGAAGTTGATAATGACATGCTTGGTGCCTTGTTAGCTTGAAGATAGTGAATCAGATTCTGTAAAATGCTTAGTTTTGTAAGTAGTTCTTAAAAACATGACTAGGCCAAATCCTTTGTCTTTAGTAATATTTTAGCCAACAGAAGAATTTTACTTATTAAAATGTTGATCCCAAAGCTAGTTAATTCCCCAAGTCAAATGAGACATATATAGATTAGGGGTTTTTTGTATGTTTCCTTCTAATTTAGCAAGAAAAACAATATGGAAGATGGGCCATCTTCAGAGCTGATTAAAGAAACCTGAGATGTCAGGGAATACATGGCTCTTTTAAGAAAAGAAGAATATTAAGTAGCCTTTGAGCTGCACTGCAATGTGACATTTTTATAAGGAACTAATTTGGAAAAAAGTAAAGAGCAGATACTCAGAAGAGACTGAGAAGAGTGCAGCTATTATGCTTTCCTATCAGCTGGAAAAGGTGATAACTCGTTATTCTTATTCACAAGAAAGTATCCCTTAGTAGAAGCAAATCCCAGCAAAACGGATATTGTCTGCTGGGCCTGTCTTCTTAATTCTCCCCCTTTATTTTCAGTAGCATTTATCATTCCTAAGGCCTTGCTTCTAATCTCCTCAGAAAATTAACCAAGATGTTAACAGCTGAGAAAAGATACGAATTCTCATGGGAGGAGATATGAACACAGTCATAGATCCACTCATGAACAGCTCTTGGATGCTAAAGAGCAATTTCCACAGGCAATGAGGTGAATACCAGTACGTCGAACATTTTATGCAAGAAAAGCCTCTGCAGTATTTCAGAAGTATTTCTACCCAAAAGGCCACCTGAAAAAAATCCCCATAAAGATGTTTTTAAGGCATTCATTATTGGTGTTTTCTATGGGAGCTGGATTTTGTTCAGCTCTGAGCAGGCACAGGAGCCACTCTCAATTCTGGCAGGTCTGTTGGGGCATGCAGACACCCATGGAGAGCTGGTGACTTCCTCCAGATCCTGAGCTGCTGCACTGAAATGCTGCTGTCACCCCTGAGTGAGGCTCATCTGGATCATACCTGCTAGGAGAAGGACCTGAGAGAAGGGCAGATTGGACCTGCAAAGACATCCCGGTGTAATCCCCAGCCTGGTGGGGTACAGGAGAAGTGCTTGCATACACGGTACAATTCATGTCTCTTACAAGCACTGCCCATTGTAATACCTTCCTTTACATTGACTGAAGTCATATAGGTGTGTAATGCATATATGGCAGCTGCATAGGATGCCCTGAAAAAGCATGCCCATTTCATCACTATTAAAAGGCAGACCAGCTTATTGGGATTCATGGCTGCTATGTGAAACCATGGGTTTTGATTCTCATTCAGGGTGCTGTAAGGAGAAATCCCACTGGAATTCATTTGAAAACTGGGTAAATGCGAGAAGAATCAGCCTCATTTTATGCAGTTATTTCCTGAATGTAGATAAATGCAGATCACCTCATGCTCTTTATAAATTGCATTATTCAGCTGATGACCCACTCCCTTGTGGAAAGCTGCAGTCTGCTGAAGTGAGTCTAGATACAGTCTCAGCTGTTTTAATTTGCCTTGCATCTGTCTACTTGCATAGATATTAAAGGACAAAGTTTTACAAACCTAAACCTATTCTTGATGGCTTAAGTAAGAAAACAGCCCCTGGATCTATTTGCCTAACTGAAGTAGCAACATCTTCTGCCTGCACACCTTGAGAGCTTTATATCAGGGCCATTGCCATCCCTCTTGGAATGCAAACCCTTTTCTGGTTAGGTACCAGCAGGGTTACTAATGGCTAAATTTCTTCCCTTTGTTTCCTTGTTTTGTGTCATCTCCATTGTGCACTGTCTGAGCAATGAACTGTGAAACTGCATTTGTTCATAAAATGAAACCCAAGTGATATGGTCCCAATGCAGCAGAAATTCAGACATTTGCCTTTACCTGTAAAAGAAGCTTTGTCCCAAGAGTTACAAAGCTGTATTGGGTTTGTGTGGCAAGGTTTTGGTAGCAGGGTACTGGGGGGACTACAGGGGTGCTTCTGTGAGAAGCTGCTAGAAGCTTCCCCTATGTCCGACAGAGAAAATGCCAGCTGGCGACAAGATGGACCCGCTGCTGGCCAAGGCCAAGATCATCAGCGATGGTGGTAGTGCCTCTGGGATAACATATTTAAGAAGGGGAAAAAAACCCCTGTGCAGCAGCAGTTGCAGCCAGAGAGAGGAGTGAGAATATATGAGAGAATCAACTGTGCAGACACCAAGGTCAGTGAAGAAGAAGGGGGAGTTGGTGCTCCAGGCACTGCAGCAGAGATTCCCCTGCAGCCCGTGGTGCAGGCCATGGTGAGGCAGCTGTGCCCTGCAGCCCATGGAGGCCCATGGTGGAGCAGATCTCCACCTGCAGCCCATGGAGGACCCCACGCCAGAGCAGGGGGATGCCTGAAGGAGGCTGTGACCCCCTGGGAAGCCCGTGCTGGAGCAGGCTCCTGGCAAGACCTGTGGCCCCGTGGAGAGAGGAGCCCACGCTGGAGCAGGTTTGCTGACAGGACTTGTGACCCCGTGGGGGACCCACGCTGGGGCAGTCTGTGCCTGAAGGGCTGCACCCCGTGGGAGGGACCCACACTGGAGCAGTTCATGAAGCACTGCAGCCATGGGAAGGCCTCTTGTTGGAGAATTTCATGGAGGACTGTCTCCTGTGGGAGGGGCACCATGCTGGACCAGGGGAAAAGTGTGAGGAGTCCTCCCCCTGAGGAGGAAGGAGCAGAAGAAACAACATGTGATGAACTGACCACAACCTGTTCCCTGTCCCCCTGTGCTGGTGGGGAGCAGGTAGGGAAATTGGGAGTGAAGTTAAGCACAGGAAGAAGAGAACGGTGGGGGGAAGGTGTTTTAAGAACTAGTTTTTTCTCATTATTCTACTCTGTTTTAATTGGTAATAAATTAAATTAATTTTACCCAAGTCGAGTCTGTTTTATGCGTGATGGTAACTGATGAGTGATCTCTCCCTGTCCTTCTCTCAACCCACGAGCCTTTGGTTATATTTTCTCTCCCCTGTCCAGCTGAGGAAGGGCAATTATAGAGTGCCTTTACTGGGCACCTGACAACCCACCACAAAAGCAAGATAAAAATAAACAGCAAACAAATAGCAAGAGCCAAATGTATGGAATCCAAGTGTGGTCTACAGTAGGGATCTGTGAAGCTTTATTTGTTTGAAAAAACAAACAAGCAAACAAAAAAAGAGAAGATAGTACCTGAATTCTGTGGTGCACCTCTAAGTGCAAACAAAACCCTTTCCATCAGTATTGTCATATACAGCTGGAAATCCAGGAACAGCTTGTTGTCCACATTAGGAAAAAAGAATATGTCAGAACCACAATTAACAGAGCCTGGGAGTAGAATTGGTCAATATTTTCTTTGAGGTGAGCACTCTGGCACATCAGAAGCCTCCCAGTCTTGGCATAATGCAGGCTAATAAACTGCAGCCAGTTAACTCTCCAAGAAGCCAACTGGAGTAGGCATTAAATACAAGGATTTGAAAACAAATCTCCCAACATCTTTGCAGGACAAGTCTTTTCTTCCAGTCTCACTTTCCAATACAGCAACTTCCAGGGGTTCCCTTTGTAGGGGTTTCTCTGAGTTCCCTAGGAAGCTTCCTGCTTTCCACCACCCCTGAGCTTGCCATCATTTCTGTGCCCTGCTCCTTTTAAGCATCTCATGGATTGTGCTGACTCCCTCTTACCTGCCCCAATCTGCAAACCCAAAGCTTTCTCCAACTGAGCAAGCAGAGCTGCGTTTGAGGAAAGCGGTTTCTTTCCATCTTTCCCTCCCTTCTGCTGGTTTCACCTCACCATCTGTGGTACTTTCCCCTCTGCCATAGAGCCACTGGATTATTTTATACAAAACATACACTCTGCCGTACCATTTACTGTAAAGAAACACAGATCAAACATCACAGAGGGCAGAAAACAGGACAGGGGAGCCCTATGCATAGTTGTGAACAGCTCCTATGGAGGAAGGTAGTATGGAGGCAGTTAAATTGAACTGGCATTTGAAGGAAAAACTTCTTCTCTTTTTCTCCTTTGTCCAGCCACATTCCTCAGCTGGATGCACAAAACATTTTAGCCTGGGGGACACATATAAAAAAAAAGGAGAAAGATTATGGAGACATCATGCTGATGGAATATAAAGGTTAAGACTGAAATAGCTTTCTAATCCAAATATTTAGCCCTTTTAATTTTCTGAGAAAATTTTATATTTTAGCCTGTTTTTCAGGGCAAGCCTTGAACAAGTTTGCTGTTTGATCTACAAAGACAAAGGCTAAGGCTAAGCCATGTAAAAGCCTCTCGTGTCATCTCAGATATCCACCAAATGCTGTGCTCTTCCAGGATCACCAAGCAAAGACACGCAGTAGTTGTGGCAATCTGATGCAGATGGCTAACTCCCACGCATGATGCTCCTGCATCATTCTTGCTTGGAGAGTAGATAAGTGTTTGGGAATATGTCCCCCTGCAGAAGAATTCTTCCAGGAAAGGAACAACTTGGTTCATGTCAGAACTGTGTTTTGGTGTAAGGCTAGTTGGAAGCCTACCCTTTATATACATTTTGTGAATGAAGACAAGCACAAGGCTATATTTGTAAAGTTAGGTGTCAAAAAACAGGACCTCTGAGTAAAAATTATGCAAATGACCCAGTTTTCCTAATCACCAGGGACTTATACTCCGATTGTCTCTGGTGTATTATCTAGTAAACAATCCATGAGAAAAGCATTTGACCAGTGCTTTAATTAGACCACTTGTGTTTAGGTGAGTTTTGGCAGGCATTCAGCTTGAATAATTTTTTTGCAAAGTTCTAAGCTTGCCAAGGTGGCATTTAGTTAGGAACATTTCATCGGCTCTAACACTTTTTAAACTCTCAGAGAAGTTTCTCCCTTATTTTGTTGGAAGCTGCCTTGGGTAGTGTGGAACTTTGGATAAGATGTTAGTGCTGTTAGCCTGAGACTCAGGAGAACCAATTTCAATTTTCAGCTCCACCATAATCTTCCCACATGACAGCTCATTGTTTCTGCTTCAGTTCATCATTTTTATTACTTTTGAAACAGAGCTGAATAACTTTCTAGATTTATTTTCAGACCATGAGTTTCTCAGCTCAGTCTAGGAGTCATTAAATGAAACTGAATGGCCTAAAAATATGGGAGGATAGAATGGGAAGGTTTTGTGTCTCTGGGAAATAGGGATGACACTATTTCCTTACTTAGAGCTGTAAAACATACTGAGATATCAGTAGCTTGGCCATTAAAGTACAATAGCTAAAAATAGAGTGTTTGGTTAAACATCTGATACAACAACAACAACAACAAATTCTTTTAAAATGAAAATCTCTAGTATTTGCTATGAAAATGAGAAAATGTCCAATTTTTCCAATTTTTGGAAATACCATGTCAATGGCTATAGAGTTCATAAGACATCAGAGTTCATGGTTATGTAAAAACACAAACAGTGAATAATTGCAGAAGATTGCTCCAAATTTTATTGTAAGAAAACTCATTTTTAATACACTTGTGTGGACTTAAAATTATTTTTACAATGTAACCAGGTAACTAAGAAAATAGCCACTGAAGTGGTAAAAAATCCAAAGAATTTGTGATCTTAGTGAATCAATGACAAATCATCCATCCATGCATCCATGCATCCATGCATCCATGCATCCATGCATCCATCCATCCATCCATCCATCTCCTAGTTTAAAAATAAGGCTGACATTTCATATGGAAGAATTACAGATCACAAATTAATCTTAAACATGTTTAAGATTACAAACATCTTTGTGTAATAAAATGGAGGTTTAAAGGCATTGTGAGACATAGTCTTTGGTTGTTCACATAATTTTAATGACTTTACATGAATATATGAATTTGTATGTGGGCTTAATATAAATGACAAATCTGTAGCAAGTTTTAACTGTTTGCAGTTTGGGAATTAATTAATAAGTGAATTAATCTGCAGTTTTGACCTGTCCAGTTACACTGTAATGGAAGACCATTATGTAATCATAAATTACAACAGAAACCAAATTCTGGGACTAGCCTGACTTCCATATTTTGAGCATGACTGAAGTTTTCTGTCTTACCTTGCATCATCAACAACGTAACTCTTCCAGGAACAATCTCAGGAGAAAATTGAGTTAAAGTTCTTCATTAACATGTCTTTCACCTTATGGAGGATGGAATGAATCCCTATTCCATCCTTTTTTGGGGCTTATATTACTTCTGAAAAGACTCTGCACTCCCTATTCATCTGCACAGGTGTCCTTCTGAGCCACCATTTCACAAGTTAATTTTTCACTGGGGGTGGAAATAAATATTTCATATTTGTGTTTCTGGTTGTGTCCTAGGAACCAGTCAACAGTGATCTGCAACACTTAGGAAAATCAAAACAAACCAAACAAAACAAACCATACAACATGATTTGGTTAAACAAATTTGACTCAATAAACATGAGGTACTTGCTTGAAGCTGGAGAAAATTGTTAAAATAAGTTTCATAGGTGTCCAGAAAATAGGTTAACAGTTATATACAATAATGTAGACAAGAGGTATGGAAAAAATTGCCTACTCTGCTGAGTCAAAATAACAGTGCTGTCTTACTTTTCTTAATCTTCTATTAATGTTAACAGATAGCAGTTAAATCATTCCACAGATACGACAAGCTCTACACCTAATAGCAAAATTCTACAGAACTTAATTTGGACCATATTTACAGACCTTTTTTAACCAAATGCATGGAATTTTGAATGATTTATCATAGTCCATTACATTCCAAAAGTTTTTAGAATCACTTCAGTTGGACCATATTGATTATCAATGATTCTCTTGGTCTCTAATTATACAGTTCTACAGGACTTGAGAGCCCTTATCAATGACAAAAAACAGCCTCACTGATACTGAAAATGCAATGGGCTCTATGAAATAACATGATCTTATTAATGTTTGTTCCAGAACAGCATCCAGATGCTGTCCTTAGTCATGATGGACTTTTATTTAGAGTGCAATGAAGAAACACATTATGATGCAAAGACAGAGTAAAATTAATATTCTTCTTGGCAAAATTGTGATTTTACTTGCAACTTTCATCACAATATACTTACAATTGAACTTGAGCTTACCAACTTACCTCCAGGCTTTTGCGGAGTCCCACCAAGCTAGTAGTATGACCCTACACAGGATTTCTACAGCAGGTAGCAGCACGAGGTATAAGACAAAATAATGAAATAGATGTAATCATCCTTAAACTCTTAAATAACAGTTATTGTTAGATTCTTAGATTCTTAAAAGAATGCTCTTAAAAAAATATAAAAAACGCATAAATCCATCTCTTTTTAGGCCAACACTCATACATGTGCTTTAATTTCAGTTTGTGTTTGAATCCTCTTGGGTCCAATAGAATTTACCACACTGATGCTTTCCTAGGCAGAAGTCTGCAAGTGCATGAGGGAAGATACAAGCCAAGATACAGGAATGTGCTGCTATCAGAATTTAAGTTTAATTTTCATGGCAAAATATTGTCAAGCAAATAAAGCAAGTGGACAGCTGTAACGCCTATTGCTTACCCTTCATAACCAATATGATGCATTATTTCTTCTTTATTTTCCCAAACACAAATAAATTAATATTGTTAATAGAAGCAGTAATACGTACACACAGAACTTTTCACCTTCAAAACAGTTTCATGAACATGAATTAAACTAAATATGCCCTTTGAAAATATCATGAAACATGGCCTTTACCTTTTTTGACATGTTTTGTAACTTCATACTGTCACATCTTGGGGAGTTCAGTAAATTGTTGGCATTAACATCTTGACAAAGTACTTGTCTATAGAAATTTCATATACTTTGGAAAAGGAAAAAAAAGAGAACTGTATTTTCCTGAGATTTTGCAAGCTGTATCCTACCCTATGATACAGCAGTTTTGCATCTGAAAATTTTAGTGAAAATTAAGAAAAATGATATGGTGAGTACTAACATATATTTATTTTGTCACTGTAAGTGTAATTTCTGGAGATCATGCTACTATTTTTTTTCCATGACCTTTAAGGTAGCATGACTTTCAATCACCCAGGCAATTCTACAGGTCTTAAGTATCACTTAATAGGGGTTTTATTGAGTGAAATAAAGGTTGTTCTCCTCTTTTCAACATTTAAGAGAAATTATTGGTTAAAATCAACACATTTAAAAATTGGTTATTTTCTGTCAACACTGGGCAGATACTAATCAGGAGGGGAAATAGATGAAGTCTGGTGCCTGGGACCTCCAAGTATATGAGGCCATGTTTTCCATTTTATATGTGAGAGAAAACACATGGATGGAGGACTTGAAATGTGGAGAGGGGCTCAGGGAACAAACCAGCTTTCATGTGTCCGAGTTGAGCAAGCAGAATATGACATATTCAGAATTAGTGGCTGTTTCTGAAAATGTTGACTCATTTTCAAAAGTGTGTGTTTTCCTTCTCTATACAGAGCATACTGTAAGATGATTCTATTTCTAGACAAACAGATGCCAGTAACTTAATTTATTCTTCTTAGATTTCACATCTTATACTGTGTTTGTGAAAGTTGTGCCCAGTTCTCCATGCTGTTTTTGCTACTGCTGTAGATACTCTAAAAATAACATATGTGAGTGTGATATTTTTAGTGATCAATTTAAATTACCTTGTCATTGGTTGCAATCACATTAATCATGTTGAATGTTTTTGGGTGCTCAAATAAATGTATGTACCTCCATAGGAGCACTGTTATAATTTAATACCAACATCCTTTTAATACAGGCCTTAGTTTTAATGAGAGAAATGTTAAGATATCAGTTGTGTGTGAGACTGAGGTGAATTTTTTGGAAAAGATTAACTTCTATTACTTTCCTCAAGTGAGGATGACAGAATAAAGAATAATATGAAACTGAAGTAGTCTAGAGAAAGACAAAAAAAGTTTGCTGTGGATGAAAGCACCAATGAGAGTTACAAATCTTGGACCCTGAGACCATTGTCTGTATTTCCTATCTTCGTCACTACTGGGAACTGGCCATTTTAGGAGGGACAGAGGTTGGGAGATGTTCTGTGTTATTGGCAGGGCTTCTGCAAAACCTGGGTAAAATATAGCTTTTGTCCCCCAGTGGAAGCCCACAGAGAATAGTGACCCAGCTGTTGCCTGCCATCACCGGGAGAATCAATCCCCCACCAAGGAGAGCTGCTTGCATGGGGATGCAATTTGCATATAAGCACTGCTCCCATGGGTAAATTGCCATTATGTAAAATAAACCTTAACAAAGGTCTTCCTTGTGTTATTCACATACACAGCACAATGTGTATTAATAAAATCTCTCTATTTAACAAAGGGATCTGTCTGTAGCCCAGCTCTTTGCTACATTGCCATAAGCTTCAAATTTAATGGAGGATTCCCAAGTTAACAGCATTTTTTTATTTAAGGACAAGGTGGTCATTTTCTGTCTTGAAAATGTCTCACACTAAACTCCTATCCCATCAGGTAAGAGATACTTTTTGACATCTTTAAGCCACTGATATAATAATTTCTGACAGCATCAGTGTGCTTTAGCCATTGCATCCTGGAATGCTACTATTTCTAAAAATGTAGAAAATGGCCATGATTTTTTATAGTACATTGGAGGTAAATAACCATATATATTTATTTTAAAGGCATTTTAAGAGTTTAGAAAATGCTGGTTGTACTTCAGCATCTTTTGTTGTGAAAGAGCAAGCTGTTATTTCTGCCACTTGCTGAGAACTGCTATCTTAATGATACAGACCTGTGCATTGTGTCAGAGTCCTGAGCCTCACAAAGATTAGGCTGAAAACATTCACATCCTTTTCAGAATTTGGAAAACCTGTCTGTCTCAAAATTATGGTAGATTCTGCTATTGAAAAATACCATAGCAAGGAGTTTGCATGCTGCTCTGCTTGTTTTGTTTAATGCAACATTAAGGCTGTCCTTAAAAATGCTTTGTAAAAGCTTGCACAGGGACAGGATTTTTTTTCATTGCCAATATCTTGTCTAAATAGGAGCCCTCCAACCAGACATTTTTTGTTGCTTTACATAGAAATTTTTTTCACTATCTGGACTCATATAATTAACTCCTTTTTTTAAATGAGCAAAGATATCAAATAAGTAAACGTGCTTAATGAAACCTAGTCTGACAACTTTCCTATCAAGAAAACAAAAATCTGTGCATCAAAGAAAGTTTAGGCATTTATTAGGAGCTGGTAATCATAGAATCACAGAATCATTCAGGTTGGAAAAGACCCTTGGAATCACTGAGTCCAACCATCAGCCCTACTCTACAAAGTTCTCCCCTACACCATATCCCCCAACATCACATCCAAACGACCCTTAAACACATCCAGGGATGGTGACTCCACCACCTCCCTGGGCAGCCTATTCCACTGTCTGACCACACTTTCTGTGAAAATTTTTTCCCTAATGTCCAGTCTAAACCTCCCCTGTTGGAGTTTAAAGCCATTCCCTCTTGTTCTATTGCTAATTACCTGTGAGAAGAGACCAGCACCAACCTCTCTACAATGTCCTTTCAGGTAGTTGTAAAGAGTGATGAGGTCTCCCCTCAGCCTTCTCCTCCTCAAACTAAACAGTCCCAGCTCCTTCAATCGCTCCTCACAGGATTTGTTCTCCAGGCCCTTCACCAGCTTCGCTGCCCTCCTCTGCACTCGCTCCAGCACCTCGATATCTCTCTCGTATTGAGGTGCCCAAAACTGGACACAATACTCCAGGTGTGGCCTCACCAGTGCAGAGTACAGGGGGACTATCACCTCCCTACTTCTGCTGGTCACACTATTTCTAATACAAGCCAGGATGCTGTTGGCTTTCTTGGCCACCCGGGCACACTGCCGGCTCATGTTCAGGTGCTTGTCAATTAGAACCCCCAGATCCTTCTCTTCCAGACAGCTCTCCAGCCACACATCCCCAAGCCTGTAGCGATGCATGGCGTTGTTGTGGCCCAAGTGCAGGACCTGGCACTTGGCCTTGTTGAAGCTCATCCCGTTGACGTTGGCCCACCGATCCAATCTATCCAAGTCTCTCTGTAGAGCCTCCCTATCTTCATGCAGATCGACACTCCCGCTTAACTTGGTGTCATCTGTGAACTTACTGATGATACACTCTATGTCCTTATCAAGATCATCAATAAAGTTGTTAAACAGAAATGGTCCCAACACCGAGCCCTGAGGAACACCACTTGTGACCGGCCACCAGCTGGATTTAACTCCATTGACCACCACTCTCTGGGACCGTCCAGCCAGCCAGTGCTTGATCCAGCAGACTGTTCACTCATCCAGGCCATGGGCAGCCAGTTTTTCTATGAGAATCCTATGGGGAACTGTGTCAAATGCTTTTTGAATATCCAGGTAGATAATATCGACAGCTTTTCCCTCGTCCAATAGTCGGGTGATCTTGTCATAGAAGGAGATCAGGTTTGTCAGGCAGGACCTGCCTTTCATAAACCCATGCTGACTGGGCCTGTTCCCCTGGTTGTCCATTATATGATTTTTAATGGCACTCAGATGATCTGCTCCATGACCTTCCCTGGCACTGAGGTCAGACTGACAGGTCTATAGTTTCCTGGATCGTCCTTTCTGCCTTTCTTGTAGATGGGTGTCACATTTGCTACCCTCCAGTCCAATGGGACCTCCCCAGTTAGCCATGACTTCAGGTAAATCATGGCTCCTTGTTCATAGGAGCTCTATGAATTTGTGATCTACCAATATAAAATCAGAATTCAAATCTTTCCTTGCTTTGTATCACCGTGCACAATCCCTTGTATAAATGCTGAATAAACACCAAATTTACACTCCGTTTACTTGCTGCACTACCTTAGACATCAGAAAAGGCTTTAGTTAATAACAGCACTCCTATAAAATATGTTGTAGGGAATCACCTTCCTCTATGAAATCCACTGCACTTTGGTGCAGTGATATTTTTTTTCCATATTATTCATCTCGTCCAACACACTCACCCATCCCACTCTCTGTAAAATATCTTTTAAATCAAATCACAGTTCCCAGAAATGTATTTGCAAAGTCTCCTAAAACATTTCTTCCAGGAGTGAAAACTGTATTTTACTAAATTTCATCAGCATAGCACTGCTTGTAATTCTACAAGTCTAAATAATTAAATGAACTCTTGAAAGAAAAATGTAGCCTATTTATTGTGGCAATCTGAAAGTCTGAGTGTTAAAAGGTACTTCTTACTACAAACTGATCACAAAAGTTATTGGAAATCGAACTGCTTTACTCAGGAGCTCTATAACAATCTTCAAGGGGAAATTGTGACAATGCCTGTGGTGACATTATAGCACTTTCAGTACTGTAGTGCATGAGTATGGCCTCCAGGCTATCTGAAGTGAAGGACTACAATTCAGCAATATGTGAGGCGTTTTTATGAATACAATAAAACGTGAAACTTGTCCCAGACCCTTTCTCTCTGTAAAATCTTCTGGACAGGGCTCCAGTCATCCCCCTCTCTCCCAGTAGTCACCGTGTTTCTGATCCTCCTAATCTCTACTTACTGTTTTGTGAAGGTTAGCCAAGAATATGGATTAGAAATATTGTTGACTAATTTCTATGCCTTTTTAAATGAAAGCTACTTTTTTCTTTCTTTTTTTTTTCAGCTCTCCAAAATACATAGTTTTAACAGAACACCTAGACATTTCTCTTGTATGGTTCCAGCTAATCTAGAAGCCATCACCGAGCCTTTGCATTCCAGAGTATTCAGCTGAAAGTACCTTGAAGTTCCAAAACCTGACTCTTCCTCCCAGAGTCAGTAGTCCAAAACCACAGTAAAACTATTAAATGTATCAATATCAACAATCTTGCCTTTATTTTATCTATAAACAAAATAATTCTAATAGATTTAAGAGGCATAATCATGTTTATTTGTGGTTTGGTTTTTTTTTTAATGATGGAGCTGTGTTGTCACTACCATAGTGGGATTATTTTTGTTTTGGTTTTAATTATTTCTTGCATTTAGAATGACCTTGAACAGGATTAAGTCTTATTGATCTGTAATTCTTGGGTTCACCCTTTGAATATCTTCTTAAAAGAGCAGTAAAACACTTGTTCTACTCTAATCCTCCAATAAAGATTTTAGCAACAGATTATATACCTCTGTTTGCATCTCCTCTTCTTAAACATTCACCTTGATTTTTGTCAATAAAATCTGATCTCAGAAATACTTAACAAGTAAGGCAATTATTTTTATCAGAACTTTGGAGCTGGGGAAATAGAAGGGTGGGGTGGTGAAGTGACTGTCTCAAAATCATCCAGGTGAGCAGTGAGAGGGCTGAGAACTTAGACTTCCATGTTCCTTTTGACTTTTCACTACAAATTCATTCTGGATTGTCTGACTAGTTTCCCCTTAATTTATTAATTTATTTTAGTGCTGTTTTGGACAAATTACTTTAATACTGTCTACTGTATTAGAACAAGGAGGTGCTTCTGTTTTCTCTCTGATGAACTGCAATGTAAAAAAGTATAACTTCTCAGCAACACCTGTAGGCTTCTCAATAGTTTTCTTTCAAACTCTTTCATAGTTTAGCTCAGTTTTCCCCAAAGTATGACCCATCAGATGGATCCAGCCTGCCTAACAGTTTTCCTGCAGCCTCTTTTCCAAGCACCCGCAGGCATGAACAAGGAGTGGGATGGTGGTTGAATTCACGGTTTTGCCAGCCTGTGACGTGTTCCCTGCCTCCTTCGTTCCCTCTCTCCACAGCCCCTTCATCAACACATGACTACATGTGCCTCTATCACATGGCAAAAATGATATCATGTCCCATTAAATTAGGCATGTGTTGCTGCTTCTAGGATTGCACTGGCAAAGTGGCTAGATGCCTTGATGTTCTCCTGTGATACTGGTGTCTGTTGATGTTAGTTTGTATGGTGCCTCCTTTACCTCTTAGATACAGGGTACAGAACTTATTGCTCCACTTTGGCAAGGTGCCTCACATGAGAGATGTGTCTTACCAGATTTGCAAGGTAAATCTGATATGAAAATGTTTGCTTGGCTGACTTCATAGAAAATAATAAATAAAAGTATTAAGACAGATCTCTCATTTAGATTAATATTCCTGTCTGGTTCAGAGAACATGGCTTGTCCTTCTGTTCTTTCAGCAAAGTCCTACTGCATGCAAAAGCAATTCCATACCCATATCAGGCTTTCATTCTGCCAGTCTTTTTACTCAGTACCTCACTTAGGCACACTCTTAAAGTTTAGAAGTTGCTTAAATATTTTCCTTTTGATGTGTTTATTTCAGTCTGAAAGTAGGAAAAAGCACATTTTTATTAGATGGCCTACTTTAAAAAACAGCTTATTTTAAAAGAAGCCGTGACGCATTTTTCAGATAATCCTTACTCCCTTCCTAAATCTTCCTGTTTCTTGGAAAGATTGTCATTCCCTTAGTTCCGCTTACCTCTTTACTTGCAAGTTGCTGGAACAGGGGAGAACTGCGTACTGAACTGGGAAACCCAAAAGACTCACTTTTGCAAATTACTTCTGTAAACATGGATGGGTTTAGATGTGCATTGAAGTACTTCCTGAATTTCATTTCACTGAGAATTTTGTTTTCAAAAGAGACTATAAGATCTTTCCTTTATATACCAACTTTTGTTGTAATTTACTATAGCTGTTCCCATTCCATCAGTAAAATGATAATTTTAAGGTTAAAACAGAATTGAGATTCAGTATATCTAGATCTTTTTCTCATTCTAACAAGGGTTTTCTCTGGGACTTTGCTATAAATCACTTGTAAGTACGTCTGTATCCAACACCACAGGCAACTATTGCCAGGAATATGAAATACCTTAGTAAATGGCAGACTTTCTTCTTATGGCCTCATTTTACCCACATGTAAAAAGGAGATAACATATTTTCTGGAATACTGATGTGTTTAATTTGCCACTCTCTGGGGAGAACTTCTGGAGCTCCAGAAAATATTATAGAAATGCTATGGAAATGTGGAATTATTATTTTTCAGAATAATCATCCTTGCTTATAAAGTTGCATGGAATTTAGTAGATTTGAAATGACAAATGTTCCACACAAATTGTGGAACATTTATCAGCATATAGTATAGTTTATCAACATATATCAGCAAAAAGTAACATCAACTTTAGAACTAAGAAGGACTTAATGAAATAGTATTGCTAATAGACATTTTGTAGTGTTTTCAAAGCAAAATTATAGTTGATCTATTCATTGGAATTGCTGAGCAAGCCTAAGGAACAATTATAACTTTTTCTTAAATTCTGTATCTCTTTTCCTATGAGAATTATGGAACCATGTTGAGATTTTGGAGCCCATAAGGCCTTTTGGGAACAATTCTAATAAAGATTTCTCATAGAAAAATACACAGATGGAAAGGTTTGTTATGATCGCAGTAGGATGAAAACCATCCTAGGGATTTGCAAATGGCAGTTGGCAGAAAATACGCAAATTATTATTCTGATGTAGTATATCTGGAAATAAATTTGTTATGAGCTATTAATTTTTATAGAGACTTCTTCCTTGCTGTTTATTTAAGTTGCTTTTTTTTAAGTCATAAAATGACAAAATAATATATATATGTAGGGGTTGAAATCACTGTCATCTTGAATGGAGATGGGACTTCATATGTTCTTTTATATCTCTGAAGTAACTGAAAGGGAAAATGAAAGTAGAAATATTCCTTGATGGAAATAACTACTACTTTAATGTTGTACACATGGAATAATGTCAAAGATCGTTTAATGGTGAATTATCACTTCAGACACTTGAAATCAGTAAGAAACATTGGCAAGCTACGTTGAAATCTGTTATACTGAGAGATTATTACCAACTGTGAAAAAAAACATTTTTTTTTCTTTCTGTCCCTAAAACATAACAAAAAAAATGCAATACTTGATGAGAAGAGATCCAAAGTCTGAAAACGGCCTCACTAAAAGAAAAAGATGACACTGATGATGGAGGTTACATCTATAGGAGGCAGCATTTAGGATCAGCTCTTTAAGATGTGACCATCTGTTAAATACACAAAATGTGAGAAAAACAAGAAAACTGACATTTCTAGCAACTGACATCATTAAAGAAATACACATCATGGCATGAAAAGCTAATGAATCCATGTCTATTATCCTCAGATGTTTATCACAGTTCTATAAATAAATTACTCTCAAGTAAAAATTTTTACTTGGCCTTTTGGCTGAGAATTGTTATAGAATCATAGAATAGTTTAGGTTGGAAAAGACCTTAAGATCATTGAGTCCAACCGTTAACTTAGCACTGCCAAGTCCACCACTAAACCATGTCCCTAAGTGCCACATCTATCCATCTTTTAAATACCTTCAGGGATGGTGACTCAACCACTTCCCTGGGCAGCCTGTTCCAATGCCTGACAACCATTTTGGTGAAGAAATTTTTCCTAATATCCAATCTAAACCTCCTCTGGCACAACTTGAGGCCATTTGGTGTTGTCCAATCACTTGCTACTTAGGAGAATAGACTGACAACCACCTTGCTACAACCTCCTTTCAGGTAGTTGTAGAGAGTGATAAGGTCACCCCTGAGTCACCTTTTCCCCAGGCTAAACAACCCCTGTTCCCTCAGCCGCTTCTCATAAGACCTGTTCTCCAGACCCTTCACCAGCTTCGTTGCCCTTCTTTGGACACACTCCAGCACCTCAATGTCTTTCTTGTAGTGAGGGGCCCAAAACTGAACACAGTAATCAAGGTGCAGCCTCACCAGTGCCGAGTACAGGGGGACAATCACTTCCTTAGTCCTGCTGGCCACATTATTTCTGATACAAGCCAGGATGCTATTAGCCTTCTTGTCCATCTGGGCGCACTGTCAGCTCAAATTCAGCTGGCTGTTGAACAGCCCCAGGTCCTTTTCTGCTGAGCATCTCTCCAGTCACTCTTCCCCAAGCTTGTAGCATTGCATGGGGTTGTTGTGACCCAAGTGCAGGACCCAGCACTTGGCCTTGTTGAACCTCATACAGTTGGCCTTGGCCCATTGATCCAGCCTGTCCAGATCCCTCTGTAGAGCCTCCTTACCCTCGAGCAGACCAACACTCCTGACCAACTTGGTGTTGTCTGCAAACTTACTGAGGGTGCACTCAATCCCCTTGCCCAGATCATTGATAAAGATATTAAACAGAACTACCCCAACACTGAGCCCTGGGGAGTGCCCCTTGCTGACTAGCCGCCAGCTGGATTTAACACCATTCATCACAACTCTTTGGGCCCAGCCATCCAGACAGTTTTTTTACTCAGCAAAAAGTATATTCAAGTCATGAGCAGCCAGTTTCTCCAGGAGAATGCTGTGGTAAACGGTGTTGAAGGCTTTGCTAAAGTCTAGGTAGACAACATCCACAGCCTTTTGCTCATCTACTAAGCGGGTCACCTTGTCATAGAAGGAGATCAGGTTAGTCAAGCAGGACCTGCATTTTATAAACCCGTGCTGACTGGGCCTGATTGCCTGGTTGTCTTGTATGTGCTGCATGATGGCACTCAAGATGATCTGCTCCATAACCTCTCCTGGCACTGAGGTCAGACTGACAGGCCTGTAGTTCTCCAGATCCTCCTTCTGGCCCTTCCTATAGGTGGGTGTCACATTTGCTAACTTCCAGTCAGCTGGGACCTCCCTGGTTAGCCAGGACTGCTGACAAATGGTGGAAAGTGGCTTGGTGAGCACTTCTGCCAGGTCCCTTGGTACCCTTGGGTGGATCCCATCTGGCCCCATAGACTTGCGTGTCTAAGTGGTGTAGCAGGTCACTAACCATTTCCTCTTGGATTATGAGGGCTTCATTCTGCTCCCTGTCCTTGTTTTCCAGCTCAGGGGGCTGAGTACCCAGAGAACAACTGGTCTTACTATAAAAGACTGAGACAAAGGCATTAAGTACCTCATCCTTTGTCACTATGTTTCCTCCTACATCCACTAAAGGATGGAGATTCTCCTTAGCCCTCCTTTTGTTGTTAATGTATTTATAGAAACATTTTTTTTATCTTTTATGACAGTAGCTAAATTAAGTCCTAGTTGGGCTTTGACCCTTCTAATTTTTTCCCTGCATAACCTCACAACATCCTTGTAGTTCTCCTGAGCTGCCTGCCCCTTCTTCCAAAGCTCATAAACTCTCCTTTTTTTACTGAGTTCCAACCAAAACTCTCTGTTCAGGCAGGCTGGTCTTCCCTGCCAGTGTCTTTCGGCACATGGGGATGGCCTGCTCCTGTGCCTTTAAGATTTCCTTCTTGAAGAATGTCCAGCCTTCCTGGACTCCTTTGCCCTTCAGGACTGCCTCCCAAGGGACTCTCAACAGGTCAAAGTCTGCCCTCTGGAAGACCAAAGTAGCAGTTCTGCTGACCCCCCTCTTTACTTCCCCAAGAATCGAAAACTCTATCATTTTGTGATCACTATGCCAAGACAGTCTCCAACCATCACATCACCCGCAAGTCCTTCTCTATTCATAAACAGGCCCAGTGGGGCGCCTTTCCTAGTTGGCTCCCTCACCAGCTGTATCAGGAAGTTGTCTTCCACACACTCCAGAAACCTTCTAGACTGTTTCCTCTCTGTTGTATTGTATTTTCAGCAGACATCTGGTAAGTTGAAGTTCCCCATGAGAACAAGGGCTAGAGATTGTGAGACTTCTCCCAGATGCTTATAGAATATTTTTTCTGCCTCTTCATCCCAGCTGGGTTGTCTATAACAGACTGTCACCATGATATCTGCCTTGTTGGCCTTCTCCCTGATTCCTACCCATAAACACTTATCGTCACCATTGTCAAGCTCTAGACAGTCAAAACACTCCCTAACATACAGGGCTACCCCACTGCCTCTCCTTCCTTGCCTATCCTTTCTGAAGAATTTATAGCCATCCACTGCAGCACTACGGTTGTGTGAGTCATCCCACCATGTTTCCATGATGGCAACTATTTCCTGCTGCACAATGGCTTCCAGCTCCTCCTGTTTGTTGCCCATGCTGAGTGCATTGGTGTCCAGGTATAGACGGTATAGAGTTTACTAGGAGGCTGGACACATGAATCTGAACTTTCTACTGCTTCTAGGACTGCCTCAGTCTAGCCAGTAAAAAGTGCAACACCATCAGCATCATAGTCACTGGATAAAAATACATAGTCTTTGCACAATTAATCACAAATCTGTTCTCTTGACTAACTCTGACTGTAATAATAGAGTTACAGTTCACAGAATGGAAGAACCACAGCATGGCTGAGGCTGGATGGGACCTCTGGAGATCATCTTGTCCAACCTCCCTGCTCAAGCAGGGCCACATAAAGCAGGTTCCACAGGACTGTGTCCAGATGGTTTTTGAATATGGAGAGTCCATAATCTCCTTGAGCAACCTGTGCTGGTCCTCAGTCACCTTTGCATAAGGTGATGTTCAGCCTGCAGCTCCTGTGTTTCAGTTTGTGCCCATTGACTCTGGTTCTGTCACTGGCCACCACTAAAAAGAGCCTGGCTCTGTCCTCTTTACATCCTCCTTTCAGATATTTATATACATTGATGAAAATCCCCACAAGCCATCTCTTCTAGACTAAACAGTCCTAGATCTCTCAGCCTTTCCTCATAGGAGAGATGCTGCAGTTCCTCAATCAACCTCATGGCCCTTTGTTGGACTGCCTACAGTATGTCCATGTCTCTTGTACTGAGGAGCCCAGAACTGGACACAGTACTCCACAGGTGGCCCTACCAGTGCTGAGTACAAGGGAAGGATCACCTCCCTCAACCTGTTCACAACACTCCTCCTAATGCAGCCAAGGATACCATTAGCCCTTGCCACAACGTCACATTGTTGGCTCATGGCCAACTTGGTGTCCACCAGGACTCACAGGTCCTTTTCTGCTTTCCAGCTCATCAGCTCCCAGCATGTATTTGCGCTTGCAGTTGCAAGATTTTGCACTTCCCCTTGTTGAACTTCAGGAGGTTCCTGTCAGACCATTTCTCCAACTTCTCAAGGTCCCTCTGGATGGCAACACAATCCTCTGGTGTATCAACCACTCCTCCCAGTTTGTATCATTAGCAAACTTGCTGAGGGTACATTCTATCCCATCATCCAGATCATATTGAATGGGATTGTACACAGTACTAACCCCTGGGGTACACTGCTAGCTATTGGCCTTCAGCAAGACTTCATAGCATGAATCTCCACCCTCTGGACCTAGCTGTACAGACAGTTTTAAAACCATCTGACTGTCTGCTCATCCAGCCCATCAGCTTCTCTATGAACATATGGGAGACAGCCTTACTGAGATCCAGGTAGACAATAATGACTGCTCTCCCCTCATCTACTGAGCGAGTCATTTCATCGTAGAAGGATATCCTGTTAGTCAAGCATGACTTCCCCTTTGTGAATCCATGCTTAGTTTTGCCTATGCACTCTACCTTTGGTCCCACCACTCTTGCAGTTCTTCCTGCACTGTTATGACAGGGAATTTTAATAAATCCTTTATTCTAAAAATGCTTATGGCCATTAGCTCAGGCATTTTCCTAAGAAGACACATGTTGTAGCCTGAAGAGAATTAAGGAATCAGTAAACAAGTTTGATAATTACTATTAACATTGCTGTAATTACACAGATTTTAAGATATTAATAAACAATTAGAAAGGCATTATACTTCCATCCATATATAGAAATACTATATATTATGTTTAATTCAATATGCTCTTTTTACATATAATTTTTTGCTAATGCTATGTAAGTTGAATTTCCAGGAACCCTGAGAAGTCTGCGAACCCTGAAGGAAGAATGTGTACAAAGCTATCTTGAACCACACCTGGAAAACTGTGCAGGTCACTTAAAGTAATCCTTCAATTTTTCATTTAATAGTGTGCATTGGGCATCAGCTGAAACTCCGTTTCCAAATAAAACTGAGTGTTCTGATACAAATAATGACTTTTGGACTGATGCTTGAAGTACTTGCAGTCAATTTGCCTGTGCAATCTACTCCATTTCCAAGCTAAACCCTCCATTAGAATATTCAGAGTGAGTTTATGTAATGGTTTGTATTACTTTCAGAAAGGACAGCAAGATATTTTTAGGACTGTGAATTGAAATTATGGGATGCCAGTCTTTCAGATTTGATTTAGACAGACTGTGCTATCTTCCATGTAATCATTGTTTCAGAGCCCAAATTTCTTTTGTCATAGGATCTGCTGTAATTTCTTCACCAACAAGATCTCAGTATGAATGCTGTATGATATGTAGTACAATATATTATTAGAATTAACATATTATTAATGTTGGGTACTGTGAGGTATAATGAATGTGTGCAAATTTCTTCAGGTCAGTGTCAGACCATATGCACAGGATCCTAGTGATTCCTGCTTCAGGTAAGTCTCACCTATAAACTCTGCTAGGTTGATTCCAGGTTTTACAGTTGTTTTGCATAAAGCAATGACAACTTGAGGGCCAGTACGAAACAAAGAGAAGATATTGGGCTATTTATCAGCAACAGTGGCATAGTCTATATGCTCCTTGATGAACGAACCAAGAATCTGTAATGTTTTGCTGGAGAAAAGTGTGAACTTTATGTAGGCCAAACAGGATTATCTTCTTAATGACAGCTATTTGCATTGCTTTTAATAGGATTTATTCTTAGTGGCTTGTAGCAGAGAATGAAAGAAACATCCCAGCTCATTCAACAGGATGTTCCCTAAATAAGTTCACAGGTTATATGTAATAATGGTATTGTATAGGCACCACTATGAAACAAGGCTAAATTCAATGGCACAGCCAAGAAGAATCATGGAGGAATTGCTTTAGTCCTTTTGAATATAAGCAAACATTTTGTTCCTGAAAAGAAATCCTCATATAATTTTTGCCTGAGGCAAGACAAGGAGAAATATAGAGTATTAAACGTGTTCTCTTGTGAGGAGCAGATTGCAGCATCTATGGTGGGTGCGGAGAGGAACAGTTCTGCCCCAACGGCAGAGTCAGGCTGCCAGCCTCCTGCTGCTCCTTCTCCACAGAGACAAAAAATGGGATTGGGGAACATAAGAGACAAAAATTTTACTCTAAATGATTAAATTGATGATACCTAAGACTTGCCCTGTGAATACTAGTTAAGATTGCAATTCTACAGATTTTTCTGGGTAAGCTGTCTGGTGGAAATGTACATGATCAGGAGATGTCTTGGCACAAGAGCCACACACCACTGCCTGGCTTCTCAGAAGCTGCTCTGTTAACCTATGCAGTGAAGGTGAGTTGGTGATGCAAAAAGCCTCCACTATCAACATACAAAGCACAATATAGAAAATGTGCAATTTAATAGTAACAGGTTTTCAGACATCATTTCATGCTTGCTATGTACCCACATGTAGGCTTAAGTCTTTGCATAACTTAGGCCAACGTCTTTAAGTTGTGTCAAAAAGCAGATGCTACTTATGAGCTTTGCACTGGGGATGTGTAGGCTGCATAGTAAAACAGCTAACCAGATAGCCTTAACTACAAAACCTTGCTAATTTGTGAACTATCATCCCCTTTTACCCTTATGTTTCATATGCTTTATGCTTATGCATTTGTAAAGATAAAGGAGATCAAGCCCAACATTTAACACAGTATCATATGGTGTAATGTTATTACTAGCTAAAATAAATTGAAATTATGTCATTGAAGAAACTATACCAGAGAACTAAAGCTATCTGAAAGCATTTTGGTGTAAATTCCTCCAGCTGTCTCTATAATCTGACCACAAAATACTGCAAATATTGAACCATGCTAATTGAACAGAAATATGATCTGCATTACACTTGCTTTTCAACAATTGAATAACTGACGAGTATTTGTTTTGAATGGATACATTTAATTGAAAGAGACACCAGTATGAAATACAAGCCTTCAAGAGGAACTAACTCTATGGCTTAAGTTACTGTAAGACGTGACTGGCAGCTGACTGACTCTGAATTCCCCAGAGGAAGTTTTTTATTTCTGAAGCAATTTTAACAACTGTATCACTGAAGTGTAGCAATAATCAAGAATGATGTTTTCATAGATTATCTCCTATTGTTTGATAACTAGGCAAAGTGTCAAAAAAATTCATGCCTTAATAAGGAGCTACTGAAGAAGTACAGGACTAATAAGAAATATTCAGAGATGTTACATAAATACTCTGTAGTCTATTCTGTAGTCAGTTTTATTCACCATAAAAAATGCTTAAGGGGATAATCTTGAGTTATTTTCATAAAAGGTAGAAGAAAATACTATGGGAGGGCAGGCTACTGACCAGACCTAACATGTCAGATGTTTGGGATATGGCCCAGAATGTCATAGACTGTGATGACACCAGATATTTTGCACAAAGAAACCAATTTTTCAAAGTCACAGAAAGAAATAACGTTGGCACTTCTTTTTCTTATCGAATGATAAGGAAGGATACAACTTGTAGAGTGCAAGTGGGAAAATTATTGCTTGGGCTAGTAAAAATGCCCCTTGCTTAATTAAAACAGAAGTCTTGTCAATAAACAGGGCCCTTTAGCACTGCCTTTTAATTTATCAAGAGAGAATGGGACAAAACTATGAATGAGAATAGGAACACTGTCATAGGAATGTGGATTACTTGCCTGATTGAACGCTGACAAACTAATCAGTGAAATTCTGCAAATGATCTGAAAAACTCCACCTTCGCATCAGTTTCAGCTAGTAAGTTAAAAAAATTACTTTTTTTTTGCATCTAGTATTTACCTCAATAATAACTTGGTTAAGTGCTTCTCAAAAGAGCACGTATCTGAGTTTAAAATGCTCTGAATGACTAAAATGAATGATCTGTACTTGTATTTCACTCAACAGAAAGCCCAGCAGTTACACCAGTCAAATTATACCAGTCAAATTAGACTATTGAAGAGGGAGAAATTCATTACACCAAGAAACTATGCTCCTATACAGTAGATACTATTGTAAAGGAGCCTCAGTGGACTAAAGCCATGAATCACTTGTACTTCATGGTGAAGAGCATGAATGGCCTCTTAGAATGAGTATGACTCTTAGAGTTGGCCTGAAAGCTAAAAATATTACCTGTATCTCAACCTTTAGATATAATGCCAAAAGAGCTCAGAGTACTGTCTGACTTCCAAGGAAAGGGGATTTTCTTTAAAATTATCAACAGAATGTTGTAGGCTTTTACATATGATAGCCTTGTATATATAAATGAAAAAATGATGCTGCAAGAATTATAAACTGTTAGTTGGCAGAGGTGGAGGCTCTCTCCCTGCGGTAGGAAAAACGTTATAAAGCAATAAAACCAGGCTCATCACATGGCATAGAGTACACGTCACCATGTATGTTACTAATGTTGGGGTTGAACCCCCACTTAGTAGATAGGGTCATTTTGAACTGATCTGATACCTTTTGAGGAATAAATATCTTGTACACTTCCCTAATATACTCAGAACAGCATAGACAATTCTGTCATTCCACTGGCACAGCAGCTTAACTGGCATGAAGTAAGGACCTGCATCAGAAAATATGATTCCATTTGAGTAGCAAAATCCTTTGCATGGAGTCAGCAGAAACAAACATGAAAGTTTGAGTTTGCAATGGAGTTGTGATGACTGAGCTGAGTCATTACCTCTTGAAAGTATTAATGTTCAGCTCTAACTCAGTCTTCAATTAGCTTTAATTTCTTGTCTCCTTCAAGAATTATTTTAGCTATTGCAGTTCTCTGCTGTGTGCTTTAGCTAAAACAGAGATCCCAGGAATGATGAGAAAACTCAGAGAGGTAAGTGATCAGCCAAATGATCTGAATGATGGGGTTTAAAACTGCTGCTCCTCTTGGATGCCAATCATACTCGCACCATCTCCCCATTACCGCTGCTGCATGTGTACCCACAGTACAGCACCCCTGCATCAGGAATCCTCCCTAATCACAGGCTGTGCCTTTCTGAACAGGTTAAGAAATAATATTACAGTTTGACAGGACTTCTCATCCTTGAGCTTCTGCTCCAGATCATGTTTGTTACTTCTTGAAAATTTTTTCCCCAGTTCAAATGCATGCAGCCATGTAAGACTGTACCAATGACAGACCAACTGACAGTAATACAAAATATGCTCAGTACATCTGGATTGTTTTATACAAGGCTGAACTGGTCATTTATGCACTCTGTCCTTGGATAGGATTGAGCAGCATGTAAATCCAGGATCATTAAGTGGCAGTAGCACTGTCTTATAACACAGAATAGGAGAAGCAGCAGTGAAACCTGGGAGCTCCTTTGTTTTAACTGCAGAAGCAAGTTGGGACTGGATATAGTACAAAAAGAAGAATCTAAAAGAAAGGTATGATAAGATCTAATGCCATTTAGTGTGACAGTGGCATAAAAAATGTAGGACAGAAGACATCTGTGACGTCTCTTTGTGTGTATATTACTAAGGATACCTCTCAAAAGCTTGCCAGTAAACAGACACTCACATTTTCCAGAGTTGTAAGGATGCCTGTAAAAAAACTACCTGTTTCATCTTATCTGTGAAAATGGTTCATTTTTAATGGTAATATTTTAAACATGAATCACTTTCAGAGCTGGGAACAAGCAAAGGCATTTTTCATTTGGTTATTCATTCTCTTTATTTACAGAGGCCATGTAGGAATTCAAATTAATTTAATCTAAAGTGGCTGTCTTTTAAGATAGAAAAATGTAAACAACACATATAAAATCAATCCACTTATGGCTTAAAAAGACATATCCCATATCAGAGTAATACTAATTCTATATTTCTGCAGCTATCTTATTTTTTTGCCTTCAGACATTAGCCTGAGAAAAAATTAGATTTGTTTTCCCAGTATGATTTGAAAGGAAATATTAAGTAGTTGATTTATCAGGAAATTTAAGGTGTTGTTTCCAAACAGTCTCCTTTTGCTTGAAACAAATTTATTGCAGGAACAGAAAAATGCATATTAGTCATCAGAAGCTGTTTATAGATGAGTTTAAAGTGCTATCAACTAAATGATTCTCATCATGTAGACTAAATTCCAGACCAATAATGCAGAAGAGAATTAGTGGAGGATGGATTAAATAGCCAGAGGTAACTGAAAATGAGGAAAAGTAACAATTTTCATTTGGCTTACGATATAAATCCAATATAAAGGTTTGTATTTTCTAACTTGGCATGATCCAAAACTTACTTTTGATACAGAGGCCAAAATTAAAAAAATTACTGCTTATTTTAGATATGTATTTCATGGGAGCCAAGTCAGATCCTGAATACAACAGGTTTTTAAACTTGGAAATAATCCTGACTTCAATTGTTACTGTATGAGTGCAGCCTCCTAGTGTGAAGAGGGAAAGCTGATTTTGTTGTGTTTTTTTTTTTAATGGGTGATACATGAAAGCTATGCTTGGTCTGAGGGTGGATATACTCTGCACTGGAACTCAAGGTCCCTCTCCCTCAATCCTTCACCTCAAGAGATCTGCTACGCTATTCAGCAGTTTCCTTCCAGCCTCTGCATCCAGATTTCTACCCCTTTGGCAGATTGCCAGGAGTCTTTTTTCTGAGGCTTAGCACCCACCAATGTTCTTCTAAAGGTGGAGCAAGTCTCATGGTTTCCTTTTAGACCAACTGCTGTCTTCTGTAAAACCAGTCTAACAGTTCTCATGTCTGCTCAGGAAGAAAGTTTAAGTTTTAGTCTCTCTTCAGCCTCAGTGATACTAGTCCCTACATTGAACAAAGGCAAAGCTGGAGGAAACTCCTTATCCTTCTTGCTCTTTATTGATCTCACATCAGCCAGAACTAGATGGAAAGCAACAACTCTCCCCACCTCATCCACCTCTGACAACCACTGCCAGGACCAGGGATCAGAACCAGGATTCCTCCCACTGCAGTTGTAATAGTGTGTTTAGTAATGAACTAAACTCTGCTGCTCCTCTGTGTTAAGCTTGACCTAAACTTACATAATGGGGTAGGCCTGAGAAGGACATGGACAAGTCATCTGTGAGTCCTGACTGAGTAAGGGCATGAGATAAAGGTAAATTTTTCACTTTAGACAGCATGGTTGAAGTTTGAATATCGCATAATATTAGTATCACTGATTATTTTTTATGATCATCAGAAACAAGAAAATGTAGGTGTTGATAGATTTACTGCTGCCACTACTGTTGTGGTGGGTTGACCCTGGCTAGACACCAGGTACCCACCAAAGCTGCTCTATCACTCCCCCTCTTCAACTGGACAGGGGGAGAAAAATATAACAAAAGGCTCATGGGTCGAGACAAGGACAGGGAGAGATCATTCAGTTACCTTCATGGGTAAAACAGACTCGACTTGGGGAAATTAGTTTTATTTATTACCAACCAAGTCAGAGTAGGATAATGAGAAATAAAAACAAATCTTAAAAACACCTTCCCTCCACCCCTCTCTTCTTCTCAGGCATAACTTGACTCCTGATTTTCTTTCCCTCCTCCCCACCAGCAGTGCAGGGAGACAGGGAATGGGGGTTGTGGTCAGTTCATCACACCTTGTCTCTGCTGCTCCTTCCTCCTCAGGGGAAGGACTCCTCACAGGAGTGCTCCAGCGTGGGGTCCCTCCCACAGGAGACAGTCCTCCATGAACTTCTCCAGCAGGAGTCCTTCCCATGGGCTGCAAGTTTTTCATGAACTGCTCCAGCGTGGGTCACTTCCATGGGGTGCAGTCCTTCAGGAACAAACTGCTCCATCGTGCGTCCCCCACAGAGTCACAAGTCCTGTCAGCAAACCTGCTCCAGCGTGGGCTCCTCTCTCCATGGGGCCACAGGTCCTGCCAGGAGCCTGCTCCAGCACGGGCTTCCCACGGGGTCACAGCCTCCTTCAGGCATCCCCCTGCTCTGGCGTGGGGTCCTCCATGGGCTGCAGGTGGAGATCTGCTCCACCATGGGCCTCCATGGGCTGCAGGGCACAGCTGCCTCACCATGGGCTGCACCACCATGGGCTGCAGGGGAATCTGTGCTGTGGTGCCTGGAGCACCAACTCCCCCTTCTTCTTCACTGACCTGGGTGTCTGCACAGTTGATTCTCTCATATATTCTCACTCTTCTCTCTGGCTGCAACCGCTGCTGCACAGGTCTTTTTTTTCCCTTCTTAAATACGTTATCCCAGAGGCACTATCACCATCATTAATGGGCTTGGCCTTGGCCAGCGGTGGGTCCATCTTGGAGCCGTCTGGCATTGGCTCTGTCAGACATAGGGGAAGGTTCTAGCAGCTTCTCACAGAAGCCACCCCTGTAATCCCTCCACTACCAAAACCTTGCCATGCAAACCTAATACACCTAAAGAGTCAGGCATAGCCTTGAGGGCTGCACCATTGAGACAAAGCCGTTCAGTTCCACTGAAGTCCCATGTTAGGTGCCCATGTACTTTGTGGGGCTGCGCACTAGCACCTTCCCAAGTCACACAGAACGCTTGTGCAGGTTTTGTTGGTGTGTGTTCAGCAGGAAGTTGAACCTACCTCTGTGCCCTAGACTAACACTCCCCAAAACGCACATCCCTCTGCTTTAATTCTGTGTTCAGCCGTTGCTTGTTAAAACATTAGGATTCCCACATTTTGTCTATTGTTTTTTGTACTGAGCAAAAAGCTACATTACCTTTACAGTACTGCTGTAAATTTATAGCTTGCAGAGCTTGTCGAAATCCTTTGGGATAAAAGGTCCTCTGTAAATGCAGGTATTTTATTAGTATGCAAGGGAAAATATATTGAAGTACTAAGTAAATATCTGTAGGGTGCTAAGCAAAGGTTAACTATCACTGCCAGTCAAACTAGGACAGTGACAAATGGCCTGAAAGAGATACTTTAAGGGCAATAGCAGATGCTTTAAAGCTGGATGAAGCATTGAAAACAGACACTTGAATCCTTCTGTTTTATAGGTTCTTTCTTACGTATGGGAGTGAAGCCACCAAGAGGGTGATATGCTTATTCCTCTCTCAGAATCCTCATGGTAAAAGAGCATCAAAAATTTACAACAAAAGTTTGTACTAATGGCAGGGGAAGAGGAACCAAAGACCTATACGCAAAAGAGAACCCATTAAAGATTTTTAAGATTATGAGAGTGTTTGCCAGCAGAGGTAAAACTGAGAACTGTGAAGAGTTTTGTAGACTGTAAATTATAAATTGTCCTCTGTGGTTTTGCCATCTAATGTCTCTCTTCAAAAATGTATTGCTGCAAGTAAATTAGACAAGGATACAGCATCTAGTATTGTGACACTGTTTTCTTGTGGAGGCCAAACCTCTCTCATCAAATAAAGGCTTTGGCAGAATTGCTATTATATTTAATGAAACAGAAAATAATATATGGCCAGGTTAATATTCTTCCAAAAAACTTCTATTATAGGCCACAGCTAGGGGAAAGGACACTGTATTAGTGACATGTGGCAGGAGGTCAATTACTGTGCAAAATCATTTCACCAGGTAATATTTAGTGCTCAAAACTTCATCTAGCTTGCACTGATTGGAAGGCAGCCTGCATGTGAAATGCCCCAGAAAATGCTGGGTTGTTTGCAGTGTGTTACTGCATCACAAATGTTATCTTTTGCATTTTTGCCATTTCCAAGCTACAAACAGTGATGGCTTTGCCCTTTTAGATATAATAATGTGTTGTCCAAACCTCAACAACACCCTTCCTAGGGACTAGGTTATTTTAATGGAGAAATTTAATTAAGATTTTCCCCCATCCTCATTTTTGCAAGCTGATGCACTCCTAGACTTATTGATGAAATATTATGGAAAAATGCAGTTTCCCTAGGAATGGTGGCTTAACTAGACATGTGAAATATTAATGTTTTAGGACATTTTGTTCTAATGAGATTAGAAAATAATTCTGCTGATACAAATGATTAAAGTAGGGTATGATAAACATACAGTTCAGATAAGCACCAAGACTCTAAAATGATTATCTAATCTGACCTTTTCTGTTTCTTTTGTTCACCTGGCACTGCATAGCAGCGACAGCAATGAGGGGCCAAGTCATGGGATCCTTTCTTTAATTTAGACTGTCCTTACAAGCTCTTGCTACTCCAGAACTATTCACTCCAACAGGGCCCCAGCATAAGACACTGCATTCCTAACCCTCCCTGTAAACATACCAACCCACCAAGGCATTTTGGTAGAGTTGCCCTTCTGCTGACCTATACCAGGCAGATCTTTCAGTTGAATAAATTCTTTTTTCACAGGATGGGATTAAGCAATAGCCTCAAACAAAACAGTTCCTCTAGCCTTTCAGGCTTAATAGTCTTTTCACAAATTTCTCTTAAGTGCTGCTGTGGGCTTCTCGAAATCTTGATCAGTTTTTCAACACTTATCCAGCCAGAAATTGGTCACAGTATTCTGGTGGCAGTCACATCCATATCAAATGTGCAAGTGAGACAGTCTCTTTACTCCTCTTCCACATGGCTTTGTTTAAATACTGAAGGATTTCATTTGGCCCCTTCAGCCACACTTGTGCACTGGGAACTGGTGTCTGGCTGATTACCAGGACAGTAAGTCATCATTGGAGTGATTGCTCATTAGTACAGAGCTCCTGATCTTTAAGTATGAGCCAATACACTGAACAGAAATGCATACTGTTTGCTTGTGCCTGCTCAAAAGCACAATACAAATTCTATCAGTGACCTGTCAGCCTCATTGTTTATTGCTCCCTCAATCCCTATTAACTTCCTCAATCATGATTTTTTTTCCTTACACATCACTGATGAAAAAATGAATCCATCCAAGGCCAAGAACAAATCCTTGAAGGCTGCAATAAAAATTTTTCTATTTGATGAGGATTGAGAGTCTACAATTTCATGCTGTCTGTTACTTAGATCTCAGCAGCTTTAATCAGTTATTTTTGTATCCTGTTTCCTAAGCAGAAAGTTGTACAAGTCTAGGCCAAATGATGTACCAAAGTGTAGGAATGTTACATCTCCAATATTGCTTTTCACAATTACATTTGTAATTTAGTCAGAAGTATTGAAGTATAGGTCAATTAAAACTCTTCTTCATTGGGATTACTCATTCATTAACCCTGTCATGAATCCCATCCTTAGAAATAATAATTGTCAAGTTTTTTCTAGCTGTTCTTTATCTATCCTGATACTGATACCAGGCTAATCAGTTTGTAACTTGAGTAAAACCTTAGAACTATTCACCCAGCATAAACTCTTTTTGCAGACAGTGGTCCAAGATTATAACCAAGGACACACATCTCTTAGCAAAGAGCTATAATCACTAGGCTATAATGCCAAATTCCTTCATGCTTGCTTTCCTTTCAGTTTCATCAGTCTTGCAGCACTGTTTAAACAATAACTCCACTTAGATTATTCCATAGTCTCATCCTGGTGCATGGGATGAAGAAACTGAAAGTTTGAATTCACTCAAACTGGGGAGGGATTGAAAGATCAGATCTCTAATCATCCCCAGAGCCCTGTTTTAAAAGAGTCAGCCTTCCTCAGGAGAGGATTTTGTGCTCTGGATCTTGACAGCACAGCAACGCCTCCCAAGTCAGGAGATCACAAGAGTGTTTCTGTGTCCGTGGTCACTTACCAGTGAGCTCTTTGTTCACTTTGTAGGCTTTCTTGGTTGCCCTCTGGGTAGGTACCTTCTTCCCATTAATTTGATATACTCTCTAAGTATATGTTGCCACTCCTCTGAATCAACGAGTATGAAAGAGTTGCCTTACCTTTAGGCATTCCAGTGCCTAAATTACAGTCATCTTGATAGCCATTTGGGTTCTCTACTTGACATTATTGAAGTCAAGGGTAAAAAATCATTTACCTTGCTGGCAGTGTGCCTAGATGATAGTTCACATCCTCAACTGTATATTGATTTCACTAATATCAGAAGACCTATGACAAATAAGGACTTGCTCTTAGCCTATACTGGATAAATATTCAAATAATTGTTCTTTTTTTTTTCTAAATAATGCCATTCTATTTCTAAAGAAAAGTTGTAAATTGTTCTAAATTGAGTTGAGATATTATTAATCTTTCATCTCATACTTCCTAGTAAAATGAAAGTATAATTTAATAACTATACTTTAAATTGTACTTAATTTTGGTGTGTTGGGGATCTCAAGATTAAATTCAGTGTGGCCAATTCAATTAGATATACTGTAGACCTTGGTGAAGATGCCAGCTTCTGGAGAACATAGTTATTAATCACTCTGAGCCACATCATGTCCTCTGAGTTAGCTAAATACATACACAGAGCTGGACTTAAACTGATATCCTTGAGGACAAGGCCTTCTGCTCCTTTAATGATTAGACAATGATAACAATGCTATCAGTGAGAGAGCTTAACTTCAGACAAATTTGACTATCCAAACCTAGAAAGGAACGCTTTAAAGATTTCATATCTGAAGGTACTTAAACTAGAAAAAACCCTGAAGATCTTAAGTAAAAAAGCTGGCATCCACCAAAATGTGGCTGGATTATAGAGATAATTGTGTGAACAATGGGAAGAAACAAAGTAAGTCCTGCAGTGATTTCTGATCACTAGTTTCTACTTTGGCAATCGTCTTATTGGAAGGACACAAAGCTTAAATGTTTTTCAGTGTATCTGTATACCAAATATAAAATGCTGTGCATAGTGAGCATGGGAGGTCAAAAGTTCTTCACCTTGGAAGGAGAAGAGCTCCCATTTAGAGGCTTAAGATTAATTATTAATGGAAAAGTGAAATAAGTAAACTTTTGAATGCTGTATAGAAAATTGAGATTTTCTAATAAAACATTGAAGCAAAACCAAACACCTCGGGTCTCTCTGAGCTATTTCTATTTTAGGACAGGAATGAAGGGACCAATCTGCTTCATAAGTCATCTTCCAAAAGCAGCCCTAATCCATGGTCCTAAATTCAGATCCTATCTCCTACCTAACCAGGACATGAGCTGCACAAACTATGTATTCCAACTTGTATTCTGTGAAGAGGAAATTTTTGAATTCCAGATTCTGTGTCATAAATTTTACAAAATAAAGTACTGTTTGTTAAGGGAAAAACAGCTTTTAAGATTCTTTTTGATACATGCATAAGCAGATCAGCCAAGCTGACCCATGCTATCCATTTGGATCTGAAGTGAAATTAAAACATGTTATTAAACTTGCTCATCTGCACTAAGGATGAAACCTGCTAATTATTATTAGCTCTATTATATACTGCAGTGTTGGCATCAGTATTTCATAACTAGTCTCATAGGGTAAAATGTATAATCATTTCTCTTTCTTCACTACTTGCACAGCAGTCATCTGCCTAAGACACTTAGATGAATTTAAATCTTGTAGTGCCAAGCTAGTTTTTATTCCCTGAGCAATGGAGAGAGGACAGTAGAATTTCTGTGTTACTGTGTACTTTGGAAATACTTTCCCATATATGTACCAGTCCTGCAAACATTTATGTACACAATTAATTGTTTGCAGCTAAACAATTGTTTATCTCACTGAGGCTAAGACTACTAATGTTCTTACTTGACATTTTTACATTTTTAGCACTCTAAATTCAGTTTATGAAATCTCTTCAGAATTTCCCATTATTTCTAGAGCTTATTTTGCTTTGTGCTTATTATTAGCAGGATAGAAAAAAAAATGTTATGTAACTTTTGTTCCCTTCTTTATCACAGAATCACGCAGAATCACAGAATCATCAAGGTTGGAAAAACCTTTGTAGATCATCCAGTCCAACCATTAACCTAACCCTGACAGTTCCCAACTACACCATATCCCTAAGCACTATGTCAACTCGACTCTTAAACACCTCCAGGGATGGGGACTCCACCACCTCCCTGGGCAGCCCATTCCAACGTCTACCAACCCGTTCTGTAAAGAAATGCTTCCTAATATCCAGTCTAAACCTTCCCTGGCGCAACTTGAGGCCATTCCCTCTTGTTCTATCACTTGTTACTTGGTTAAAGAGACTCATCCCCAGCTCTCTGTGCCCTCCTTTCAGGTAGCTGTAGAGGGCGATGAGGTCTCCCCTCAGCCTCCTCTTCTCCAGACTAAACAACCCCAGTTCCCTCAGCCGCTCCTCGTACGACATGTGCTCCAGACCCTTCACCAGCTTCGTTGCCCTTCTCTGGACACGCTCGAGTCATTCAATGTCCTTTTTGCAGTGAGGGGCCCAAAACTGAACACAGTAATCGAGGTGCGGCCTCACCAGTGCCGAGTACAGGGGTAAGATCCCTTCCCTGTCCCTGCTGGCCCCAATATTTCTGATATAAGCCAGGATACTGAGTGGAGAAGGTATTGGAATGTGGTTCTTGCATCCTTGAATCCAATTCTGTGCACGCGTATTACTGAGAATAATATCTGCTATCAGAAATATCAGCAATGATGAGTTGTAACTGGTTATAGGCTCTATTTGCAAGATTATGCCCTTCGTAAATTCAGGAAATTCACTTCTACCAAGCCCATGCTTTCAAGTAAGGGTTGTGGGTTGTTCTTTAACAGAGCTTAGTACAGGACTGCATTCTATATACACTTCACTGGTTAGACAGGTTTGATGGAAGGAGGGAATCAATAATTTAAGTTCTTTTAAAAATATGCATAAGTACATCATAGAGAATATAAAAACTTCAGGGGAAAGGTGATATTATTATTTAATGCCTTGTTGATGAGGTTTATTTTGGTAAGCTCCTGACAGCACAAGGTAACATATCATCGTTGTGTTGACACAAACACTATCAAAATGTGAAAGGATGCATAGCAGAAAAAGATCTGCATCTAAAATAGATTTTGGAGAGAGCAAATTATTTCTTTCCTTCCCAATAGCTTGTTGATTTTTCTTTGTTAGAATGCTGCCAACACCTTTAAGCAAAATTAAAAAGCATTTTTGTTATTGTATGTCTTTCTTTGCAGGTCTGTTTAAAATTCTCAATTTCTTTCTGCCTTCCATTCAGTGCTGAAAAATATATGTTGGTATTTGTGATGAGGATGAATGTCTTTATATTTCCACTGCTTTTGCAGTATAGCTGCTTTCATTACTCATTGCACTGTGCGCACTCTGCTATTCATATTCACATTGGAGACCAAGGCCTTTTTCTGTTTTTCTCCTTTATGTCCTTTGTTTGGTTTGCAAAGAGAGTGATTCAGAAAGCTCCAGAGGGCAGTGTTGTGCTGAAAGCTTCGGTTCTCTGGGCGCTGCCGGGATACTTTTGGGGCACCAGGAAGCTGAATGTTATTTACTCACATGCAGCCTTCCTTAAATGCTTAAGTCTTGATTCCACAATGGCCTTGGATATACACATTTTATGACTGGGGTCCTTGCAACAAACAAATTAACTGTGCTCATGCACATAATACAATCTTCAAGGTTTTTCAAATGCTGAGTTAGATGGAGTCAATTAAAACCAAACAAAAATCTCAGTCATCTTAAATTATGCCATGCCAGATTCACCAAGCAGGCTCAATGAGTTGGAATATTAATTTCCCTGCTTATGTCACATGCGGGGAAAGGAGGAGAGAAATCATCCCCACGAGGGCGCAAGGCAATGCTGTTCCCCTTCTCCCTCAGGAGTTCTGCGAAGGAGCAGCAGTTTTCAGTTTCAAATTAAGGCCTTGCAGGAGCACCCTGAGAGAGGCTCTGGGAGAAGTATCAAATCACACACCTCCTGCGAGTACGGCCTCCCATACCTTCCCTCTGCCTTGTCTTGCTCTCGATGGGGTGTGCTCCAGTATTGCTAGCTGTCCTGGAAAAAACAGGATCACCAGGTCCAATCGCCACTGACCCCCATACTCCTTGAGCACTTTCTGGCTGCATTTATCTCATTTTTCAAGCACGTTCACATTTCCCTCTAAATCAGACACCTTGACTGTGTCTAAACTGATCTCCCAATACACAGAATGGCTACTACTGAATGGTTACATTCCAGCAGCCTTTCAAACCACCATACTGTCCCACCCAGACCCACGCACCTACCTGCCCATGCATTTCTTCTGCTCCTTCCCCCAAGACCCCTATGTTTCTCGTAGTCTGTGCACATCACCTCTGTTCCCTGAGCATTCACACTGCTCCCAGGTACCCTGCCTCCTGACACTATAATTTCTGTCATCTGTACATCCTCCCCGTTCACACTGAAATCCAATGTCCATCTCCTTCCTCCTGCTGCAGTTCCTCCCTTTGCTCACCCTGCACTGCCCATGGTTTATTCTTTCCTTGGTTGTCAGAAACAACTCTTCCTGCTCAGTGTGCTGCTTGTGTTAGAGGCATGAGCAATGACAACAAAGATATGAGTATCCTGACTAGTCAGCCAGTCAGCTAAGGACATGACCATGCCACCACAGATACTGGGTACAGAAGAACTTGTTCACCCCCTCAGACTGTAGAAATCACCTTGTAAGCTGTGTGTGGCTTACAGCCATAGCTTGAACTTTTCAGATGTAAGCCTGCATTCAGGAGGAGGCTTTCAAGAGCTGGCATGACACCTTTTTTAAACATGCCCTTCGAGCTGTAGCAATGGGACAGGCATAACTATAGCACGGCCTGAACCCACCAGAGGTATCGCAGAATACCAGCCTGTTTGGATTCTTTGCTAGATGATATCTGTAGGAAGGTACTATGGGATGTGAGCTGAAGCAAGGACCTATGATGGACAGAACAAAGGTCATGGAGCATTTTGCACTTTAAGTTGCTCTTGAGCCTCCATATCACTGAACAATAGACTAAAGACCAGATGCTGCAGATGTTTATAGATTTAAGCAGTCCTGACATGGTAAACTTAAGTTTTCACCTGGGAATGAACTCTGCCTTCCCACAATGAGACACTTGGAAGCAAGCACAGGGGCATCAAAGGGAGCTAGCTCAGGACATTAATTAGTATTTGCTGAATTTTTGTTGAATAGGGACAAATATGGTTGAGTTCTGCAGTTGTGTCTCAAGGCTGTAGTAACTCAAAAAGGAGAAAGGAAAAAACTGACAGAGTGGGGCAGTACTCGTGCAGAGGAAGTGGTGATAGGACAACTGCCATAGAAATACCTATACCTCTGGTAGCAAAACATTATAAGTCTGCATTTACATTCTTCAAGTGAGTGCTGGCAGAAGTTTCTGCCCAATGGTACCAAATTCCATGTGGATTTTGAGAATCTACTAGAAGGCAGGGTCACTTGTACCCACACTGGTGACATGGGCGTCCCATGGGTACCCACAAGAGCCTTACTGACCAGAACAGCTACTGACAGGCTGTTCAGAAGTGCCCACAAGTGAAGCAGTTTTTTAACATGCTCATGAGACTGTGAGAAATACATCACTCTTTAAACTGCTCATACAGCTATTAGCTCTTTTAATAAACATATCCCTAGATTCGTGACTTGAAGACAGTGATGTACTCCATGCCGAGAAAAGGGAGTGGAAAAGAAAATATTGCCGTCTGCTTGCGTAGAAGTTTAAATTCATGCACCAGCTCTCCTGCATAGTGAAAGAACCAGTCTTCTCTTTGTTACATTCAGTCTTGAAAGTGAGGCAGTGTTCTCACAAAGAGACCTGAAGAAAGACTGAAAGGGTGTTCATCATCAAGCCTCAGGCTGTGATTTAGGTGCCTACATTGAAAGCCTCCAGAATTCAGAGAACCCTTCTTCAAACCTATCAGTCAAACCATCAATCTGTTTGTTGAAGCTCCACTGACAGTCAAGGGAACCTAGGTTGCTCATACAGACCCCCAAGGGACAGACCTAGTCTCCACAGTCCTACTATTCCCATAGGGTCATTTTACATATTACTTGGGTTTTGCAGGTTTGGATTCTAACATTGTATTGGTATGATCAGGTTTCAAATATTAAGGTGTTAAAATAACATTGCTAAAATCCACCTAACTGATGACAGCATTGCTGCCTGACAGAAGTAAATTTAAAAAAAAATAAAAATATCAGGTATCAATACTTGTTTTTATTTATAATACGTTGTGGTAACCTAGATATGGAATTGTCCAGACAACTGTGACTTAATCATGTGTAACTGCCAGCTTGCATTTTTGCAGGCACATCTACCCTGACAAAGGCTTTTAATATTTAAAATCATGCAGATTATCTATTCAGCCCTCAGAAAACTCATTGTGATGAATTCAGTATCTCAGTTTCAGGCACTTCAACTGCTGACACCTTTCTTCAGGCTATGGAGAGACTTTACTAATTGTACTAAAAATCCTGTGCAAACATTTAAAAAATATTATTTAGTACTCAGTAAAATATTTTTTTATTTGAGTATGTTACCATCTATCAATGTTGTCATGAGCCTCTAGATCTCAGAAGTGGGTTTTTTTGCTCTCCTTTTAAAATGCATTTTTATTCTAAGAGCCTCTGTTTATGCAAATTTATCAGTCATGTCTACTCAGAAATGCTTATATCATATCTGAGGTCAGGAATTCAGCTGTATTTAAATTATATGCCAGATGGATGGGCAATGCATACATTTCAGCTCTTTGACAACTTAATGAACGTATCTCTTGGCAAGATGAGGTTATCTGAACATCCCAAATCATCTGTCACAGTTGTCTCCAAACTTTTGGGTTGCAGTCTACTGTCAGCAATGAAAGCTGACCACCACACTGTCTCATCAACCTTTAACTGAAAAAACTCGTAACAATTATTTGCTTGCCTAGGGCAGCTGTGGGCATCTTACCATGGCCTTGTCAATGACAGGGGGTAAATCCTGATTTATAACGAGTTTCAGAAATCTAGAAACATTACATAATTAAGTCTCTCATCCTTCAAGTAAGTTATATTATTAGCTATTTTATTCAGCTGGCAAGCTATGCAGAAAAAAGGTTTTCAACCACATTTTCAAGCCAACCATTACTCTGGTTACCTTATTTTTGGAAGACTATCTGGAAATACTGTTAGCCCTAATCTTGAAGAGTACTCAGGAAATAGAAATTTTCTTCACAGAATATTTTCAGCTTCTCAGGAAGGAAAAGTCTGAGGAAGGCCAAGACTTGGCAAAACAAGTTAAATAGATCATTTTTTGGTTGCTTTTACTACCTATACACCTACTACATTGATATAATCTATATTTATAGGTGCTGCATTCCCTTGGAAATTGATTCACTAGTGTCTTAAACTGGGAACCCAAAATGCCCTTGAATTGCCTAAAATTAGTGGATAGCTGAAAAGCTGGCCTATACAAATCACCCAAGGTCACCCATGCAATGATGTCAGTGGCAAAGCTGCAATGAGAACCTGGAAGTTACTGGCTTTCATCCTAACGGTCACTTCACCAGACCAAGATACCACCATTATGGGAGATAATGATAATAAAACACTGCAGTGCTCTCAAATTGCACAGAAACTGCACTTTCACTGTTCTGAAAAGCTATCATTCTGTCTGAAAGTTATCAAAATTGCTGGGCCAACATACTCTAAATACATAGTGTCACAAAGAACATGTAGTTTTTCTTAGTAGAGTAACATTACAAAAAGAGCAAGAAAAAGAATATGGAAGTAGAACAGAAAATCCTGTTAAAATGGAAAGAACGGTAAATAATGGATACTATTCAGTCTTTCTTCAAGCTCTTACTGAACTCAGATGTAATACTGGCTACAAGACACTGAGATCACAGTTGCTCAGACCTCACTAATGTTGGAATCCCTTGGCATTGCTTCCTTTTGCCATGGGTTAGCATAATGTCATTGATAAGCAGAACCTCTAACAGTCAACAGCAACCTGTTCCTGTCTGGGCAACCCTCACTGTCGGCTCTTGCCATCCTCCTGCAAGACAACTGCTCATCACTTCTTTGTCCCTCCCTTTCTCTGACATACCCCTTTCTTGTTCCTGTCATCCTTTCCATCTTTCCCAGAGTCCTCCATCTTCTGGAATCTCAAATTCACATCTCCCCACTTTACTCCAAGGACATTCATCCAAATTTGGTCTTTCTGTCAGCCTTCCCTTCAGCTATCCTCACCTCCCACTACCCTTTCCAGTCTCTAGTCCTGTCTCTCAACCACTCCTTTGCTGGTTTCATCACCCGGTTTCATCACCTTCTTCTGTCCTCTGTCTCCTATAACAATTCAGGCATTATGCAGTCTCTTCCTTAATTGGGAGAACAAAAAAAATGAAAGGGAGGGGGGTCTGTATCCCACTTATTCTACTTCTCCTTTTTAAGCTCACTGACTGCAATTACTACCTGGAGTCAATCTCCTTGGCTTTCACCAATTGTTTTCATTGAACCTTACTTTCAACATGACCTCTAATAACCTCTTTCTATCTAATGCTGTGAATCAGTAGTTATTTTCTGTTCTTCCCTCGGTTTCAATGTGAATTCATTCTGCTCTTCTTGGCCTATCATCTTCCTTTCTTTATCAAGAGGTTCCAATCTGCTCATGTTGACAGGCTATCACTGACAATTATCACTGGCAATTAGATTTTCAGGAAACAGCCTTTGTACTTTCTCCCAAGCTGCTCTTCTCTTCTGAGAATCCATCCCCTTGTTATTTTTCAATTCTTTTAAAACTTTCCTTTTCAATCATCTTTCTCTCTCTCTCAAAAAAAAAAAAAAAAAAGCCTGAATATGCTGGGATCTACGTGCCCATCATGCTTACCAACACCATCTCATAATTTCCTTGTAATCTCAATTATTTGTACCCATCTTGTATTATCTTTTAATTTTTTGCTTTTAGACAGAGGTTGCATTTTCACAGAACCTAATACAAAGGGGTACTTGTCTATAAGGAGGCTATTAAACAACAGGGTTGTATGAATACAAATTACAACAGGAATTTAGATTTCATTGCTGTAAGAGCAAAATATGAAGACCTTGACATAAAGAAACAGAACTGAAAAGCTTCAGAATGTGAACTGGGCCTTAAAACCTCATTTCTCAGACATGTTGGGCATACATGAGTGCAGTGTACACGTCAATTGTATGGCATACATCCTTTGTCTTTACAAATTAAGGTTTATACATAGAATCCTGCCTTCACTGAAAGCAATAGGCATTTTATTACTAATTTCAGTATGGTCAAGGCTTTTCCATCTGAGTCTTATCATACGCACTTTTTCAATATTTGCAAAGAAGCAGTCAAGTAGAATATATATAACAATAACATTTCATAGTTATATTCACTGACTAGAAATTATCTTGACAGCTTGGTTTCTAATTCTGTATTAGGTTTGAATGCTAAGTCTGACAATACCCAGGTACCAAAGTCAATGTTTAATGGATCACATACATGACTTAAGAAAACATTGACTGGTTTTTTGTGGTAACTAGTTTTACACAGTCTCTTCTGAACTTTAAATGAATAAAATATTAGGCAACCAGCACTTGTCCTTAGATGGCATAACTTAGATGTCAATACCACCCAAAGTATCCACATTTGCCAAACCCATCTTGCATGAAATGGAATGAGGATATTTACATAAGGAAAATGTCAAAGCAGGAAATTAACCCCTTCAGGGGTTTCATATAATCAAATATTGCAATAATTTTTATTGTATCAGCATTTATTTAACTGATGCCAAAGGATCATAATATTCCCACAGATACTGTGTTTACCAGTTAGACTGGTGGTCTTCCTGGTTGGGAGGGGACAATGGGCTTTTTGGTCATACTGCCTTTAAATTATAATGCTAAGAAGCAAATTTAACATGACATTTTAATATAACAGATACAAAATTGAATTGTTGTTTCCAATACAAAAGGACACCACAAATCTCAGCTTTTGTGACAATGTGCCTCTTACCTATAACTTATCTATATCAATATAGAAGAGTCTCCAAAACAGTGTTGTCTGTCTTTCTGGAGATGTACATTAGAAAGAGAGACTGAATGCTGACTGAGGCAGACCATTTGAGCCCCTTGTGTGCATGTATGCTAACTATGCTGAAATACAAGAGTGTCTGAGAGATGTGGTAAAACTGTGAGGGGTTTCCATGCTTATCTCCATCCTTATGAAATTCCTCACACCAAGACTGGGCTGAAAAGGATTTGCTCAACCTGTTCATTCCCTTTACATGTACTTCTTTCCACCTATTAAGAACAGAAACTACTCACAGAAAACACTGAAAGAAAAACAAGTTTCAAAAATTTGACTGTGACCAAATAATCCATTTGAAGTAAATCCTTAGGCTGTTGAATTTAGTGAACATTACTACCACGCAAGGTGCTTGGTGCAGGAACCAGCCTATGTGTACTGCTTCCAGTCTGCCCCTATGTAAAGAAGTGGGGATAAGGACTCATCTGCAGCACTACACTCCACTCTACTGCAGATGCCCTTACCACCACTTAGGAACTTACAAGGAGGTTTACAGATGAGTCAAAAAGTATAGCATAGGATAGTTACCACTAAATGGCCCTCACCTTCCGTCAAAAAGTATAGCATAGGATAGCTACCACTAAATGGCCCTCACCTTCCTTGCATCTGATTTTATACTCACTAATCGTACTCTAGTGTGATACTCCATGTCCTCCACCAGGGCTTGAGCTGTCCCTACTTGGTATCAACTACACTACATTATTTTGGAGAGTCTGAGAAAAGTCTCTCTCTCTATGTGCATACACTCCCTCTTGAAACCAATCAAAAGATTGCTTTTGCACATAGACTATGACGGTGATTACATTTAAAGTCCTGCTATGACACGCTCTCACTGAGAACTAGTCAAGTAAAAAACATAAACAGTTACATAAATTAACAAGATCTTATAGTCTTTATTGAGACAAGTTTCCACAAAAGAGAGGGAAGTTTTTCCTTGAGTAGGGATTGCAGGAACTGAGCCAAAGTTACAAGGATTACATATCAAATGGTACACTAGTTTTTCTTTTTTGCTTTATGCCCATCTTGCTATAGCTATGACTGAATATGTTAATCAAAATCCTATAGAACTGTACTCATTTGTGTGTGTTTACTTTCCATTTACATAACCATCTCACAAAAGGAGCATTTCTCCTTTGTGCTAGATGTCTTATGATGTAATTTAAAGTTGCAGTTACCGAAATATCCTATTCTAGCAGTCCCACCACTATCAATTATATTGCCCAGTCATTACCATAAATTACTATACAGGAGCTGAATATACATTTCCAGTCTTCAAGATGTCCAAACAGTCCTGCAGTCAGAGAAATCAAATGTTCCCTGCAGTGTGCCCTAATAATCTGCATTTAGCGTTTTGGATCAAATAATAGGAGAAATTCCAAAGCTTAAGGGCCTTGACAGAGAATTCAAGAAACATAAAATTGTAGAGTGCCTTCATTTCAAAAATAGGATTTTTGTGTCTGTAACACAGGAAATGTTTATGGAAATGAGCACGCACATACACTGATATATGTTTCCATGATCAGTGTAAGTTTGATTTTATTATCAAATATGTATTTTAAAGAATAAACAAACTTGATTAAGCATAAAATCAAATGCTCAACTGGTAATGGGTGGGATGGAATGGAGTAGCTGAGATGGCATACATTTTCCAAAAAAAACCAAAATCAAGAATAAAACAGATCTTCTCGGTCACTTCTGAGGGGCCAACAGGGCATGTAATATCAACCAGCTCACAAAAAACCTTTACCTCTGGGCCTTTGCTTCTTCTGTTACTTCTGTTTTGAGAAGACAAGCTCGTATCACCTGTCTGTAGCCTATGAATGCTGGCTGGGCATTTCTTATCTCTGCTCACTGCTGAATTTCACCCATTAGTACTCAGAGTATGCATAACCAAAGTCCTACTGAAACTGAACATAAAATGGGTCACAGGCCTGTGGTGGGTCAATTCCATGGGAGGTGCTTTCACTAGGGGACAGCAGTAGAACTTTATCTGACTCATAAACAAGGGTGAAAACTTTGTTGTATCCTCCAACCTGATGCTTAGAGTAGTCATCAAGTATCTGTGCCACCCTCTTAAACTATCTCAAGGACCTGATCCACCGAGATTATTATAGTGCAAAACTTTTTTATTTTTTGCAATTTCTTCAGTTTGTGTAAGGATGTTAGCATGTCTGAGCTTGATGGTTATAGAATGAAAATAAAAGGGCTCAGAGAATGCTGCAGTTAATGGTGGCATGAGAATTGTATCTATACCACATATTCACACTGGCAAAAAGTAGGCAAACTGATAGATTATAACCATGCAGAAAATGTAATACATATATGATAACCTTCTTCATTGCAAAGATAACCTTAACAGATGTATTTCTGGCTATTCTTTCTCTCCCCTCCAACACACTTGTTTTTCAGAGTTTGCCTTTGCATTCCTATAATGGAAACTTTAACATTCCATGAAAATGAGAGAAAGAATATACTGGAAGCATGTGATTGATCGTTTTTGGTTTTTTGCATCATAAGTGATTATTTACATTCTTCAACCATAAACTTTGTGGGCTTATTTAAAATGTGACTACAACAATGTCACATATAAGTAGCATAATAATTGAAATTCAAATGAATCATTTCATACTTGGGATTTTTAACTCCACACTACAGCAGAACTTGTCTTAGCCAACCAATGAAAGGATGAAAAGAATATACATCTTTAACTAGATAGCTCTTTAATAAAGGTGAAGTAGACTTTCCGTGAATTAGCACAGGGATAATTTTGAATGATCTCTGAGATGGTAATTTGCCAAATATTTGGAGAAGTTTTGTTGTAGCTAATGCAGTTTGTTGAAGATTATATCAGATCAATTCTGGTTTTATATCTCTTGTGCTTATTAAATACAAAACATAGCACAAAAACTGTGATGTGAAGAATAAGTCTCGCACTGGGCTGCATCAGCCAACTCACTGTCTAAAGGCATTGTGCTTTAAATGCATCAAGTACATAAAATCACTAAGTACTGAAAATGTCACTAATTGTTTTGTTATCTAAATTTTATGAAACATGAACGACTGCAATTATTTTATTTCAAATGGCTGAAGATTGTTGTTACTTATTTCCTTTTTAGACTATTAAAAAAGCTAACATTTACTGTGGCACTCCTTTGATCATCATATACTTATGCAATTACACAGTTCAGCCAAACAAAAACCACCACAAAAACTCTTTGCTATTTATAACAAGCAATCTTTAAAATTCACCCTTCTTTTTCCACACTGGCTAGTTAAAGACTTTATCAATTTAAATGGACAGCTTCATCACATTTTTTTCTAAACATAAAGCATGAGCTATTTTCAGGCCACTCAGGGAAAGTCATGGTGTGTAATATCAAACTCTTTGATTTGTTGCTGGCTGCAAAATGTCATCCTGTCCTGTTGTTAATGGTCATGGCCAGAGACTGCTTATGATCATTACTGATTTAGATCTCTGATTCCTTCACACTCAAAACGACTTCAGTAAACAAATGCAGAGAACAGATATTGAATTTTGGTTTTGAAGAACAGTATCTCAGACTGAGCCTTCTCTTTTCTCTGAAAAGTCAATCAGATTAGTAGTGTGCACTTACACTGCTCTCAATGAATATAAACTAGAAGGAAGTTGTCTATGTGGTATGCAGAATTGTACAGTCAACTCTTGGTTGTCTGTGGGTGTGTAACCCAGGTTGCAGATTAGCAGTGCTATGCTAAAACAAAGCAGAAAAAAAGGAAAAACACCCACCATTTTTCTTTGAATTTCTGATCTCACTTTTTGCTTCAGCTTAACTTCATTCCTTGATAAATGTAATAAACACAGGACGTTCTTATCTAATGTGCATATGCTTTGTATTACCTTTGATTTAGCTTTATGCGGGTTAGTCTACTCCATTTCTATTTTCAATAATTGAGAGCTGACTGTGTAACTATGAAAGAGCCCAGCAACCCACAGTTTTATTCAACATGTGCCAAAAACCAATTGTTTGTCAAAATACCTCTCTAATTCACCTCAAAAATCATCAGAGTTCCCTTTTATATTATTTTTTAAACACGTGAGTAATATCAGCTTGCTGCCATACTGGACTCCTATTAAAATAAGTAAATTGTTCACATGCTTGAAAGGCAAAGCAAAGACAATACAAGTGAACAAACTCAATGGGCTTAAAAGTAGATACGCTGAACTCCTCTGCCCCCAAGGCCTAGAGACTGACAGAAAGCCATTTTATAATAAGACTTTGTAGCTGTACCAAAAACCTTGTATTAATTGGCTAACTGTACATTTTATTCATTTAGAGGGTCATTAGCACCAAATATGCTTTAAAAAAATCATATGCTCTTGGGCAATGCAACAGTAACAGTGATTTCTTTATGAAGGAGTTGGGAGAGGGGAAGTTGTTTCCTGCTGCTCCCTCCCCATTCTCATTTTTCTCTGCATAACCTAAACAGCATCTACTTCATGACCAAAGCCAAAAGACAGAGATACCCAGAGATATCCCAAGGGTCATGGAATGACGACTCCATGAACTACAAAGGCAGCTGGAAAGAACTTGCTCTCTGTCTGCGGGAAGGAAACCCAGGCACTGACAAACCTTGGAAAGCTGCTGCAGAAGCTTATCTACTGGGGAGGAGGGATGGCTGAGACACCTCTTAAGGAGCAGGAGAAATATAAGACTCAGTATATGAAACATTTAATCTTGAAGAAGGGTTGATGGACAGGCTGCCAAAGGGCCAGTGGGGCAACAGAGGGAAGGAAAGCAACAGGGGCAGACAGAATTTTCTTCAGGGAATCTGTTCTTAACTCTTTTTTTCTGCCACCAGGAAAATTAATACTAACTTCACATCACCCATGAGCATTAAAGATCAATGCAGATATAAAATAGTGTGATACTCTTTTCTGTTCTGAAAAGAGTAACCTACCAGCCCTGTATTCTACCTTTGCAACAGCTTAATCCCTGTACTAAAATGAAAGCAAAAGGCTTTTCATCCTGTGACACAACAGTGCACTGAATTGGAATAAACTGTCTTGCTCCTTTGAATTTATACCCGAATACATTAGGTTTGATATGATGACTAGGATCAAAATTTGACACTGATGACAAAAACTGCAAGCACTGCTTTAATTCATGTATATATATAATTCTTGCAGGAATCTCTCTAAACTGCTTGCCATCCTGTATCAGTGAGTTCCACTGAGTAACAACTTTGCATAAAACATTACCTCATATGTTGCCATTTAATTTCACTGAACATCCCCTCGTTCTTTTAACACTGGAGAAAATAAACGGAAATACTTCCGTCACAAGACTTCTTGCTGGAACAACTATAAAAATTCACTTAAAAAAAAGTACCTCTCCTCTGTCAGGCAGTAATACAGTTGCATATTCTTCAGCTACCCAAAGGAATTATATTCATATCAAAAGAAAAACATTTAGCAAAATATTTGCTTTCAGACTTGTTTACTGTTTATTATTTTAATTTACATCAGTTACTGCTTGCAAAACTTCCAGGGAAATAATTTTAATTTTTTTTTTTTCTTTTCCCACTGCATAGTAAATACAGCCTTCTTAGTATTTCAGAAGCATAGTACTATAGAAATGTTAGGGCCTGCTTCTGCTCCAAATGAAGTTAATAGGAAAACACCAACCGACTTTATTAGGAGTTAGTCAGGCCCCAAAGTTGCAGCTTTTGAAATTTCGTAGTTGAAAATTTTCTGGCTAATCTTCAGAAATGATTACTTCTACAACTATAACACTATTTACAACTTTATTTATACGTACTTCTTTATTACAATATGTAATATCAATGTTCCTTGTAAAGGTTACTATTTTATAGAAATTAGACTGAAGTTATTGCCAATCAACCTTTTAATAAACTTAAGTGGGATAACTTTCAGAATTTTTCTCAACATACGATTCAGTTTTTATTCACTCTTGCTATCTTTGACAATTGCTTAACTACCTTAATTTCAAAGCCTTTTTCAGTGTAATAAAAAAGTCCTTTTGGTAGAAGTTTATTGGTCCCGTTTCAAATTACGTTCTGAAACATTCTTGTACTGATGAGGACTCATTTTAGCAATTTTTCTGTTTCAACACAGTATATAAAGCCATGCCTCTCAACCAATCAACCTCAGTATAAAAGTGTAAGTGAGGTCAAACAGATTGCTCACCAAATCTTTGATCAAGCTGTCTGATCACATATAGCCACAACTCTCTGAATTGTTGCATATGTTGTATAATGTTATCATACAAATTTAAGCATTTCCATTATTGACTGCTGCTTGTGTATGTATATATTAACTTGCTGGTCATAAAACTACAACAAAAGACAAGATATACCAATACTGAATTAAGACCTCTAGTCTTGTCTCTCCAAAATTAAGAAAAATCCATGATCTTTATGACTGACCAACTCATGATGTTGTGCTTCAAATATACACATTTTCCAAAATTAAACAGTGAAGTTAATGTCAAATACTGTGTTGTAACTTTAAATATAACTGACATATTAGAACAGATAGATGGGTAATTATGATAAACTACACAATAGTGCTACTGTAGATAATATCATTTATCAATCCTGTGGTCCCCATCATTCATGCATTTACAGTTTGGGAATACAGTGACTGCAAAGGATAATAATTCATAATGGCTACATTCTCAGTACTTCATGCTAGCTCACTAGACAAAATAAAAAAGGTTAATTGTATAACTGGAAAAATGTAAAATTTTATTCCAAGAAAATTAACAAGCTACACAGGTAAATTTTGGCAAATGCAACTTTATATTGAAATCCACACATCTGTATCTTAAAGAAGGAAAGACTCACAGACTAATGTATTTCTAAAATACTAAGAAATCATATTATATGTTTTCACAAGTTAAAACTTAAATAATTTAAAACAACCAATACACCAAAATGTGCAGAAAATATAAACAAGACTGTGCCTTCAGTAGAATAAATGCTTCACAAATTGTGCAAGATATCATACTAAGGCTGCGGTCTCCCCATGACAGCTGTCTTAAAATATAAACATACATCAACTGCCTGTGTTTCTCAGAACAAACTAGAAAGGGCGGCACACCTAGAAAAAAATCGTATCATCCCAGTGATGTGCATACTGATTTTGGGAACCATAGGAGTAAAAAAGGAAACAAGAAGGGTAAGTGATCTTTCATGCACTCCCAAATGACTGACCAGAGTTATTGATTCAATTTTCCTTGCTTATTTGCTTCAATGCTAAACAAAATGGAAGATACTAGATAACCCTTTAAGGCAACATGTGTTTATTCTGTATAACTGTTCAATTATGACTGGATATTATCATTAACGTTGCCTAACAGACTGATATCTAGCTTTTTAAAAAATATAAATAAGAGTCTATTAAACTTTATACCAAATCAGCAAAAACCACAGAATACAGTTAGATGTTAGTAATTTCACTGTTAAGGAAAATGGTATTTAGAAAGAGTAATATATTTGGAAAAAAAAAAAAGTAAAGTCTAAATCTGAACAAAAATACTGCTTTGGAATGCTCCCCAAAACTTACTCACAAGGCAAACAGATTTGTAAGTGTGATAATCCAATAATGCATGGCACATCTTTAATCAGTTACAGTACTTGAGTCCCCAGTTTTCAGTCTTTGCAAAACAATAATTGTATGAAATGTTTTAAAGGTCTTCAGATGTCTAAAATTAGTTTTATCAACACATTAACCTCATATCAACTTAATTTATTAAGATGTCCAATGCTAATCTTTTTGATGGTCTTATTTATGTAGTGATATACACAGCATTTAGCACTGATACTTAGCACCTGCTACTTTCATAATCTAGATTTCAACCACATAAAGGAATTCAGGGCAGTAGTTCAGTCCTTTGTTCTTAATTACAAACCTTCAGCAGTGGTCAGCAGGAACATGTTTAGGTTTAAAATAGGATTAGAGGTGAGCTATTGCAAAGACTGCAGAATGTTGCCCAAATCCTTACAACTGCTGACATCCCATTCTTGATTTTCTCCTCAAGACATGGCTACAGGCCACAATTGCTTAGCAGAGGATGGTAGTGTTTCACAAGGCTAAAGATTTACAGATGCTCCCTCATATAACACAGTAAGGTTCCCTTGGTAACCTGGATTTTCTGCAGTAAAGAAGGGTTGTGCTGAAACAGCGCCTCAGCTCCCTGTTGGAGAAAATGCAGACAAAAGGATTGATTCCAGCTTGGGCAAAACTCATCCAGACAGCGGCTGTTAGAAATCCCCCTGGTACTACAGGCCCTCTTGCAAAAACTCTCCAGTAACAGGCTACCAAATAGGGACCCCACAAGGTCAGAAAGAGGAATGTCATGATGTAGAACATTCTGCTGATTCTCTTCTCCATTTTGAACTCATCTAAAACCAGTAGCCTTCTCCTGCCTGTGGTGTTCGCGTTTTGCCTGATTCCCAACAAGGTTGGAGGTGTGGGACCCCTTCCAAATCCAGCCAGCCAATTAGCAGCTGCTTGACCACTCGCTCCAGGACCATGAAAAGTCCAGTTCTGGCTCACTGCTGCAACAAACTGGACTGGCTTCATTTTCCTGCGATCGTGAACAAAAAATATCAGCTTGAGGTAGACAAGCTGTGTGGCTAGGAGGATAAGGGCAAGAAGAAGCATAAATCCCAAGGAATCATTAGCCCTGAAGGAACGATGCTGGAAAGTGCATTGGTCTTCCTCCCTAATGAACGAGTAGGTGCCCACATCTAAAACTGGGGGGAAAGCCATGGCTACAGAGAGGGTCCACACCATACAGATAACGGCCAAACAAGTCCAGAAGGTCAGCCTTTTCGTATAAAAACGGTGGTGGGCAATAGCTAAGTATCTGGTGACGCTTATGCAGAATAACATGAAAGCAGTGTGAAAGCAGGACAAAACCCCCAAAAAGGCAATCACTTTGCAAGTAAGAGTCCCATACGTCCAAGTAGAGCCATTTTTTACAGAGGTGAAAACAAATGGGAAACAAATTGCAGATCTGAGGATATCTGAGCAGCAAAGATCCAACAGGAAGTAGTAAGGAGCTCTATGCAAGGTCTTATCTTTGACTAGCAAAATGGAGATCAGAAGGTTACCCACCACACTGACTCCTATTATGAAACCCAGTGAAGTCAGTTTCAGAAAAGCTGTTAAAGGAGAGAGATTTTGTAAAATGTTGTCAGCTGCATGGCTGTAGTTCGCCATAGATGGATGGATGATATGTATATTGCCTCAGTCAAGTCTCATGATCTATATATAAGAACAAGGAAAAAATAGATCCATACATCTTACTGAAAATGTAATCCACAAACAGAACTGATCTTGTGTCTAGTCATACAGTACATCCTCTTCTTTCTGATTTGTCATGCCATCAAAATATCTGAAAAAAAATCGAGCTATCAGTTCTTAAGTTAACAAGAAATGATGTCAGAAAGTGCTAACAAAGATGTTAATTTATGGAGAACCAAATGAAGTTGTAAATTTGAGTACTATTGTTTGTTTTTAAAAATCATGAGGCTTTTTTTTTATACTTACTGTTTAGCATGATCGATTATTGGCATTTCACAATTTGGCTTGTTACAGTTTCAGAACTGACCGGTGCCTCTTATATTTGGTAGCATATATAATTTTACAGTTAAAGCCTCAGAGATTTTACGAATCAAAAGATTCCCAGTTTGCAAGCCCAAGAGCTAATCACTGACATCTTTTTTAAAAATCCCCAAAGACTGCTGATATTTTGACATTACCTACATTTATTTTATGGCTACAGTATTTGTCAATGTTTGAGAGGCAGCTGCTGTGTTGATACGGATCACACCCAAAGAAACCCTGCAGAATTTATGTTTTTTAACCCAAGTCACCAAAGCACATTAATCACACTGTGTTAGTTCATGCACATTGTAAGAGAAACAGTATTCATTATCCCCCTCCCTTCCACCTATAAACCATAATTTTATCATTTAGGCTTTCAAATAAACAGGTATGCCAGACAGTCAATAGCACTATGCTTTAGGGTCTCCGTCTCCCCCCCCCCCTTGCTTTAATGCAAATCTTTAAAGCCTCAAGATAATTCGTAATAAGCAACGGTCAGTGTAAATACTGAGCAAAAGCAGGCAACACACCCAAAATATAATGCCCATCCTTTCGGGAGGGCTGGTTTTGGTTATGCTTAAATAAACATTTTTTATTTTTTTTTTTTTTAGCTAATTAGGGCTCTGCAATTCCCGCTATTCCTCCCAGTGAATCGTACCGGAAAACATTTCATGCAATAAGATAAAATAAATTAAAGAACTGTCTGCTGCTGCTGGGGTTTTTCTGTTGGTTTGTTCTTTTTTTTTTTTCTCCCTCCAGAGCCAGGGACAGGAGCCACAGCAGGCATGATCAGGCTCCTTCGTTATTCACACGAAGTGTTTCCTATGCCACCTCGGGTGTACAAAGGATATTCCCACTGAATCCCAGCAAAATCCTTCCATTCTTACCGTCCACAAAAGAGCCTGATTGCTGCTGTGTAAACAGAGGCTGATCAGATCATGGCATCGTTTTAAAACCATGAAATCAGGCTCCCCCTCCCCCCTCCCGCCAGCCCCGCCGCTTCCCCTCCTCTATGGAGCTGTCCCCGCCGCGCGGCCGGCCCTGCCTCCGCACACACACACACACTCACACGGGCACACTCACACGGACACACTCACACGGACACACTCACACGGGCACACGCTCACACGGGCACACGCTCACACGGACACTCACACGGACACACACACACTCGCGGAGACACCCGCCCCCCCCCACGCACGGCCATGCAGGGCTGGACTGCGCCGCGCTACAAGGGAGCCCGGGTGCCGCTGCCTGGCAGCCGCATCTGCCGGAGCCATGCGAGAGCCTCCCGCGGCGGGGAGCTCGGGAGAGCGGAAGAGGCATTGTCTGTGAACACTTCCATCATGCCGCTTCTTTAGAAATCACCCCCCCAGACCCGCTTCCTGAGGGGGGGAGCCCTCCCCACACGCACCTGCAGCTGCGGCAGCCCTCGGCACCCCCAGATTCCCCCAGCCCCTCTCCTCCTACCTGTTGGTGCCGGAGATCCCCACATGCCAGAGCTGCTCCTTCCCGCCGACCGAGGGCTGCTTTATCCTGGCGGTCTCTTTAACAACCCTTTTTTATTTTCCTCTGCCGTCTTTCATTCTTCTTTCTCTCAATCCTTTCCTTTTTCTTTTTTTTTTTTTTTTTCCTCCTGGGTGGTTTTTTTTTTTTTTTTTTGCCTCGGTACCTTGACTGAATCCAGTCAGTGGCTCGGCCGGCGCATGCTCACTGCGCCTCCTCCCTGCGCGCCGAGCCCCCCGTCCTCCCCTGTCGCAGCGGCACAATCTCTCCCAGTAACGCAGCAGCGGCGGCCGCCTCAATGGGGGCAAGGCAGCCTCGGTGGCGGCGGCGGCAGGTGCTGCCGGCTCAGAGAGGGCAAGGCAGCCTCCGCGGCAGCAGCGGTGTCCTCAGTGGTGGGCAGGCAGCCTCCGCGGCAGCAGCCTCCTCAATGAGGGGACGGCAGCCCCGGCTCCACCACCACCACCACCACCACCACCAGCGGCGGCAGCGGCGGCAGCAGCGGCGGCAGCAGCAGCGGCGGCAGCAGCGGCGGCAGCCTCCTCAGTGAGGGGAAGGCAGCCTCCGCGGCAGCACGTTCCCATTGCGATGCATAGTCGAGCTGGATTTATTGGCGAGCCTGGGCGAGCTAGTTTGAGGAAAGGGAGGGGGAGGAATTAGGTCCTGCGCTCCTTGTTTATGCCTTTGAACTCCCCCTCCCGCCCCTTTCGCTTAAAATGGGGGCTAGGAAGCGGCCGCCGCGGTGCACGTCGCAGCCTGTCAGTCGAGGGACCGGGCGGTTTCTTCAGCTGCCGCCGGTCGGATCCTCCCGCTCGTGGCTCGCTTCCGTTCCTCCCGACTCCCCCCCGGTGAATTCCTTCTTCCTAACCCCTGAGACAGGGAGGGCTCCTTAAAAAGTACCGTGCTTCGGGGAGGGCGTATTTGCCGCGGGGCCGTAGGACACCGCACCTTGCCCCTGGCCCCGCTGCCTCCCGCCTCGCAGCCAGTAAAGCGGCTTCTCCACACTCAGCGCGGAGCCGCCGCGGAAGTGCCAGCGCGCTGCATGGCGGCGGTGATGATGGATTTTAATGTAAGCCCGTTCCGCCCGTAGCAGGGCCGGCGTTCCCCCTCAGCGCGTAGGGCGGGAGCGGTGGCAGCGGCAGCCGCCGCGGCGGAGCGCCCCAGCCGTTACCCGCCGGGGATCGATACCGAGCCGTCCCGATGATGTCATACCGGCCGGCGGGCCGAGGCGGCGGCGCCGTGGGGCGGCCCGTGGCCTGGGCCGCCGCAGGGGCCTGTCGCCGGCTTCCGCGCCCGCTGGCCCCCGCGCCCGCTGGCCCCGACCCTTGCGGGGTGCCGTCGCGGTCAAGGCGGGAGGGGACGGGAAGCGTTTGAATAAAGCTGGGAAGAGCACGTCCGTCCGCCCTCCCGGCTCTTCAGTTTTTATGGAAGTTTATCGGGGAGAAGCGGGAGCGTAAAGAAAGGCTTGTCCCAAAAGCAATTCGTTTTGACTGGAAGGCAGTGGAAGAACAGCTTATTTTGGGTCGAGAGATTTGGATTCTGAGGAACTTCTTCACTGGGAGCTTCCACTCAAGTCAGAATAAATTCTTCTGGGGGATAGATTTGTGGGGCTGATTCATAATGTGTGTCACATCTTTGAGACCGTTAGTAGACTACAGGCATTTTTTAAGGCTGTTGTCAAAGTTTGGGTTCTTTTTTGGTGCTTTCTAAAAGTCTTTGGAATTGGTGGCCAAACCACAAAAATAGCTTCAGTAACTTCCAGATCAAGCCCAGAGGTCTGCAGCCACTGGAAAATACAGTTATTTAAAACAAAAATCACACTGTTTCAAGCATGTGACTTGCTTCAAATAAAATTCATTCCTGAGCAGAAAACTCACACATGGCTCAGGTACCACATAATTTTTCTTTTCTGTGAATGTACTTATGATGACTGTGTTGGTGCTCGTCTTTGGGGTTAGTTTCACTTTATTGGCATTTTGGGTGGTTATTAAAGTTACTACTTCAAGCTGCACTTTTCACGTCATAGTTACCTAAGCTAAGCAGACCTCTCCAGCTATCCCTTTTCTGCTGTTAAATATATGTTCCCACAGTGACATAAACAGTGACTTTTAAAGTCATTGTTAATGTTAAAAAGTGCAATGAAGTGGCTACTAAGCCAGCAAGAGCAGGCACTTTAATGATCTGTCTAATATAGCAAAGAATTCTCCAAATGCCATGGAAATTAAACATTTAAAATGCCAGATTAAGAAGCAGATTTATGGTATGTGGTACAGGATGGCTATAGTATGTTCATGGTCAGGGCCTATTCTTACACTCCGATGTATGATTTTTTGTAAATAGTAAACAATACAAGACCATCATCATCGTTGTAAAAAAGATCCAGTGCAGTAGTTTTTAACCCTTTTTGTCTGTGCTTTCTCTTGGAGGTGTTGCAGAAGTATATTCCTATATAGCATTTAAGAACTTGGTTTTCTTTTAGACCTGCCACAGACTGCTTAGAAGTAATCCGTGGACTTCAGAATTCATTGTGTTTCATTTGTAATCATATGTGTAATCTGAGAACCAGTGCTCTAATTTTATTCAACAAAATGTAGACACCTAAACTGAAGCGACGTATAACTAAGCTAGATTCCCATCATAGTCAACGGTGAGAAAAAGGTGCTTGAGGGAACAGATCATCTCCTGAATCACAAGTCTAAAATACATCAGATGTATTGCCCTCTATTCTCTTTATTGTAAGGGTAGTGTTAGGCAAGAGAAACCCTTGTTACAAAGGGAGAGATTTCTGGTGGGGTGTGACATAATGCAGTGTTAAGCTGTTGGACCAGGACCAGGTCACATCCCCCATGGAGGGAAAGCAAATCCAGGAGTCATGGGATTGGGAAACTGGGAGGTGAAGGCAGATGTCAGTTAAAGATGGCTCCAGGAAACATGAACCAGGAAATGAATATGCAGCTGGAAGAAGAGGAGGAGAAGAGCTATGGAAGTACAGGTAAAGAGATCTGTGCTAATTAGTTCTTCAGAACAGCTGGACTAGTGATATGAAAGGTTCTGAAAAAAGTATGAGGCAGCCTTTGTTGGAAGGTGAGCGGATTAGGGTAGCCAAGCAGAATTTCTTGGGGCTTTGCCACAAGGCAGGATCCTGAACCCTGAATAAATTTCCCACTACACAATGTAAGGGGGGCAACACTGAGGGCAACAGGAAGGAGGTTCAAAAAACCCAGAGAACTGGAGTGCTACATAAGCATGTCAGAGGAAAGAAGTGATTACTCTCAGGAAAGTAAGTATCCTTCCTTGCCTTTTTTTTTTTTTTTTTTTTTACTTAAGTATTTAAGTCTGCTTTTTCCCAAGAAGGAAGGGTAAAAGCAAAGAGTGTAAGTGCAAGAGCATTCATGTACCCCATTAGAGCTAGCAGCAGACTGATTAGAGCTTTTCCTAGAAAATGAGAGAGCCAAGACTATTTCCCTGATTTTCTGATTTAGGTCAAAGTCGTGAACCGTCTCCAGGTTTGGGCAACCCCACTGCAAAGTTCTTGACAGTTATGATACAGAGCTCTTTAATTTTCTCCTGTTAGAGTTATTTAATAATCATGGCCTAGAAAGTGGTGAAGTATTCAGCTTTATTGTTGGTGACTGAGGATCCTGTATTCCAACTGTAATTTCAATTTAGGTACTGTTTAAGGATGACCAAGGGACTGGATCCAGTGAATTGGACCCACTATGTCCATCACACAGATCAGGATCACCTTACTGGAGAATCCTACTGTGATATTCTTGGTCTTTGGCATCATCTGCAGATGTGGTCAGCTCATTCCTGTGAGGTGGTGGTGATGCTTGGGTGCCCATGGCCAACGTGCCAGGAGCTCAGGCACTGGGGTGGGGGACCATTGAATGCTATTGCAGAGGAACTTCGTTGGTATGTAAGCATTTTGGGTACTTCGTACCTAATTTATTTTGAGGATATGTGCTCTGGAATCCTGTACCACAGTTGCAAGCCAGGTGAGGATGCTGGGTATGTGATTCTCATTGTTTTGGGCTTTTTTTCCTCAGAATGGGAGAGGTTTTTGAGAAAAATTTGACTGAGAAATCTCAGTAACAGAGTCTGAGGTAGAGATTGGACTAGAAGACAGGCTAGTTGATGAATATGTAACTATCAGTTGAAAAGATGGGGTGAGATATTGGCCTCACCAAGGTCAGTAACGACTCTCAGCAATTTCAGTGGAATGAGGATTTCAGCGTGGGGCCAAAAATTGTGAATAGCTAAAATATAAAATACTCATGTTGCTATTCTCTTGATCATTTCAGTAATTAAGGTGTTTACTGTCTGTCTTGACATTTGTATATATGCAACACCTATCCAATCTGCATAATGCAAACTTGGAAGCACTGTAGGATTTTGTGACATTTCTACAAAATAGGAGAGATACTCTGCAAGGTGCACCCACCTCTGTGCAGAGGCCAGCACAAGATTTATGTATTGTTTGAGAAACTGTGATAGATGCTACCAAAGTACATCCTTTTCAGAGGGCTCAAGGAATTCTTCCAAGGGAAATTTCTTGCCTGAGCAGTAGATTTGTGCAACTTTAAAATAGTATTTAAGTAGGACTTCCATAATATGGAGACCTGTGTAAGACCCCTGCACAATGGAGAATTTCACCTGTAATATATTTGGTTCCTGTAGTTTGTAAAGTATTTGCAGAGTAAAGACATGTGTTGGTAGTGTCTGCCTCCTGGGTTGGCTCTCAGCACAGACATAAATTTCACCCCACACTGAAAATCTCTCTAGTGGTCTCTGCTTCAGTGATGCATGTTTTCACCTATAACAAAATTTGTTCATGTGACTATAACAATTTCCATGAATAATAATTGCATTTTTTGGTGTTTTAATCTTTAGCTGGATCCTCAGAAGTTTTATAAATATTTTGTAAAAGCATTTAATTAGGTATTTTAAAACTGTTTCATAACTGCCCTTTGAAGCTTAATTTTTGTTCTTAAAAGTTGATCAATGTTGCACATTTACAAAGGGGTAAATGAAGGTTTAAGGACAAATAGACAGAAGCTTATCTGCTGAGCATATGAAAAAGGCTTTGTCCTATAGAGGCACCAATATGCTTCCAAAGATCCTGTTAGATATTTACCTGTATCCCCAGGCTTCTAAACACCTTTTACCAGTTCGTTCATTAGGACTACATTTGAAAGACTAGGCAGGATCTTCCGCCCTCGCCCCCCCCCCCCCCCCCCCCCAGGTTTCATAGATACACTGTTAAATCAGTGTTGCAGTGTTCAGTTATTGTGCAATTTAAGTAGTGTGGACATGTAATTACTTGACTCACTTGCATATCAGGTAGTTAGAAATGCAAATGAACCTAACTGTGGCCATGAATAATTACCAGTGTTAAATTGCACTGCTAATTACTTGTGCCTGCAAAAAGATAAGCTACATTTTTAAATTGCCGGACTTCATAAATGGCCTTTTTATATATATGATTTAGAGAGAGAGGGAAAGAAAGGTTCGTATGTGGTCTTTGTTGTTTGTGCGCCATATGTATGTTGTCCTGTACTGAAGAATTACCAAATTGCTTGTTTTCACAGTCAAGGTTGAGTCATAACACATAACTTGAAAAAGATAGTGATGCAGATTGATGATTGAGCTCCACAGAAGGAATAAAAAAAGAAACTACATAGTATCTGAAGAAGTAGTTCCAAGTAGATACATTTGTTGAGATTATATTTTCGAATGGTTGAGAATATTTCTTTAATATTGCCATCTTGGATCCCTCATAAATTGTATATAAAAATAACATTATATTCAAAATTTAATCTTTGAGTAATTTGTTTAGCTCAAGTTTTGTTTTTTTGTGTTGTGGGTTTTTTTTAAATAACAGAGGGTAAGCACTACCTTGTATGTCTCTATAACAAATCTTTTAATGTGAATAATTCTGAACTTGCAGTCTTGTTAGTGGGAAGTATTGAAATTCTTATTCCATCAACCATTTTTAGTTAATATGGGCAGCACTGTAGAGATGCCTCAGTACGAGGGTCTACGGTGAGGTCCTGAGCTGCTGACCTCAAAAGGACACTTGTGGTTCTTCCCTGCGCTCCTGGGGAGGAGAAAGAGCCTCTTGTCAGAACATCAAAAGAATGTGGACCAGACTTACTGAAGTTCCTGCTATATCCAGTCTCTCCACTCTCTTTCTATGCTAGAAAATCTGTTGGTGTTTTGATAACTGAATGTGGAATAGGAGGAAGGACTTTCTTCTTTCTCCATTACAAAAAATAAAATACCATTCCTTACAAATCTTGTAGATGGGATTTGTTGAAGCATATGCACAGATACTGGGAATGGTCTTACAGAAGTAGTCATTTGTTTATTTAATGTATTTTCATCTGCAGTTTAATTAATCCTGTTAATTGTACATGTTTTAGTATAAACTAGATTACAATATGTCTTTCAGCTACTGTAAATACATTCCATTCACTGATTTGTTTTTCTGTGCATGACATACGGTAATGTGAGTACATCATAGTGGTACAATTCAGCAACCAAAATAGTTGAAAGGAGCGATGCTGAGCACTGTTAGGAATTCCTGACTAAATCACCACAGGTGAAAGGCACGTATTTTACATGAGGCTTGTCTAACCTATAATATGAAAACAAATCTGGTGAGAAACAGGTAGAGAGTCTTTCAGAATTTAGAAGCTGAACTGGGAGTGCTTTCCCAGGGCCATGCTAAGGGCTTTCTGACTCTGATGCATGGCCTCTTCACTGACTGCTGTTCTCATATCTTACCTTCTGACACTACCAACCACATTTGGGTAAAAGTGGAGCATCCCCATGTAAGAGATTTCCAGCAAATGCAAGTCAGCACGTCAGCACCACTAACATAGAAAGCTATGTTAATTTACTCCAGTGAGGGAATGTATTACTGTGATTTTAGAAGTGTCATCTATTAGCTTTTGAAACTGATGATGGACAAAAGCTTGTAGGTTTTCTTTTTTAAACAAAGTGCTTGGACACCTCACCCCTTCTCAGGTATTATGTTTGATAGTCCTTTTGTCTATGCTATTTTAACACTTGAGTTTTCAGTAAAATGCTTTCTCACAGGCCATGTAGTGCTCTTGGTTTACCTTGCTAAATGGAAATTCAGGACTTGAAATTGGCTAAGCACTGCTGAAGCACACAGCAGCTCTGCAGTGTCATGGTCATTAACAGTGCCAATCACAGCATTCAAGAATGCTTTTTTCCTATCGCCATTGCAGACACCAGTGGAACGCTGTGGAGCAAAATGAATGGGGTTAGTGACATTACAGAACAGAATGCTTGCCTTGAGAGAGGAACCTGAAAATGCCTGAGACACAGGGGAAGGATGACTTCTTCCAGCTAAGCTGCGTCCAACATTTTTATGCACCTGATATTAAGTGTAGACAGCCTCATGGCTGAGATGCACATAACTATACCAGTTATGTAAACCTACTGTATCCCAGGCTCTTCTGTAGTTTTCCAGCATGTATTGCTCCCATCTCTTTTTGTGCTGTTGGCTCACTGGAGATTATTAGGACGTTGTCGGGGCCTAATGAAAGGAGTGATTATGGTTCATTATTTTTCATATACTTTCTGTCATGAAGCTATATAATGACTAAGTGAATTTATGCACATTTCCTCCCCTTCACTGTCTTTTAAACCTGGAGGCTGATTTTAGTGAAGTCAGATACATGAGCAGAGAGGTCTCAGAGGCAGGTGAGGTTCCTATAAATTTTGTGAATGTAGGTGTTGATTGCTTGTCCTACAGTTTACCTTCTTCCCTTGCTGTTCTTTCAGGCTGGACACCACTTTCAGGCTGGCTATCACTCCCTAGGGACTCTGGTCCATACCTGAGGCTTCAGCATACAGCAGTGATTCATCTGCTGGTCAAATATGACCATGGCCTGGAATCTTAATCCCTTATGCATTTGAACTCTTTGTGACCAGGGCTGGCTGTGCTCAGCTGTGCAGCTGAACAGGACACTGGATATGTCACCATGGTTTCTGTATCCAGGGGCAGAATGGCAAGTAGCAGGCATAGCACTGTGTTAGACCCAGAGCCCATGCTGGTTTTGTGACAGACACCCTATTCATCAGTTCAGTACGGAGCGGATCAACAGCCACACCGCTGAGCTCCTCCTTGCTTCTGTTGCAGTTACTGCTGTTTCTTCCAGTGTTCATAGAACTAGTTGCATGAGTATTATTAGTGTGTAGGGATATATGTCAAATCAATCACTTTTGTAGAGCTGAGATATATAAATACTTCCATTATCTGCCATCTTTAAGGTTGGGTTGGAGGTGAACTGTGAGTGGACAATATGTTGTAGGATTAGAGAGACTATTTGGCAGCAGAATTTTCTATTTCTAGCAATATACTGAGAGGGGGATTTAAAAATAATAGGATAAAATAGGATAATTGTCACTGACATCTTTCAGAGAACTTTTGGGCTGTGCTCAGGGGCAAAAATTAACAGTGTCAATTTTAGAAATACTTATTTTTTCTGATATGACCAGTTCACATCTAGAAATTAGACTACTAATTTCTTTTTCAAATTTTAATTTAATACAGACATGTACAGTATAATGACTGGATTGATTTAAAGCTCTGCAAAGAAAATAATAAATTGGTTAAAAACATATACTGCTGAATGATAATTGCTTTGAATGCATGAGATTGAGACAACGGAGAGTCAGGTCTGTAATGTTTGAGATGGAGAGTGAACACTCGCTTTGCAAGCAGCTAGCATGAATATATGTTCTACTAGTGAGCTTCAAGTCTTATGATCTAGAAGGTGGAAATATTCTTGGCTATTCTTGTGTCAACTCAGCTTTTCACTGCAACTAATTTGATATCTAGAACCTAATGCCATGGTCCCATTTTGTCAGTTTGTTGGATATTAAGTATGAAATGTTCTCATTTATATGTAGAACAAGGAGAAACAATTTTAAGTTTTATACTTGCGAGGATGCAGAGAACAGTCTATCTCTGGATAAAGGTAGGTCACCTGTTAAACATGAAAGTTTGAATTCTGCAGGTACTATCAGAATAACACTGTGAGGGCACGGTAGGAGAAACTGCGTGAATACAGCTCTATGATGCAACTGCAAATACAGATTTATTACTGTGTTGCCTATTTCATGGAGGTATGAAAGAATGAATGTTTTATTGAAATGTCACCTACAAAACTAGTCAAGCGTAATGTTAGCAATGACATGGGAGTCAGTCTCTCCTGTCCACATCCCAACCCCACCCCTGCCATTGCTCTTGCATTTTTACACATAGAGGGTCCAGGATAAACAGGAGAGCATGCTTTCGGAGATTCCTCCTGGTACTCCAGGAAACTTTTTTTTAGAGGTGGGAGGCTGGGCTTGAATTCCTGATCTTCTGTTTCATGTAATGTAACTACTAGGTGGTTATGGAAAAGGTGGGCTTCCTGCAGCATTTGTGCATTCACTGGGCTCAGCACTGCTGCTGATGTACCTTACCTGAACGTACTACTCAAATCAGACTCTTCTAGGGACATTGTTGGGAGTGAGACAATTAGAGTATGCTCTGTGTCACATCTGGATCACAGAGATTCTGCACTGCACTCTTGGGAAGTTCTGCACATGAATGGAAAGCTTGCAACCTCAGATCCGATGTGTAAATGTCAACTGAAAAGTGAACACTGGTAAGTCTTGCTGTTGCTGCAGTGAGGGATTTCTAGGTCCCTTTTTGGAGGGTGTATGTCCTAAATTCTGTTCAAGCCATGTTTTAGATATTTAAATCACCTCTTAAGCTCTTACAGTCCCTTACGACATAATTTTATTAAGCCTCAGTGAACTTATTCACTCTCCGTTACTAAAATAAAATGTGGAAATAAGAGATCTAAATAATAGTAATCTGTTTTTCCTAATCTGGGATATGTACCTGGACATAAAAGCACTCTTTTGATGAGTGAACACACCAGTTCCTCACAGTACAGGACCAGCAGTAGCCAAGTAAAACGTACCTGTTGTGTAATTCTGTGCTGCACTGTAGATTTGGTATTAATGTAATGCTTCAAAAGCTAACAGAACATTTAGTTGATATACTGTATCTCTCTATTATGTATAATATCTCTTCATAAATATGCATGTATAACAAAACTGTGGCAATTTGAGGGATTTATGTAAAACTTAGGAATTCTCTTTGATATGGGTCCTCAAGATATATCTGTTTCAACCTGCACGCTGTATATTGGAAAGAGCAGTTCTTTCTTTCTTTTTTCCTAACCTTTTCAGTGCATTGAATTTTCAAAGGACATTGCCACAAAGCCAACCAATGAACATAATGAAATGCCGACAACCCGAAATCAAATGCAAGACCTTCAGACAAAAAGACCTGGCAATTGCTCAGAATGATTTATTTGCCTAAGCGGGTTAGTTACCAAAACATGGATCGTATCTTGGAAAACTGGGTGTTGCTGAGAGAGAAGTAAAAGTTAGAAAAGAGAAGATAACTTAATGGCCATTCTGGAGTAAGAAGAAATCCGAAGAAAAAACTTGTTGCAGGAATGTAAGAAGTTATTGTCTGCTGTCACAGGCAAACAGAGGCAATTGAGAATATAGAATTAATGGGATTGCAAGGCCAGATTTAAATGCACTTTTGACCAATTTAGACAAACCTAGTTAGATAATGAATGGAGCTGGGATAACCTCCGGTAGATACAGTGAGAAGTTGGAAAGAGCTAAAGTTATAGTCTTAATTATGAAACTTTCAGACTTCTACTTCACTTGTCAGTCTTGGAATACAGTTATGAACCTACTTAAACCAAAACTATTTTAAGGTGAGGTGGGTTTTCAACCCTTAAACCCTTTAACCTTTACTTAAAAATCTGCTAAACTGAAATATGGGTATTCAAATATGGCTCCTAATGAACAGATACAGTAAGATACCTTTCAAAACAGAAAATGCTAAATGCTTCTTTTCATTGTAAAAAACCTACATGTTGAATCATACTTGGAGGCTTCTGAAATTGAAAAATATAAGAAAGAGTAAGAGGATGAATATATATATATATTGTATATATAAAATACTAAGAATATGTTGAGATTTTAACATTGGGCTTCCAAGTGCTAAAATTAAGAAAGAGATACAAGTCTAGTAGACTTTGACTCAACATTATGGTTTAAGGCTTAGGTATGCTGTAATGTGAATAAAACTGCATTATATAGCAGTTTTAAGAAAGGATTTCTGAAGTGTCTCTACCAGGGGATGGTGAAAGATTTGTTCTGGTCTGTTCAGTGCGAGAATCCTAGAAGGAATTTTTTGAACCAGTGTAGTTTATGGGCTTTTATTATTTCTGTGGTAAGTTTAGAGAAACATAGGTACTTACAAAACTCTTTTCAAATGCCCCAGTTCCATATAAGCTGCACATTCTTCAGTCTTTCTAATAAGACCAGAAATACTTACTGTAAGCAGGTGGCAGGGTTCAAGTGGTCAAAACTGAAAAAAAGAATCTTTTGCTCATGAAATTTACTTCCTTAGCATTTATTTCTTGTGAAACCAGAACACAGCTTTTGCAAATACAGGACAAAAGGAAAGTGGGTTTTCCACACCAGATAGCAAAAAACCAAAATCCCAGTCCTGTAAGAGGACATGGAATTCTTACTGAGCAAATGGCTCAGCTACTACTGCATGAAAGAGAATGTATTTAAGGTATGTCTGTCAGTGACTCTTCACCCTCTTTCTATGACATCTGCTTCCTAAGGCCTGTATTTTGCACTAACTCAGGCAATTTTCATTGTCCTGAGTACAGTTAGAATTATGATATATTAAGGCAGCAGTCTGAAAACTAGTATGTACAGCCAATTTCAGATTATTTTGGCAGTGTGCTTAAAGTGATCACATTCGCTATTGGAAGGTCAGTATTCCTTTGGAAGTAGAAGGGATTTTAGTTCTTAATTCTGGTGAAGTGTACTGGGTGTTAAGCAGAGAAACCTCTGGCAAAACTCATGAAGTTGAGATTTGAAGTGCTTTACATTTGTATCTACAGCTATAATAATTTCCTTGCTGGTCCTTCTGAAATTGAGAGCATATAATCCTTTTTACTGGTATTTCATTGTTACTTCCAGATAGGAAAAGAAAATTTACAAAGTGCTTCTCATTTAATACAGAGAACCTCACATAAACTAGGTGAAGGGAGTTCTTGAGGAACAGTTTGACACAGATACAAAACAGATTGCTCTTATTATTGAAATGATAAGAGCAACAAGGCAGAAAGGTAAGCTGATGTATGTCAGATATGTACAGCACACATACATTAAAAGTGTGTGAAGAGACACTTTATATTAGTATGGTGTCCTTGAGAGCGGGCTGTCTTGTGGATTTCTCTTTGCCTTGGTTGATAAATCTTGGGGCAGAGACAAACAATGGAGTCTAAGTTGAATATAGACGTTATGAAATGTATTTCTGGAATAAGAGTGGGGAGAATATTTTTTTCTAATATTTATTAAGATGTAGGTCAAATAATTTACTGGTAGCAGGCTGAGAGAAAAAAACCCAGCATCTATTTTAGGAACCAATTTAGATTTTCACATAAATGGAAATCAAGAATAATTCTATTGCATTACACAGAAGTGTAAGAGCTGGTGCAAGGTCAGAATGAAGCCTCTTGTGATTTCTGTCCAAAATGAATTTAAATCAGGATGGCTGCACTGATTTCAGCAACTTCAGGCTGTTTTTTAACCAGATGAAAATTTGGCATTCAGCTGTAGTAAATAATTCAGCTAATATTTTCCTACGGAAAGGAATAGAGATGGAGCCTAATGTGGCTGCAGTTCCCCATGAGCACCATCTGGTGCAAGGTGCACTACTGGTCAAATGACAAGGACTCCTCCATCCTATCGACGTAGCTATTGCATCCAAACCTGTATTTTGGTTTTGACCTTGTCCTAAAGTCCCACTGATGCCAATGAGAACTCCATGTGCAACACAGTCGTTTATTCAGGCTGTCAAATCTTAATATTTTCAAAATGTTGACTTGGGCAGGAGTTGAGATAATTCGCATTTGGGGCTTTGCACTGAAGCACTTGAATTCCATTTGGAGTACAGCACTAGCCCCATAAACCCTTTGCTAAAAATCCCGCTCTGAAAAGAGGATTACTGTTCATATGCTATTTGCTTCCTTTTTTCCATAACCTTTTAATGCCTCAGGGATTGAGTTTCACTAGACGCAGTGGGAGAATCCTGGTACATCTGGTTTCCCTGTGGTCTTACATGATGACTGAACAGCCTCACAGCTTTTGCGGTCAGGTTCCCTATGGGCTCACACTGTGATTAGATTTGTTCACCACAAATATATCCTTGTTTGCCATAAAGATACGAGTGAATTGAGCTGCTGTTTATGCATCACATTTACAACTAGGATTTCATAGAATCATACAGTAAATTAGGTTGGAAAGGACCTCTGGAGGTCACCTTGTACATTTCCTGGCTCAGTCTCTTCCCAAAGACGATTTCTTTTTCCCCTTTTGTGGATGGACAATTTAGAAATATCATTTCAGTTGACAGAATGACCTCTGCTTTCCTACTTCTCTCAAATGCAAGCACTCACCCCAGCCCATGCACATTCCATATTTTAAAAGATTATATATAGGGTTTTTAAAAATAAAGTGTAATATACATGTTTTGCTGATTAAGGATATCAATTAAACTCTGACACCAGAGTGAAAAGAGTAGGTGTATTTTACTGGGGATAATTAAATAATTTTACAAAGTAATACAAAAAACATACAGTAAGAAAAGACAAAATAGTGCACTTAAAGCAAACAAATAGGAAAATACAGGGTAATGCATCAAATCAATACTACAAGATAGAGAGAATAGTGATTAAGAAAGACACATCACCACTTGCATATGTTACCATCATCCAGATCCGCAGTCACTGGGGAGCCCCGGTTACAGCGAGGATTTGGACCTTTCCCGTCAAGTGGGAAATCCTACGCAGTGTGTCCACCCATAGGTGAGGCATCCAGTCGTGGCAAACAGCTCCAGCTTTATATGCCAAAAATCAGCAAGCCAGAATAACTGGCACCTTTATTTTAAGCGGGACATCTGTTTTCACTCTCACATTACAATCCCCCAGAGCCTGGCCAGGGCTCAAGGGAGAAGCTAAGGGAGTTTCCCTGCTTATCTAATTTATTTATGTTCTTTTTAGAACAAGGCCACACATCTGGTCCCAAGGCCGGACAGCTGGATTCATGGCCTTGTTAACTTGCCCCTACACAAGGAATAAGAAAGATACATTCGGGATAGACATGTTTTCATTACATTTATCATGAGTATATGATATCTAAGCTACATCTTTCATTGATGAGCATACATATTTTGCTAATGATTACATACTAAGTTAGCAGCTTCGGCTCGGGGCCTGTTGTTCAGGCTTCAATACTTCAACACTTTAGCACTTTTTACATCAGCATAGGTGGCTTGTTGTAACTTAGTACAATACCTACTAGCACAATGGTTATCAGTTATAAAATATACAGGATTCACCTATAGGTCAGCTCTGGCTTGGGCCTGTTGTCCAAGCCCTAGCACTTCAATACAATACTAAATTTTGAAATGTGTCATGAATGAAGGTTAAAGATGTATAAGCCACACAACTATTCCTGAATGTCTAAACAAATACCAGATCACCTACCTGGCTTTTGTCACAGCAGGAGATGGCTCTGTGGAGCAAGAGGGTAGCAGTGGCCTGGGCATGCATTTGGCACCCGGAGAGACCCAGCTGTCTGTCACTTCCCAGGCAGGATTTGAGGTTATCCAGCATCCCTTGCATCAGGACAGCCTGCTGCCATAACCCTGGCATGGGAGATGGTCGTGGCAAAGTTGCATGGGATTCAAAAGACACAGTTTGGTCACCCCTTTAGGAGAGCTTGATTTCATTTTAGGACAATAAAATTTTTTGAGCTGACTTCACTGAGATTTTCACCAGGGCCATAATTATTACTAGATAACACTGACTTGTTCTTGGAAAAGCACTTTTTGCCTACCCTTAATGTGTAATGGTTTCTGGGATTTATGTTTTCTTTCTGCAAATACAGTAGAATGAAAAACATGACTGTGTGACATTTATTGCTGAATACTGGTTTCTTATTGACAACTGCTCCAGATATATAATCAACATCTTTAATTTTTATGAAGAGATGAAAAGTGACTTAGGTAAGACCCATTGCAATATTGCTTTTTATGAAAAAGAACCTTTTTTTTTTTTTTCTTTTAGTAGATACAGGCTATAGTCTATAGACTCTATAGATGATATGCTGTTTCCAAATCTCAGACTTTTGGAAGTTGACCACAAGTGGCCTTTCTGAAAAGATCAAACTTTAAAAAGGCATAATTGTTCCTACTATTCTTGCAGACACTGAAATAAATATGTACTTTTGAGGAAAAATGAGTCCGCATGGGTTCTGCTAATTCTCTATATCATTTGAATAGATTCAAATAAAGTTTAAAACTGCTACCATGTGACTTATGAAAAATCATGTTAGGTTAAAGTCTGAGAAATAAGTGCAGGTATTGACCATGTAATTTCTATAGCCATCAGAAAAAGGTTGGCAGAAAATGTCCTTGAACAGTTCTAGAATTAAGTAAAGACATTCTTGTTTCACAGGTAATTCATGAAATGGAAAGTGGACATATTTTGATAAAAGTGACAATTTTCTTCAATCATGCCAAGATTAAAATTGGTCATGTTTTAGGACTGCTGCTTTTCTGTGAGAGGGTAGGGAAGGGACATGCCATTGTGTAATTTATTATTAGTATCATCACAACATGTGCAAAGAGCCACACAAACAGAAGAACAAAAGGAAAAGACAGAGCCTTCTCTAGTAAGTTTTATGGAACTGTGTTACTCTGCAGCATTTTAACTCCATTCAGGAAGAGAAGGTAATTTTCATGCTTTTATACTTGCGAAGTGCAGAGTAGCAGTATGAAGATCTGTGCACGCATTTTAGTGCCTTGAATGAATGGCAGCTGGGGAGGCTGCCGGTAGTGTTGGTTCCAGTTAAAATTTCCAAGACAAAGACTAGAGAGGAGGAATACAGCCAATACAGGAAGGCTCAAGCAGAACACAAACTTTTACCCATACACAGCAGCAAGCTCTAGTTTTCTACAATAGCCTGTCTGGGGACACGATTCTTTCTTCCCTGCCTCTAATGGTTGCAACTCCTAGGTCTGCTGGAGGCCACTCCACTTTCAGGTCTCCACTTACACCGAGAGCTTATACAGATGTCTTTGCTTATCACTCTAAAGGGATGTTTGTTTTGTTTTTCTCATGAAAATCTCTGTTCTGATCTGATCAGATGAATATTCCAGAAACAAAACGCTATGCTGTCTAGTGTGCCTGCACCTTAATGTGACAGAGCCTCCCATGTATTTTCAAGTTTCATTACAGAGAAAGTGAGCCAGAGAGACCAGTACCGCATTGGAAATGTTTTGCATTTCTATATAATTTTATTGCTCCTTTATTTTAGTTCAAAGTAGATGTGCTTTTATGGTATTTACCATACCGTAGCTTGCTTGCTTGCTGGCAAGCCTGCTTTCTGAATATTGGAAATGTAATATCTAGGTGCTACTGGGTATTCATGGGAACGGAAAATCTTTGTAATTTCAAAACTGGTTACATTCTTTAACAATTTAACACTTAACAGTGTGGTCAGTATCTAATGTATTAAAAACTTGTCCCTTTACAGTTTTGAAGATTGATTTCAGCAGGAATTAAGTGGTTTGTGTCCTGTGCATCTTTAGTCACATCAAATCTCGCCCAGTATGTTTTGCTGCATTTGTTTTAGAATTAGTGGTCTTATTTTTTTAACCTGGTGAACAATCCACACTTTCTGTTGACTTTAGATCATTTACTAATGATTTGTTCAAGTGTAAACCAGGAGGACAACCAGATCCAAGCCCTCCTTTCCACCACTCCTAACAATCTCTTATCATTACATCAGTTTAGATCTGCCAAATCTTTCATCAGATATAAAAATGAAAGGTTACTTTTGTAGTATAATGATTAGAGCACTTACCATGGTAACAGACCTATTATGGTTCATCCATTTAGTCATGTTTTATCTTACTATAAATGGTGAACTCCCTACTCCCTTCTCACAAAGCTTATGTAAACAATGTTGTGCAAAGACGAACCAGGGCTTCAGACTGTGTCTGGACAATACACAAGAGTCTCTGGTCTAGTCCAGGGACAGCTTCCGTGGCAGGGGCATGGTGGCTGAGAACCACAAGCACAACACACTCCAGAAATCTCAGTGAGCATCCTGGAGATAACCACCTACTTCCCATGACACCACTGCAAGTCACTGACTCTCCTTCCACTTGTCCCACTCATCAAAGGACATGATAGGGGTGCAAACATTAATAGGGTTCTCAGATGGAAGATGCCATAGAATTGTCAAGTCTCATGGTAGTATTAAAGCAGCATCACCACCAGCAGCAGGATTTAGCTGAGTGGGAGAAAGGTCTCACAGCAGTGGTTTGCCAGTTTTCACACACCCAGAGAAGCAAGTTCATTAGGAATTGGGTGAAGTGATTGGATTCCAGTCCCCAGCACTGCTGTACCCAGCAGAATGGTAACATCTCGCTGGTGTGCAGCACTTGAAGGTATGCCATGAGGAGTGAAGGACTTCTGTCAATTCACAAAGGGACTGTATGCAGGCTATTAAATATTTGTTTGCAGGATGGCTGCTTTAGAGCTAGCCATTGTTAAAGCAGATGGAAATCCGAGCAGTCAAAAGCTACTCATTCCTGACTTGCAGCTTTCTTGCACTAATTAGAGGGTAGGTTGTATTTGTTAAGAGGTGGGCATTGTCAGGCCATTTTTGCTTTCTGCTCTCAAGACAGCCAAAATGAACTGCTTTGTGCACTAGCTGAAGTCCCAAAAGAGCTAGAACCCTGTTTTCATAAAATGCTGTGATAAAAAAAGCTCTTTTGAATGCTAAAGAAAGATGTATCATTCAAATAACCACAAAGCACTAGAACATAATTTTTCTTTAGAAAAAAAGAAAATGGTCCTTTATATCCTTGGGTCTCCAGCTAGAAGGCTGCTTTCTGGTGTAAAGGCAACTAAATATTAGTAATGTTGAAAATTCATAGCCAAAAGGAAAAATAAATACTTCCATGTTTCTGTTTGTACCTGAGAAACAACCTTCTCCACCACGGCAAGCTGCCAGTTTCAAAGTAGGGGGACCAGCCCCCTTGAAGTGCTCTGAAGTAACTGATCTTGAAATAAGTAATAAGGACCAAAAGTACACTCACTGTACAGAAGTTCAACTGAAAACACACCTTACACATCAGTTTGTAAAGTCACCTAACATAAGCAGAAGTATGTAAGAAAATAGTGTTTAATACAAGGAATTTCAGCAGTTTCAGTCATTTCTGTCATCGCAATTTTCCTTTTCATAAGAACTACTTCATCAAGCTGATGACAAATCATACGTGAAAGTTTATTAAGACAGAAGAAAAACAGGGGTATCCAATTTTACACTCAAGTCATCGACAAATGCAAGTCTTTAACAATAAAGCTTCTGTCAGAACCCAGGAAACAACGCCATTAGGCTGTGCAAACACCCTTCAATGAAGTACATACAGCTTCGGGCAAAGAACACAGTTCTTCATATCCCTATTGCCTGACGCTAATTACTCTGCTAAAATTTTGTTCTCCTGCAGTGAAACTGTTGCCAGGCATCTTTTCCAAAGTAAAGATGAAGGAGTCTGTGAAAAGCTGCTTGTGATAAAATTTATTCTATTGAAAGAGCAGTATTTAATGTTCTATTGAAAAAATGGCAAAATTCTCTAATTTTGGAAAATAAAAAGTGAATTGAGTGGTGATTTTGTGGTTGACATTTTAATTCAAGGGTGATAGTTTAGCCAAGCTGGAACACGGAAGATCACACTTGATGTGTGCTTGCATTTACCCGGTTGATGAATAATCACATACAGGATCATCTACTGCTGCTAGGCAGCTTTCAAAGGTGACACTAATGTCTGAAGCTCCTTTTAGGGCTCTAAATTTCATTTGTACATAGTAATTGTGCACCATGTCCCTTTCTGACTTTTGGAAGCCACAGAAAGGGTTCAAGAACAGCTATGTGGTAAGATTTGCATCTCATCAGAGTAACTTTGTGACCATTATTATTCCTGTAACTTGAGAGCAGAAACCTCTATTCTTGTGGCTTGCTGGGTTGAGTCCTACAGTTTCAACCCCACACAACTCTGGAAGCTTTCACTTTACCTTCCTCCCTCTATCAACCATGAGAGTGGGACATAAATTGCAAGACTGAAATAACCAGAGCTTGTGTCTTCTCAGAGGTTGGAGAAGTCAAACCAGCCACAAATGGCATACAGAAATCTTGGAATTTGGAGAACATGATCTGCCCACCCAATTACTTATATAAGACCTGCCTCACAACTCTTTGCCATTGCTTTGTGCCCTACTGAACAGAGATTTACAGAGGAAGCAGAGGAATAGTATCAAAATATATAGCCCTGCATCATCTTTAACCTTCTTCCCCAGCTCTGAAAGATAAAAGCCAAGATTTCTAGCAAGAGTGGCAGTGTCCACAGCACAAGATCAGAAGGAAATTCTGTGAATTGTGGAGAGCTCACCTTCCTATCCTCCTTACTCTGCTGCTCCTTCTGCACAGATTGTGCTCCTTGTCTCAAGTGAACAGCTGGAATACCCTAATAAGCCAGAGGGACTTGTGGTAGACATTCTTGGCTGTGCCATTTCACCTTTGGTACGTAAAGAAATACGTCCTGGATATGCTACTGAGTAGTGTCTTTCAACCATATACCATGCAATCTGACTGAGCATGAATAGAATTATGACTATTTACATCTCCCATTTTGCATCGGGATTTTTTACTTTAGTTTTGGTCCTAATCTTTTGTGGAACTCATATGCATCAGTTAGGTAAGAAGCCTAAATATTAAGCTAGCAACATAAGTTGGTCATGAGGAAGACACTCGAGAACAATGGACCTGTTGACTAAAACCAGGGTTTTAACAAAACACGTTCTTTCCATATTGTAAAAGAAACACGCACAACTGTCTTGTTATAATTCTAATAACACCCTAATGCAGAAACACTACACGTAAGCCCTCATTAAAATCAGTCTTCAGTTTTGGGGAAAAAAAATACAAACACCAAAAGAATTAAGCCTTAAACCTGATGTGCCTAAAGGAAAGCTGAGTACAAAAAATAAACAAGAAACAAAAACCATACCCCTAATTTGATGTACATAGCCTTACATGTACTTTTCCGTGCAATGCATGTTAAAGAAAAATAGCGGTCCCATTCTTAAGTGTATCTACTTGGTAACAAGAACACAGGCCACAGGGGAGGCACATTCTAAAATAAAAATACATAAGAAAAAAGTTTTCCATGTTTTCTTAGTTCTCTGAAGTCTCATCCCTGTGACAGCAAAAGTAAGCTGTTAGGTGTTAACTGTCATTACAAAGAATGCGAGCACGTGCATGGAAGTCAAAGCAGTCTGCTTGCTAGCTATCTAGTTAGGAGTACTTCCAAAGCTCTGTCACCCTGAATGGAATATTAATAGCTGCTTCCTCCTGATTAACCTTTGAAACTAAAATTGTGGAATTTGTCGATGGTCTCCCTCACATGTTCCATTTATAAACACTGTGAACCACTCTATGGTTTTCCTTCCCATTCAAAAAGTTCTTACGCTTCTCTAAGGCAGTATTTAATCACAAGCAATATAAAAACATCCTACTGCCATGAGGACAGATCCTACAAAGCCCTTTTACTGGGTACAGTCTTGATTCTGCTGTATTGCACAGTAAGAGGGGTTTGCAGAAATACCTACTACATGGGTTTTGAAAGTTATCCAGAACCAAAGCTCAGTCTTACACCCCAGATCTCAACCCCAGGCCGTGTTTGGAAATTCAGTTCATCTGAGCATCTTCTTGAAATCATTGCTGCCCATTCCTTTTCCTTGCGTACAAGCCAAGACAGGCACAGAATCCGACGACACTGACAGCGAGGCCTAGTAGAAAGGCGATGGCATCTCCTGCGTCAAGGGCTTCAACTACTGGCAGCACCAGCAGCAATGAAACGAGGACCAGGAAAAGTTTTGAGGTGTTCTCAGAAGAAGGCATGCTGACGATCAGTTGACCCCAAGGGGAAGTTAAACGAGGAAAGTGGTGGAAAGCAAGTACTTCAGCGGTATCTACAAGGAAAACAAAAGGAATGTGATGGGATTTCCCTTCCTCCCCCCTGGCGTTGTCTTGCCAAAAGCCAACTGATGTGATCGATCAGCATCTGTGTGGGACTCTGGAAATCAAGGTTTTATCTTCACAGTTACAAAAGTAAATGACTTACTATCATGAGGGTGTCACGGCGGGCTTGCTATCTTGTTATGCGACTCTGTGGAAACTAACCTTTTGGAGCCTTTACCATTAGGTGAGTCAGAACTGGCTCTCCTGCCCTACAGCCACCAGTCCCTGCTCACTTCATGCTGGGCCACACAGGCCGCCTTCTCCGGGTGTCTAGCTGCCGCACACCACTTACCCTCGTCTTCCAGTAAGGGGCATCCTCGGGACCCTGGGCACGGGGAGGCCACCGCACGCTGGCGGGGATGTGAAGTGACCTGCCAGCCCCTCCCGGGTACGCGCCCCCGCGCACACCTTCCTGCGGGACAAACATCCTGCCCGTTTCCTCCAGCCTGGGAGGGTTCCCTCTGAGGCGCACGCCGGTACCCGGCCGGCCGGCGGCTCCGCAGTAGTTTTTCCCGCAGGAATGGTTCGCTCCCGGGGTACACACGACAAAACACCGCGCCGAGATGCTCCGCGGCAGCCGAGGCCGCCTGGGCCACCGGCAACAAGCGGCTTTTCCGCCAGCCCCCGCGGCGGGGGCCGGTGACGGGGCTCTGGGCCGCATCCCGGCCAGCCCCCGCCTCCCCCGAGCGGGCGCGAAGCGGGGTGGCGCGGCCCCCGCTCGCCCGCGCCCCGTCCCGTCGCGCCGCCGGTGGCTGGCTGCGGGACGGCCGCTCGCCGGGGCAGCCCCCCGCGCAGGCCCTGGCCGCACGGCGCCCCTCCGTCACCTCCTGCCGCCGGCTCCGGGCCGGGGGACGCCCCCGCGCCGCGCCGCCCGGCGGGGCCCTCAGCTCCTGGGGGCGTCGGCCCGCGCCGCCCCGCCGCGCTCCCGCAGCCCGGCAGCGGCCATGACAGGAAGGGGCGGGGGCGGGGGCGCGGCCGGCGGCGGGCGTGACCTGGCCGGGCCGCCTCCCGCTCCCGGCACGCACCGCCGCCGCCGCCCGCCCTTCGCCCCCCGCCCCGCACCGCGACCGGCCGCCGGCGCACGGTTTGACTCCCGCACCAGGCCCCTGCAGAGGCCGCCGGCGGCCCCGGGCGCGGTAGGGCCGGGCGCCACCGGGCATCTCCGGCCCCAGCGGCCGGTCCCCGGGCCCCGGCCTGGGGGCGCCAGGAGCCTCGCGAGAGCGGCCTCCAGCCGGAGTCGTGTGGGGTCGATGCGGCGTGAGGAGGAGCCTCGGCCTCGGGAGCAGGGGCAGCACGTAGGCACTGGGGCTGTAGCGAAGTAGAATTATAAAAATATACCGACTTGGGCTGGTTGTCTGCTCTTTTCTCTAATAATAAGCAAATAGCACAAATTACGTTTAGTTTGACTACAGGCAGTGCCTACTTCATTTCAGATCTAGGTTCTCGTGCAACACTAATTGGGTGCCATCATAACCCATTCCTGCAGCGAGCCCTAAAGCAGTTTTATAGGGTGGAGCGCACCATGGTGCCAAAAAGCTTAGAAGTGTTATCAGCTAATTACCTGAGATCACCCCCAAAGCCTAAGTCAAACTTGTCCTGGTTTTTATCTTGTTTCTGCTTTGGACAAAACTGCTTGTAGAAACGCTGTGTTGCACTGTTCTGTTACATAGAACAGGTTTAAAACATCTGTCTTGTAATGCCACAGGGGGTTACTAGCAAATTCCTAGTCAGAGCTCAGTTTTTATTTTTGAGTGGGAAATGCTTAAGTGTGGATAAAAGACCTGTAACCAATTATTATACAGTCAAAATACATTTGCCTTTGGAATGCTCACAGAAATAACCAGAAGAAACTGTGCTCATCTAATGGCAAAATTAACCTAGAATTTTAAATCCATGACTTCAAGCATTAATTCATGATAACTCAGGTTCTCACAATGTTCCCTTAGACTTGGGCAAGAAAACAGCTTTTGTAAACATTTTTCTTTATAGAAACCATTTCCTATGAGCTGCTGATGAGGAGCGGAAATCCAGATATATTGTTCAACATACATACCGCTTTGCCTCTGCCTTACATAATTTCACTAATTGCCCTTGAGCAACCATTCTTCATTCCTGTAGGAACTTTGTAATCATCATTCCTTTATTTCTACCCATCATTTTCCTGACTATCTGGATCCAGCAGCTGTCAATTGTCTTAGACAATAAACTTCCAGGGATAAGGAACAGTCTTATTTGCTCCCTCTTTGTACCAAGTAGCATGAAACCATCTTCTTTATAAGCAGCCAAGTCTCTGTCATAATACAAACAATGCTAAATATCAGTGTAGCTGGTAAGCATCCCTTTTATTCATGAAACACCTATTTTCACAGTTTTTCAGATCTGAAATACTTGATGCCTCATGTTCAGTTCTGAAGGCATTTTCTCAAGAATCTGATGCCAGATAAACTCACTGGAGAAAAATCCTGAGATTTCTGAGAAAGTTGTCATGGCATGGAGGAGAGTAATGCTATGATGTCTGGCTCATTCCTTAATGAATCACAGATAAATTGTAACCCCTACAGAACCTGAAGAGTGGTGATTTGAGGTGCAGGAGGTAGGTGTCAACACTGCTGTCATCTCAGAGAATGGGCCTTGGAGTCCTGGCCCTCTTAGCTCCCTGCTTGTCCTGTTTACTGCATCCTGCACTCTTGACATGTCAATGTTACACTGTTCTGCAATATCAAAAAATATTTAAATAATCGCTGTAAATTCCAGTGCTGTATTTACTCTTGTCACCACTTACCAAGTAAAATTTTCAATAGTAGTCATGTAGTCCCACAAAACAGATTGGGGGGCACGGGAACATTGAACAATGACTTTCAAGTCTATATTTTGTAATTAGAAATGTCAGTACCAAAGAGCTATGGCATCTTTGGACTTGTGTATTTTGAAGGTGAGGAATGAAAAATCCAAGGGGAAGGCTGGACTTAACATACTCATCTTACTATCTCTCCCCTCTTCTCAACAACTGTACTAAGTTGCAGGCAATTGAAATGACATGGAGAAGTACAGTAGAGATGTGGAAAATATTGACTGTAAGATAAATAATTTATTAGTAATATCATGGAAGTGCCATTGAGAGCTAGAAAGCAGTGCCATTTGGGGATATTTCCTTGGCTTATTAGCTCTTTCAATGCCATTGCATTTTGTAGCTTTGGCTTCAGAAACAGTGCTGCTTTGAAAAAAAGCCAACAAAATCTAAACAGTGAAGGAGGCTCTAGTGGTTTTTGTGCTGTCTGAATAGCAAAGAAATGTGTATTCAGCTTCAAGCTCTGCCATCAACTTCCTGCATCACCTCAGGCAAATCTTTCTTTTGACCTATCACTGCTTTGATTGCTTAGCTCAAGGTATTATGTAACTAATATTCAGAGGAAAGATGGAGAATTCCCAGAGCTGACAAGCTAAAGCTTTGTAAATTTTGAGCACAAGGCCAAGGAGGTATACATGAAACTGGAAATTGAAAATAAATGCACTTTCTGGAGAGGAAAAAGTTATGAGATAATCAGCAGAGCAAGGCTACACCCTGAAGGAGGTATTTGTTGTGGCTTTTTTTTTTTCCCCTTCCTGTTTGGTTCGTCTTCTTTTGAGAGCCATTTGTTTATTGCATGACCACACTGATCTGAGAAGCTTTCTGATCAATTTTTGGACTTCAGTACTTGTACTGCTGTAATGAGAAATGCTAACTCTGATTACTGATACGACATTGACTACGGGGCAATGATTATCACTTCTACATCAACATGTTCACCCTTGGGCCACTTTTCCCTGGTGATACTTAATCTGACATTTTAGCTGTCTATTACTATGTCCTCATGTCTTCACTCACAGATCTACATCCAGTTTTAATTCTACAAAAACCATGACCTGCTTTATTTGGACTTTACTGGGTGCTTCTCTTTCTCTGAGAAAATAGACTCTATCACAACTACCTCTTTGCTTCTGTAGAAAAAACAAAGTTAAAATACAGCATGATTCTATCATTAACCTTTTCCACATTTGCTTCTCAGTCTGCTGTCATACAAATGTTGACTTCATCCTTTCTCTTCCTTCCTCTCTCATTATCCCCTCCCTTCCTATCGTGTGTGTCTACTTCATCCTGCCTTCTTTTTTCCCTTCTATTTCTCAAAGTCCTTCAGTTTCCTCTCAAATAAATGTAGGTAGTCACAGACCTTCCCTGTCATAAAAACACCAGTTGGATTCCCTTCCTGTAACTATCACTTCATCTGCTTTATTACTGTCATCTCTAACCTCTTCAAACATGCTGTCCAAAACTGCTCTAGTTACATCCTACATCTCCTTCGGTATGGCTCATTCCTTCCTCCATCAGCTGGAGCTGTTCATGTTGATGTCATGTTGATACCATGTTGACATAAAGGTCTGTGATTCATCATTGTCTCTTTGACTGATGGACTGCTTTTGAAGCTCTCATTCCTCTTTTCCTCAATTCCTTTTGAAACTCTCATTCCTCTTCCCAAATCCAGTAAAAACTTGCCAAACACAGTAAAAAAACCATACCTTCCTTTTAAAAAAAACCTCCTTTCCCAGTTCTTCACTTCTGCTTCTTGAATCTTTGGTGCTGAACCCTCCTTTTCTGCTGCTGAGAGTGTGCTAGGCTTCCATTTGTGTTTTTTCCTCTTGACTCTCTAGACATTGTCCCTGGCCACCCTTATCAACAAATATGACTTTGAATGCTGTCCTCAACTCATGTTTTTCTTTGTCTTCCCTCTCCTTTTATTCCACTTGATGGTGTTGAGTTCTTATTGCATGTAGCACAGCAGCTCCTAGGTCTAATAGTTCTCTTCTGACTGTATGACCTGAAGTTGTGTCCTGACAATTATTCTTGCCTCTTGCTGTGATCCTTGCACTTTGTTTATTCAAAGTGCTGCTGCGAAGGGACCTTTCTCTGGTTTGTCATTTTTACTGTGTTCCCTCACTTCTTAATCCTCTGGTGTTACGTTTCCTCTTTTGCTCAACCAAAGACAATTTTCTTCTCGGCCCTAGAAGGTCTTTGCAGCATAATCTTCCTTCATACTGGCTTATCCTATCGCCATGTCAGGAGGTTAACTTCTACCTTTCTTTTGTCACCCCCGGCAGATTCCTTTTGATCCCTCCGAGAAGCAAAAGTTACTTCTTTCTGAGAGCACAGAAAGGCTTACGGAAAGAATTACGCCACTTTTTGATGGTAAATGCTTTCCTTTGGTACCACGTGCTTCCTGCTGTCCTTTATACAGACATGAAAATAAAGGATTAAATCATCCAGTGATTCCTTTTCCCTCAGTCCTTTGCTCCTTTAGCCTGGCAGGGGATCTCCTCCGCCTGCTGGAATCTCTTTAAGTTCTCTTGCCAGCACTTCAGAGATTCTCTGTGCAGCGCTGTCTGGAGCAGAGAGGCGTGGAGGCAGCTGCCAGCCCTGCAGAAAAAAGCTCTGGAGTTGGTGCTGTGTGGTGGTTTGACCTTGGTTAAATGCCAGGTACCCACCAAGTCGCTCTATCACTTCCCCCCCCTTCCCCCATTTTTCTCAACAGGGCAAAGAGGGGAAAGAAAATAAGATAGGAAAAAACACAACCTTTGTGGGTGAAACAAAAGCGGTTTTAATAGAAGCAAAGCAAAGCAAAGGTCCATGCGCGGAAGCAAAAAAAAGAAAACAGATTTATTCTCTACTTCCCATTAACAGGCAACGTCGGGCCTTCTCAGGAAGCAGGGCTCCAATACGCGTAGTGGAGCCACCCCCTTCCTCCTTTCTCCCAGCTTTATACTGAGCAGACGTCATATGGTATGGAATATCCCTTTGGTCAGTTCGGGTCAGCTGTCCTGGTTGTGTCCCCTCCCAAGATCTTGCCCACCCCGTCCCACTGCGGGGGCAAATGTCGGAAAGAGCCTTGGTGCTGTGTAAGCACCACTCAGCAGTAGCCACAACACCAGGGTGCTGTCAACACCCTGCCAGCTCCCAACATAAAACACAGCACCATGAGGGCTGCTACAGGGGAAAACCAATTCCAGCTCAGCCAGACCCAGTACACGCTGGCAGGAGGGGGGAGCAGTGAAGCTGCAGGAGTGAGTGCAGCGCATGCCAGCCAGAATTAAACATCCATTGATTGACTTCTCTGCTGAACTCTGCAGGCGAATGTGAGAGCTACCCATCAATAATGGCAAGTCCGGGGATTCCCTGCAATTATTGTGAATGCTGTCATGCTTTTTCTGGATTATGAGGAGCAAGCTCCTGGGGTTTCCATAGAAGCATAACAAAGTAAAGGTAGATATCAACAGGAATGATGCATCCAAACTCCCTCCAGCTTTGAGGAAGTAAAATCTGAATCAGTCTTCTTGATTTCAGTCTTTGTACTAATGTAAACTATTGACATGTTCTCACATTATTCATCAGTGTTTCCACAGGTAGGTTGAATATTGAATATTGCTTGTCTGGTTCATTTTGAGAAAAAAAAATTATCATACAATATTAACAAGGAAAATTTATACAGCCCAAGCAGTTCAGCTTCAGAGGGCCTAAAAATACCACCTTCATCAGTATTGAATGGTAAGCAAAAGAAGATACTATTCAACACAAGAATGACAGAATGAGATTTAAAGGGGGAATAAGCAGCTGTCATCCACACATTGTTTTGTATAGTACATTGTTTTTTTCCAAGATATGCTGTCAGATGTTTTATTGACTTCCATGCATATGGTTGTATTAAGTAGGAGAAGTTTCATGAAAATAAAAATTGGTTTAAACATAATAAACTTGTAGAATCATATGTTTCAAGTCTAGATTTAATCCATATTTGGATACCTGTTTATCTATAGGAACATATAAATAGTCTTTTTTATTTTTTTTCCAGCTTTAGGCATTGTTAGAAATAAAGCTTGCCTACTTAAGGAGTTCTAGCCATCTAAATCTGAGTGTTAGTCACAAATGAGAGAACTGGTATTATAAAAATTGTCCCTTACATTTGCATGCCTAAAATATACTTTTTTTTCAAGATTGGTGCCCAGAAAGGAAGGTTACTGAAATTAGAAGATAATTTGGGAAAATGAGAGGTTAATGTCAGACTCAAGGTGGTGTATCTCTGGCAGAAGAAGGGGCAGAATTCAGAAGGATGAGTTGTGCTACATGCCAAAACTCACCTAGGGGAGGAGAATCACAGAATTGCTGAGGCTGGAAGGCACCTCTGGAGATCATCTAGTCCAACCACCCACTCAAAGCAGGTAAGCTACAGCAGGTTGCTCTGGGCTGTGTCCGCTCGGGGTTTGAATAGCTCCAGGGATGGAGACTCCGCATCCTCTCTGGACAACCTGTGTCAGTGTTCAATCACCCTCACAGAAAAAGTTTTTTTCATATGTTTAAATGGAGTTTTCTTTATTTCAGTTTGAACCCATTGCCTCTTGTCCTGTCAATGGATGTCACTGGGTGTCACTGGATGTTTCTGAAAAGAGCCTGGCTCTCTCTTCTTTAACCCCCCATCAGATGTGTGTGTGTATTGCTAACAACCTGCCTGAGCCTTCTCTTCTCCAAACTAATCCATCCCAGTTCTCTCAATCTGTTTTCACATGCCAGATGCTCCAGACCCTTAATCACCTTTGTGGCCCCTTGCCGGACTCATTCCAGTATATCCATGTCACTCTTGTACCAGGGAGCAAAGGACTGAACTGAGCATTTCAGATGTGTCTCACCAGTGCTGAGTAGAGGGGAAGGATCACCTCCCTCAACCTGCTGACAGTGCTTTTCCTAATGCAACCCAGGATGCTGTTGGCAAACAGTATGGCCCTACAATGCTGCTATGCTGTCCAAATTTTACACTGATCTGAGGAGTAGAGGGATTTGGGGGGTAATTTATACACCCTTTGACAGCTGTTCGGGTTATCACACTCTCATTAGATGCTCTGTGGTTCTGGGGCACTAATTAGAACATGCTTTCGTGTAGTCATTGTAATGGGGCCTTAAAAAGCCAGCTTGGTATTTCTGTTCATCAGCTCAGCACATGCTCTAGAGGAATTTGTTTGGACTGACTCAGATCTTTCAGAACCCTTTTGTCAGGGGCCAGTGTCAATCTCCCAGGCAGGCACTGGGCTGCTCAGCTGTTATGCATGAAGAGTGAGCAGTCCTGCCACAAGATGAGCAAGAGGTTGGGATGACTGTAGATTTTTATGGAAATATATCCAAGGCAAGAAGCAATTAAATTTATACAAAGAATTTAAAGTGAACTATACCCGGAGAATGAAAACAGGAAAAAGTAAAAAGATCTGAGCCACATAGAATGAAACTCGGGGTGAGAGTTGCTGAAGACAAAGAGAATACACTAAACTCTTTAAAGGAAAAGGAAGTGTCATAGTTGCATCTGACTCTATTGAGAACTAATATTTGAATTCTTCTTGGATGTCTTTATTTAGTGTTTCTGTGCTTGAATTCTTTATCTACTCCTTGACATGGATAGGAGTTCTCCCATTGCCTTTAGTGAGGCCATGATTCCACCTGTATCTGAAAAATAGGGGCAATCATTCTTTCCAATATCACCAAAATTTCATCAATTTTCTGGTGCATGTGCAGCAGGTAGTGGTAAGCCCACAGGAAATCCTATAAATGATTACACTGAAAGTCACTTATCCTAAAAGCTACATGGATTTGTTTGGTAAATGCTGAAGTTTGCTGTTGCAAGGTAACAAATTGTGTTTTATTTGTGGAATGTATTTCCTGTATCTTCTCTTATCTTGATCATGGAAGGCCCTAAAAGGGCTTTGTAGAATACAAAGTAAATCTGGATTATTTCAGTGCCAGTCTAAAGGGAAGGGACATCATTCACGAGGGGCACATTTAATGAGCCAACTGTCCGCTTTCAATAGCCTGCAATTCATTCCAGCACTTGGTTATTTGGCTCCCTTTTCATTAGCAAAACAGTTTGAGTTTCACTGTTGAACTAGATACACAGCTGTCATTACAAAAGACACTGTGATTCAGAAAAATATAACCGCTTAATGCCTTTGTGTTTCACAGATTACACAAACTTTTAAAGGAAAATGCATTTAGCTTCTGTTACCAGTCTGAAAATTCATGCAGTGAGAAATACCACTTGTCATGTGTAAACTGAGAAATATAGTTGTAAATACATGTAGTTGAAACTGACATATTTCACCTTAATGGCTCCAGTGACCATGGTGATAAAAATCTGAGGCACACAAAATATGGAAGCTATATATATTTTACCTGTATGTTTAGTAGTAATACATATATAAATAAAATAAAACAATAATAATAATAATAATAATAGTAGTTAGATCAGTATTAGAGCACTCAATCCAAATTCACACACCAAAGTTACTGAAATTTATTTTTCATAGATTTAGTGGGGTTTGGGTGAGGTTTAAATATTAGCTTTCATGCATGGATTTCATGACATGTTATGAAGAATGGTGGGAATGGTCATCCCCATTTTACAGGTGGAATAATCAAGACATGGAAAGGTGAAATGAATTCCTGAAATTCTTGTGGAAGATCAACAGCAAAGTCAGGAAAGGATCCTGTGCCTTCTTGCCACTTCTGTTTTCATTGTAGCTGATGTTAATTTCCACAGATTTCTGTGGAAACAGAAAAGGAAAATCCTTTTGTGAAAATGTGCTGTCTCTGTCAAGATGTATGGAATTTCCTGCCAAAACCACAAAGCCCATGAATGTCTTCAGAGATGTATTTTGCAATGACAAAGTTCAACCTTTTCCATGCTGACGGGCCTTATGTTCCAGCTGAGATACAAAGATGACTGTAATGGATGCTGTAAAGATATGTACAACTTGGATGTATACTTTATGTCACTATTTTCAAAATTTATTGGTAGCATCTTAAATCAAAACCCATTTTATTCTACCAGTGCTCAAATTCAAATGGGATAGGGGCTGCTTCACTTAGAGGGCTATTTTCTGTTTTGTATAATCACTCTGGAGAATCAGTCCTTTCTTCAGAGAAGGAGTAGGGAAAATTATACATTTTGTATTAGGGAAGTGTTACTTCCCTTCAAAAGTGTCTATAAATATGGTCTGAAATTGTTTCATCTGTGGCTGTGAACTCATCAGTATCAGAACAGAGCAAGGCTCAAACTTTGTCACTTCTTGGATAAAACACCCAATACCCATGATAATATAAATGTGTAAAACACACACACTAAAACGTGTGTTTGTATATAGGTAAACATATGCATAAACACACATACACTCTTGAAGTATTTAGGATGTTTCACTTACCCCTTAGTCTGAGCAGTGTGACAGTCTGCACATTTGGCTGACATCCTGAGAAGTGCTTAATCCTGTGCTGCCCTGTACGCATATATGTGGTACCTGGCCAGTCAATGAGATGAGTCAGCTGTTTAAATTTACCCACATGGTTGACTGCTTCATGGTGTCAGGAGCAGCACATTCAGGGCCCTGCCAGATAGTGCCCTAAGCACGTATCCCAGCAAACAGAGAAGGCAATAAGTTCCTACAACTGGCATACCACTTTTTGATAAGACTTTTCTAAATATTGAGGTTGGTTTTCCAGTGTATAGAAGCTGGGTTTTATGCCTCAGTGTTACGTACCATCACACACCTCTGTGCACAAAACGGCCCTGGCCATTCAGACAAACTTTGTAATTACATGCAAACATGTAGAAAAGGCATCTGCATTAAAGAACATTTGAAAATGGATTCTAATGTGTAATGCTTCCGAGCATGTGGAGAATAAACTCCTAAAAAAGGGGTGACAGGAGATTACTAAGTTTGAAACCAGTTTTGTCTGAGCATCTGCGCTCTAATGCTTTTGACTAAATTATAAACACATTGTCTATCTGTTCCCATTGCAGAATATCTTGACAATATTTAATAGGTGGTGCTAATTGCTCATATTCATTGTCTCTGTGGACTCCTTTTTCCAATATCTGTCATCTTCTGGAAGTGTCAAGCACTGAGGGATTCAAAATTTATTCTGACTCTTTTATGACTTGCAGTCCAAATAGAGATAATAAGTCACATTTTCTCTTCACCAGCCTGTAGTAATGTAGCCTCTTATTTATCCATGGTTGGAAGCAATTAGAAAGCATATATCCATTAGGCTGCATATTTTGGAACACAACAGCTATATGCAGATTGGTTTAGACATTGCTTTCCTTACAAACATTGTCCTTCTGTTTCATGCCTTTTTATTATTTTCGATGCATCAGAAAAGATTTATGCAGGTCATAGGGAGACCATAAAGGAGAAGGTTATATGGGTCAAAGAGGGAGATGACAGGAACATGGACTGGCAATTTAACAGTAGGTATATAGTGAAAAGGTTGGATTTTGATTTAAAAAGAAAGCTATGTAAAGGTCTATTGACATCTAGGTGCCTGGTAGAAAAGTATGGGTAGAAGATTACACTGCAAGCCGCAGATAGCGGTTGTATTCTTCACACTATGGGAAAGAAATCAGAAGGTTGGTTTTGATAAGTGTTAAGATGTGAAGCCAGATGAAGGCCATCTAAATTTATTGCTGTAAAGCAATAATTTCTGATCAGTTCTGTAACTTTCATTGCCACTGGACCAGGTGCCTTGTGCTATGATGCTGAGGTTGTCTTGGGAAGTCCCACAGAACTGGGATTATATTGGATAATACAACAGAAGGATAAGAGTTAACAGGTTTTTTTCCACACTCAAGCTGATGTCAATCATTTAACTTTAGCAGGGTAATTGTCAGCTGAGTATGTCTGAAAGAAGTATGCTGGTCCAGGTGGGATTTGAATTAGTATACAGATGAAAGGCTGCATAACCCCTTAGCAGCCACTGAGAAATCCTCATTCCTACTTTCACTGCTCTAACAGATTTCTATAGTGAAAGGTCAGCAACTATTACTGAAAGTTCTTCATGCTGTAGTCATTCATTTTGCCCATGATCACTTTTTTCTTTGTGCTTGGACTAAAAATCTCAACAGCAAGTCATTGTAACAGTAATATATTTGTAGAAAGTTAACAGTGTGCAAAAACTGCTCTTAGGAAGATGAGGAAAGTTACCTGGACTATTTAATAATCCTATGGTGTTTGGTTTTATTCATAATCACAGAATCACAGAATCATTCAGGTTGGAAAAGACCCTTGGGATCATCGAGTCCAACCATCAGCCCTACTCTACAATGTTCTCCCCTACACCATATCCCCCAACATCTCATCCAAACGACCCTTAAACACATCCAGGGATGGTGACTCCACCACCTCCCTGGGCAGCCTATTCCACTGTCTGACCACTCTTTCTGTGAAAAATTTTTCCTAATGTCCAGTCTAAACCTCCCCTGTTGCAGTTTAAAGCCATTCCCTCTTGTTCTGTCACTAATTACCTGTGAGAAGAGACCAGCACCAACCTCTCTACAATGTCCTTTCAGGTAGTTGTAGAGAGTGATGAGGTCTCCCCTCAGCCTTCTCCTCCTCAAACTAAACAGTGCCAGCTCCTTCAATCGCTCCTCACAGGATTTGTTCTCCAGGCCCTTCACCAGCTTCGCTGCCCTCCTCTGCACTCGCTCCAGCACCTCGATATCTCTCTCGTATTGGAGGTACCCAAAACTGGACACAATACTCCAGGTGTGGCCTCACCAGTGCAGAGTACAGGGGGACTATCACCTCCCTACTTCTGCTGGTCACACTATTTCTAATACAAGCCAGGATGCCGTTGGCTTTCTTGGCCACTTGGGCACACTGCCAGCTCACGTTCAGCTGCTTGTCAATTAGAACCCCCAGATCCTTCTCTTCCAGACAGCTCTCCAGCCACACCTCCCCAAGCCTGTAGCGATGCATGGCGTTGTTGTGGCCCAAGTGCAGGACCTGGCACTTGGCCTTGTTGAAGCTCATCCCGTTAACGTTGGCCCACCGATCCAATCTATCCAAGTCTCTCTGTAGAGTCTCCCTATCTTCATGCAGATCGACACTCCTGCTTAACTTGGTGTCATCTGCGAACTTACTGATGATACACTCTATGTCCTTATCAAGATCATCAATAAAGGTGTTAAACAGAAATGGTCCCAACACCGAGCCCTGAGGAACACCACTTGTGACCGGCTGCCAGCTGGATTTAACTCCATTGACCACCACTCTCTGGGACCGTCCATCCAGCCAGTGCTTGACCCAGCAGACCGTTTGCTCACCCAGGCCATGGGCAGCCAGTTTTTCTATGAAAATTCTATGGGGAACTGTGTCAAATGCTTTTTGAATATCCAGGTAGATAATATCGACAGCTTTTCCCTCGTCCAATAGTCGGGTCATCTTGTCATAGAAGGAGATCAGGTTTGTCAGGCAGGACCTGCCTTTCATAAACCCATGCTGACTGGGCCTGTTCCCCTGGTTGTCCATTATATGACTTTTAATGGCACTCAAGATGACCTGATCCATGACCTTCCCTGGCACTGAGGTCACACTGACAGGTCTATAGTTTCCTGGATCCTCCCTTCTGCCTCTCTTGTAGATGGGTGTCACATTTGCCACCCTCCAGTCCAATGGGACCTCCCCAGTTAGCCATGACTTCAGGTAAATCATGGAAAGCGGCTTGGCGAGCACATCTGCCAACTCTTTCAACACCCTTGGGTGTAACCCACCCGGTCCCACAGACTTGTGTGCATCCAAGTGGTGTAGCAGGTCTCTGACCACCTCCTCTTCAACTGTGCTGACCTCAATCTGCTTCCCCTCCCCATCTCCCAGCTCATGAGGCTGGGTGTCCAGGGAACAGCCAGTTCCACTGCTAAACACTGAGGCAAAGCAGGCATTGAGCACCTCAGCCTTTTCCTCATCCTTTGTTACTATGTTTCCCTCTGCATCCAATAAAGGAGGGAGGTTTTCCCTAATCCTCCTTTTGTTGTTAATGAATTTATAGAAGCATTTTTTATTATCTTTAACAGCTGTAGCCAGGTTGAGCTCTACCTGCGCTTTGGCTCTCCTAATGTTCTCCCTGCATAACTTCACTACATCTTTATAGTCATCATGAGAGACCTGCCCCCTCTGCCAAAGGTGATATATTCTCCTTTTGTTCTTGAGATTCAACCAAAGGTCCCTGTTTAGCCAGGCCGGTCTCCTTCCCCACCTGCTTGTTTTTCGGCACACGGGAACAGCCTGCTCCTGTGCCTTTAAGACTTCTCTCTTGAAGTATGTCCAGCCTTCCTGGACTCCCATATCCTTCAACACAGCCTCCCAAGGGATTTTGTTAATCAGTCTTTTGAACAGGTCAAAGTTTACCCTCCGGAAGTCTAAGGTGGCAGTTTTACTAACCCCTCGCTTTGTTTCTCGAAGGATAGAAAATTCAATCATCTCATGATCACTGCACCCTAGGCAGCCTCCAACCTTTACTTCCCCCACAAGCTCTTCCCTGTTCACAAGAAGCAGGTCCAGGAGGGCACCTTCCCTGGTCGGCTCACTCACCAGCTGTGTGAGGAAGTTATCCTCCACACATTCCAGGAACTGCCTGGATTGTTCCCCCTCTGCTGTGTTGTGATCCCAGCAGATACCCGGGAGGTTAAAGTCCCCCACAAGAACAACGGCAAGTGACCACAAGATTTCTCTCAACTGTTTATAGAAAGCTTCATCCACCTCACTGCTTTGGTTGGGAGGTCTATAGCAGACTCCCACAGCAAGATCTGCTTTATTGGCCCTTAACCTAATCCAAACACTCTCAACCCCATTATCACTATACTTGATTTCTGAGCTCTCATAGCATTCTCTAACATACAGGGCCACTCCACTGCCTCTCCTTCCCTGTCTGTCCCTCCTGAAGAGCTTGTAGCCATCGATTGCAGCAGTCCAGTCGTGTGAGGCATCCCACCACGTTTCTGTGATAGCTACTATGTCATAGTTCTCGTGCTGCATCATGGCCTCAAGCTCCCCCTGTTTGTTGCTCATACTGCGTGCATTGGTATAGATGCACTTGAGATGAGCTAATGAATCCAACACCTTTTTGTGAGTGTGGGCCCCATTTCCTATCAGACCCTTCTCAAGTGCTTCCATGATTTCTAAACATCTTTCCCTTCTCTCAAATGAAGTGGCAGAGGGAGAGCCCTTACCAGTCCACCATCCCTCAAGCCTTGGCTTGCTTCCCTTGAGCTTATTCCTAACAGGCCCAGTTATCTCCCCGTCCCCCCTCATATCTAGTTTAAAGCCCTGTCAATAAGCCCTGCTAACTCCTGCCCCAGAATCCTTTCCCCCCTCTGGGAAAGTTGCATCCCACCTGTCCCATTTGTCACCAGCAGACCAGGTGCCTTATAAACTTCGCCATGATCAAAGAACTCAAAATTCCGACGGTGGCACCAGTCTCTGAGTCACATGTTAATCAGATAAGTTTTCCACCCTCTTTCAGTGTTTTTCCCTTCCACTTGAGGGATTGATGAAAACACCACCTGAGCTCCCGAGCCTTCAACTAGCCACCCCAGTGCCTTGAAGTCCTTTTTGTGTGACTTTAGACTTCTCTCTACCACCTAATCATTGCCTGCCTGGATAACCAACAAAGGGTAGTAATTAGAGGGCTGCACCAGAGCTTTTGATATCTCTAACCCGAGCCCCAGGGAGGCAGCAGACCTCCGTATAGCATGAGTCTGGTCGACATATGGGCCTCTCCGTACCCCTCAGAACAGAGTCACCCACTACAGTTACCCTCCTTTCCTTTTTACTTGAAGAAGTGTCAAGTCGTGGGGCTGAGGGACAAGCTGTGGGTGACTCACCGGATGGGTCCTCGTTTCCATCTTCATTTGGCTGGCCGTCTAGTTCTAAGGCCTCATATCTATTATACAGTGACAACTGGGAAGGTGAGGGGGGCTGAGAAGGTTTTTGCTTGCCTTTCTGAGGAAGGATCTCTCTCCATTCCCCCCTGTCCCCCACATCCCCTCCTTCTGCTTGGTGAGAGGAGGGGAGGGGGTCATGTATTTCTTGTAGAGCCTCTACCTGCTGCCTTTGCCTCAGCATGTGGCTCCACCAGACAATCTCGCTTTCACACTCTCTGATTGTTCTCAACCTTATGGTGTTTGGTTTTATTCATAATGTCTCTGTGGAGTGTCAATTGTCCTGCTGTCTACATGAAGGACAAATGCTAAGCCCTTGATATCAGTTTGAGGTAGGAAAAGTGTTACTACCTGTTAGCATTACAAACCCTAGTGAGTGACTAATAGAGAGATCAGTGCTTTGGGCTGCATCTGGAGTTAATGTGTTGAAGAAGTTCAACACAAAGTCTTTCCCTCCATTTAGCAATACTAAAACTGTATCCTATTCCTGGAAGTTGAATGTATTTATTATTAATTTTCTTTCTAACAGTTTTGTAAGTATCTTCTCTCAGTTTAGGATAATTCTGAAAGTAGAATAAACCTTATTGACTTGTTTGGTTCACTTCCTGCAATTGACATTTCCAAGCTGATAACATGCAGCAATCATGCTTCCCTGAAGATCTCAGCATTAGAGAACAGCATATTACTTAGCCTTTAGATGTAGTTGACCTTATGATGAGACAACTAATGAGAGAATTAATGTTCTTTAATCGTCCCTGTGATCATCTAAGGAAATCTGGCATAGCACCTTGTTTTTTTCTTTATGCTTACTCTTTCTATGAACTATGGAACTGAGTTCTGAGTGTTGTTTTCAGTGTTCCAGTTGTGACATCTGATTCTGAGTAACTGAATGCCCCATGTCTCTATCAATTGCAGTATCAGTTTATTGGTGGAAAAGCAGTAGACAATTTAAAATATAAAACTTTGAAAGCCATAATCTTGGCAAACATGGGCCAAATTCATCAAGCAGACTTAGGTTCTATACATATCTCCATGTAATACCACTGTCATCAGTACTGCCTGACTGTCTCTTAATCCATAACTGTCTATAATCTTGCCACCAGGTGTGTACAGAACCGTCTGTGAGTTGACACTGCTCCGTGGTTAACGAGCTGCCCATTAATCGTTCAAGAGCGACTTTGACAACTCCAGAAATGGGATCCTCAATGCAGCTGGAGGGGTGTCTACCATGTCAGCATATCCCCAGACTTTGGCTGTGCTCGAGGTGTGCTTCAGCTGGATGTAGCTTTAACCACAGCCCAGGAACCAGGTGTGTAAATGCCAGTGTGTGTATGGAATAGTGTACTGCATGGAGCAACACCTTGCACCTGAAAAATTCAGCTTCAAATCTTTACTTGGGCCTGATTTAAAGTAGCAACTTGAACTTGCATTTTCCACATAAGACAGGACTGTCTTGTCTGCCAAGCTGTTCTTTCTCTTAGGAAGGCAAAGTGTCCTTAGATAGAGAAAGATGTATAATTTGGCATTCCAGGCAGAAATGAGTGGGTGTCCCAGGAGAGGTCAGCTGTTTATCTTGAGCCCAAACCCTTTTCCTATGTCATCAAGTCCTACATGGTTTTTGAGGATCTCATAGAGCTGGTCTCTGGCCTTCCCTCACCCCACACAGTGTAAGGGCAAGGACAGGCTGGGGACTGTGCTATGTTAGGGTGGAATTATGCTCCAATGTGACCCAGCACTAGTGGCAGAGGTCTTAGATGTCTGATAATCAGCTTCCAGGCATGGCCAAGAACATTTCAGAGCTAGGCACTGTCTAAGAAACATATAGTATCATCTGCTGGTATCTGTGCAGTGCTGGGGATCTGGCCGGGGGTCAGGCTTAGACCATGTTTGGCTCCAGTTGGCAGGATGGAGCTGCAAGGGCTCTGCTGTGCTGCACTTGGACTTTCTGCCTGAGAAGCTCAGTCTTTAAAAGCACTATCTGCTAGTGTCATCTTTTCATTTTCCTGCTGACAATTAGTATTAAAAATAGCAGTAATGTATTCCACCATTAGAAATATATTAAGAAACAACCAAAGAAATACCTGTGCTAAGCGTGTTCATTTAATATTTGCATTGCTCTTAGATGAACGGGAGTCCCAGGTCCCTTAGCATGGCTGCTTCTGGGGGCAGCAGGTCTGGATACCTGTTTGTGCCACAGACAGTTTGCTGTGCTTGGTGTCTGCCTGTGGCCTTCTCAGGCACGTTTCCCAGTCCTTCCTCTTCCTTAGTCTCCTAAGCACCTTTGTCTGCCTCTCATGCTGAGAACAACTCTCGCATAAGCCATGGGGCAACCTCCCAAGAAGCAGTTGTTGGTGACTGTAGTTTCTCATTATAGAGATGAATAGTGTCATCTTCAGGAGGTGGTGGCAGCTCCTAGAATACTGATAGGCCTTTTTGTAAACCAAGTTTGTCTCTTTCTCATCCTGCAGTTCTTCAGTGACTGACGTTGTTTTTTAAAAATGGTCCAGGTGTTTTGTTTTTGTTTAGCAAAGTGTCAGGACCTGTCAGCACATGATTCATTGATAAAATTTTGTGATTATATTATCTGTGCAAGAAATTATAGCAAACCATGAAGACTGATGTGAGTGGAGAGTGAATGGAAATGCAGAAGCACCAGAAGGAACAACAGAAAAATGACATGTGTTAATGATACCTATATTCTGAGGTCTTCAGGATCTCAGTGCATCCATGTACAGATTCTCAGGACACCCAAAAGCCAATGGACATGGAGTAAATCTTAATAACTAACTGAGGAGGAACAGGAATTACACTTCTTTCATAAAGAATACAGAAAAGCACATCCAAAACCAGCATGTCATCACCAACCTAGGAAGAGCCCAGGAGACATGATGAGGACTCAGTAGCTGGCATTCCTCTCCTTCTGTATCAACCAAGACTGACAGACTGGGTCAGTAATGAACCAAATCTGGGTACTGGTTCATTGTTTCAACAGTTTTTATTCTGGAATGGGAATTAATATGGACTCACTATCATGTATATAGGCACATATATAATTCTAAATTGCTTAAGTTCATGTGCTCCAAACTACAAGCCCATTGTCAGACTGCTGTCAGATATAGCACGTCTGGCAAAGGCAGATCTGAGAGGAAAAATTTCTCACTTAACTGTAGCTGTAGCTACCTTGGGGAAATGTAGTAGGAATACCTCATTTTTGCCAATCAGTGTAAAAATTCTAAAAATCTGAACTAGTTAGATATCATGGCATTAACATTGGCCTTCCATTTTGATCATTTTGTTGTAACAGGTCTTCTTCAGTACTCCTTCTGGATGTATTCATTGAGTATTTAATTGTATATTTATTGTAATTGTACTTCAGGACTGATGACTCTTTTAGGTAACTTCTTGTGTAATTTCCTAAAATTTTTATTAATACCACTATGTTGTATCCATTGTGTATCTTCCTGTAGTTGTAATTTCAGCTTACCAGTACAGACAGCTAGAAAAGGAACATTGATGACTCTTACAAGAAATCTTTGTGATTCTCCTTTTCTGTTGAAGCAGGCACAGTGGTAATCACTGTGAAATACCCTGGCATTCTGTATTATTTCATTCCAAAACACAGAATGAAAATTATATATTGCTTTTGTTTAGCAGTTTAAATTGTTTTTACTTTTTTCTCAGATGAAAATGTCCTTCATGGCCTTATCATAAAAAATACATTATATTTTCTGGTGAAAAGCCTTGGGTGCCAAATGCCAACCCAACATCTTCCCAAGATGTTTAACACTTGTGCAACAGGATTTAATATTTCTCAGGGCATTTGCCATATTCTTGCAGATGTGAATGCCTTAGAGAAAATATTTGATAAATATATTTGATAAAGTTGATAAAATATCAGCCCTATTCCCTGATAGTATAACCTCTAGGCAGTAGTGATGCCAAATCCTGTGGCCTGATTTAATCACAGCTGGTAGTCAAAAGGCTCATGCTGACTATGCGCTTCTTGAGCAAAAAGTAACCAGAGTGATCAGTGATTGCTTGCTCACTCCCTCACTAGTTATAATAGGAGTGAAGGACTTAGGTGCTTCCTTTGTTTCAAACCACTTTTTCAGCACAGTACCCAAGCCTGGCACATGCAGCTTTGGTACAAACATTATAACTCTCCATCATAAACTAATGCTTAAGTCAGTGATTAACGTGTAGACTCCCCTCTTCTGCTCAGGCATGAAAAAATGAAGGTCCCATGACCACTGAAGAGAGTGCATAGTTGGTCACACATGCTAAGACCCCTGGACAGTATAAATCTCTGATAAGACAGAGAGAAAACTGATCACCCAGGTCCCACCTGTCCTGCAGAAGGCAGCATCTGGTCAGTGATGTGTTCTGTCACAGCTGAACGAGCAAGCAGCTGTATTAAACACCAGCTGTGAAGTATACTGCTAAAAGCTTGCCATGTTTCCTATATCATGTTAGTTCTATGGCTTCACTTTGGTCCCTTAACAATGGACTGTGAGAAAAAAAAAAACCAAAGTGTTGAATATCACATCAAAGTGCCCTTGCTAAGAATCCAGGCCTTAAAAGACACAATCTCAGCCCCAGAACTAGTGGTAGATCTCCCTTTGTTCTTGGAAAGAAACAACTTTTCCTTTTCTAAAAATTCCAAGTCTGTTAGGACTTTGACATCTCAGATGATTGACCCTGAGCTGGACCTGGTAATAGGCAGGGAACTGCACTCTGTTCCAGTCACCTGAGGTTGTTATGTCAGCTCTGGGAGAGATGGAGAGAGTCTTTTCCTAGGAATGTATATTAAGCAAATGTGGATCCAGAAACTGGCAAACAATAGCAAGAACTATGCTCCTGTGCACCCAGATGAATCCAAGGATCCTGCATCTGTGTCCAGGGCTCCAAGTCTCAGCTCTCATACAGCCCTACTGCATAACCTTGGCTCATACTGCTGAGATAGAGCTGTGAGAAATTCTGCAGGAAGGTCAGAAAGGTAAAATTATAGATAGAAGTAGGATTGTGGAGACAGGATTATTAGCTGTTGAAGCATTCAAGAGGAAAATACAGCATGAAAAGTTGTAAAACCTTAAAAGAAATACCCAAGGAAGTTGGTCGAATGTTAGTCAGGAATCTTAGGGTCATTGAATTGAGTCATTGTTGTCATCGGTGTTGATGGAGCTGGTGGGGGATGGCAGCTCAGCAACGTCAAGGATCCCTTCCAGACAGCTGCAGAGGATGAGCCCTCCTGGCCTGCAAACTTTTTAGGGCTGGTAAGCATGCTAATGCCTAATAGCTAGGCGTTATAATGTAGCTGGTTTATACTTTTAAGTGTGTATATCCTGCTTGAAAAGACTGTGCCCAACTGAAGATGTCCAGATAAACTGACCCTCAAAACAGACTGGAACAAGCCAAGAGCACAAAAACTGGAGGTCAAGCAAGTGATTGTGGAACAATAATGACTTCCTGCTGTAAATTTGCTAGGCTTCAGGCTTCAGGCTGTGGAGAAGCAGGAAGACCTAGTGAGCGGTTTATCTTGGAGGAGAACTGAAGAGGAGGAGACACCAGCAGTTTTTTACCAGTCAGGAAAGGAGGTAGTGAGGAGTCATACCAAAAGTCTCTCTGTATTAGAACAGTGTGTTTATCATGGCAGACTTCTGGCATGCTCAAACTGCATTTAAAAGATCCCTCTCTGCTCTCACAGTTTCACTGTATCTTTTTTAGCTAAGAGCATATTTCTCCTGAATACTAATAATCCATAGTAAGATCCTTTTTATTTGTTGCACAGCAGAAAAAACAGAGGAGGGTGCTTCCAAGTGACCCTCCATATTCTGTCTCAGGCTACATGGCAATAGCTGCAGAGGGTCTCTAAAGGGTACAGAAAAGGTACATATTTAAACAGTTTGCAAAGTCCTAACAGAGGGAAATTCATATTCATAGACAATATGCATCATGTCTTAACTCTGTACTGCTCACCAGTCAAGGCTGACAGAATTTCACTGTATTTGCCACAGATGTTTTCCCTGAGGCTTTCCACACTTTCTTATTAAATCTTTTTCTTAATCTTACTTTCTTACTGATCCCAAAATTCATTCCAATGCTTACTTAGTTACTTGTTGTAAAGGTTAATATCTTACATCTGGAGGGTATCTTCAGTGGTTGTTGGAAATAAACAGTACCTGAGAGGACAAAAATGTCTTAATATTCATCCTCATTCAATAGCTACTAATAATTAATGTTGCTAGGTATTTAAGATGCTTACATTGATATCCCTGGTCATTGACTATTGGATAAACTTCATCAAGTTATTCTTGTCAGTTTACAAGCAAAAATTTATTTTTACTTTTGTTGATCTTAAGTCTTGTTGCTCCTGCCATTTCTTTCAAGTCTCTTGTCATTTTCTAAGAGTTAAGAAGGAGTTGTTAAATCACCTTTTTACTTTTTGTGGTGAATGCAAAGGTGTTTCTTTACATTGGTCTTGGTTTATTCTGTAATCTCCTCCATTTGAAAATCTTAAATCCATAGGTTTGCTGTATTTAATTCAGATATTGAATTTCATTTGTTTAATTGTCCTTAATTTTCAGATTTCCAGGAACTGCTGTTCTCATGTATTACACACACTTCTGATACATAACATGTCTTGAAATTTCAGGAGAAGTTATTGTGGCAGAAATAGTTCTGCCAAGGTTTAGACCAAAGCTGGAAAAGGGTTCATGACAAATTCTAAGAGAACTGGATACTTATGGCTCTGATTTCTTTCTCTATGGTTTCAGGCCATGTGACCCATGTTTCCATAATTTGTGATCTTTGAGGATAAGTATGTTTTCCTTGTCAACAAAATCTAACATCTTTTGTAAGTGCCATGAACTGTGACTATTCTATTCAATTTTCTTTCTGAATACTGATAGATTTATACTTCCTTTATTTTCATTATTGAGTGCATAATTAGAAAAAAGATCTTGACTATGGTACTATAATAATATCACTGTATTATTAATATGAAAATAATTTACTTGCTTTCTGGGGATAATGGAGAACTTATTTGATTTTTAAATTATTAAAGCTTACCTACAATGCAGACACATGGCTAACAGACTTTGTTATTAGTTTTCCAGATAATGTGAACTTTTAACTACTACAAGACTCTGCTAAGGCTTGTAGTTAATTGCTTCTTGTCAACAGAAGATTTTTTTAGTGTATACCCACAAATGTACATTTGAGACCAATAATGAGTGAATTTATTATGGCCTTCCTAAACTCAGATTCTGGATTAGATGATATAATTTGGAGCCAGGAAGGGACTTCTCTTTTTAAACTAAATTCAATAAGAGAAACTTCTTTTTAAGCAAAAACAATGTATTGGAGGTGTGGAGGATGCCAGATATGGTATGTGATAAATCCTTATGCTTACTAAGATTCAAAGAAAAGGTTCATTTGGATTCTTCCATGAGAATCATGGTTTATATGACCAAAGTGAAATGATAAGCTAGTACACTTACATTGCATTGGGTTACCTTAATATCAGGGAATGCATTTTTTTTAGTGTGAATTCATCAATATGAGTTTGTTGACACAATAACGAGAACTAGTTTACTAGTTATTCTGATATTTATGAGAACACATTTTCATGTTCTTAGAATCCAGTGGAAGATATTGCAGGCAAGAGAGTGATATTAATAACTAACAGTCCTTAAAAACAAGGTGTGCTATTACCAGCAGAGTACAGGGGCAGGACAGATGTACAGATTTACCAGGGCAGGGAAACAGGCTGTAGCATCCCTCCCAGCATCACCCAAGGGATCTGAGTTTCTTTGTCCCATGATGTGATTCACAGCCCCTCAATTCACACTGCTTCTAAACTGAATTTGAATTCATAGATAGTTAAGTGCAGCTACTTGTAGTTTGTAAAATGTTCAGGCTTCTTTAGATGAACTTTGTGAAGTACAAAGTATTTTCTAAAGGTGGTTAAAATATCAGGTGCATTTGGATGTACTCCACCAATATCACAGAAATAATCTTCACATCAGCTCCAGTCATTAAATTATCTTCCTTTTCATGTTGGTGAATAGATGTTCAGGGGGCTGGAGCACCTCTCCTATGAGAACAGGCTGAGAGAGTTGGGGTTGTTCAGCCTGGAGAAGAGAAGGCTCCAGGGAGACCTTATAGCAGCCTTCCAGTACTTAAAGGGGGCTACAGGAAAGATGGGGAGGGACTGTTTAATAGGGCCTGTTGCAACAGGACAAGGGGTAATGGTTTTAAACAAAAAGAGGGTAGATTTAGGTTAGATATAAGGAAGAAATTTTTTACAATGAGGGTGATGAAACACTGGAACAGGTTGCCCAAAGAGGTTGTAGATGCCCACTCCCTGGAAACATTCTGAACAACCTGATGTAGTTGAAGATGTCCCTGCTCATTGCAGGAGGGTTGACCTAGATGACCTTTAAAGGTCCCTTCCAACCCAAACCATTCTATGATTCTGTGATTCTGTGATTCTATGATTCTATGCTATGCCTCCTAGAAAGAGAATGGATACTGGCATGACAGACAGGAAACCGGGATCATATTATTTATCACTGACATTTTTTCCATGCCCTTGGCAAGTCATTTTGCCTCTTTTTGCCTCAGTTTCCTGATTTCTCACTGATATGGTTTATAATCTCTTTGGGATAGGAATTGCTATTCACTATATGATGGTAGAGTGCCTTACAGCACAGATCTGACGCTGGGAGTATTAGTCACATCAGAAAAAGATGCAATTTGAACTTGACCATGGTCACTGATATTGAGTATACTCATACTCTGCAGGCATACAGGATAATTTTCTTTTCATTTATTCCTGGGTAAAGACATGCAAACAGAGAGTTATGACTATATACTTAGCTGCAAGCTCATCCTAAACTCACCTGCAAAACGTTGTTCAGCTATTGTTACTTGGAATGTGATTGCTCTCTCTATATATGTTTGCACATAGATATGGTAATGGATATATATGTATGTAAATATATATACATATCTATATACTTTAAGAGAGAAAGAGTATGGTTATATTTATAAAATGTTACTGTCATAAACATCTGTTTGGTGGCTTTTTTATTCCTTGGTATGAAAATGTTATGTACCAAGAAAATATCAATTTATGCACCTGTATCTCATTCTGTCTTAAAAAAAGACATGACCAAAAAGCACGAAATATAACATATTCTGCATATTTAGCAGTAATGTGTCCCTCTTTGGTTTAGAGACAAGGACTTTCAGAGTTCAGATTTCCTAGTATCTATGCTTTTATGAAACATTTCAGAGGTCTAGTGTCCTGCCTTTCATTCTCTGTGCCTCATTGTACCAAAATGTGGTATCATATCCAACTGCAATCTTACTTCACGGCAGTCCACATCACAGTAGCAGATGTCAATGTTTAATACTGTCTATAGCTTTAATTGATGACAATGCTCAGTGCAGAAGGACATTTTAGGGCACTGAAGATGGACCGAGGATTCATAGTCTTCAGGGAACTGATTAATTTTAAACTTATTTCTTTCCTTGTGTCTATATTTAGTGTAAGAACAAATCATTTTCATATAATTTTCTGTTCTGGTTACAGTCTTAACGGTGTCAAGGGAATGGATAAATGGATAAATGTTCTGCTATTTTCTCTTTATTATTATAATTTTTCTCACAAGATTGAGAAAAAAGGGAGCATATAATGAGAATAAAAATGCACAGTATTGAAGCATTAGAATTTGGTGATAATTCATTCCTGTGGCAGGCTACAGCAAGTACAGAATGCAGTGTAAGATATATTCATTCTCCTGACAAAACCTGTAGAAGGAGTAGGAAATGGTATAAAAGTAATTACTCTTATGACAATTGTCCTAAGGCAGCAGTCTCATGTCCTCTTAGAAATGTCCCTTGTGACAACATAGCTGGGGATATTTTATTTAAAGGTACTCATCAGTTCAGATTTATTTCTAATGTATGGAAACAATACTGGGTTTTGTGCATAGGTCATTAATTTTACTTTAAGAATATGGATATCAGTTTTTCTGTCAGACTATTTAAAAGGAAAGATGTCTTCACCCTGAGTTTCTAGATGTTGACATTGATATAGGAGTTTTTTATGATGTGATCTAGCAAAACTAAAAACAATCAGGTTTTGACTTTTCCCTGCATGGTTTTAGTTCTGAAGTACTGTTTTATTTACATCAATGAGAATAGTAATGGTTCAGTCTAGAACTCTGCTCCTCGATTTAATCCCACTGCAGCTACCGAGATGTGGAATAATTGGGGACATTTTTTCCGAACAATGTTGGCGTAAGATTTGTGGACTTGAAATACGTCACTTGAAATTACATGTCCACACAAAATGTAGCAATAGTAAACACTCAAATAAAAAACTATTAGAGCACAGAGCATTATCTCTGTCCCTAAATTGTTTCAATAGAGTTTAATATAGTTTTACTGAGAAATTGTCCCAAGTATTTTACTGTTTGATGATTAACCAGTAAATAGCATGCAATAGATTTTAGTTTTAGACAGTATTTTCCCTGTGTTAGAAATCTCAAAGAGCTCTGCCAGAAAGGTTTAGGTACTAGAAATGCTGTAATTGTCCAGGAGGGTGAGGTAGTTGCCATATGCTCAGCAAGAGTTTGCACAATGCTGATGATTGGAAGGGTTTTTTTGTTCACAGACAGAGGCTTACACAGAGCCTGGACTGAGAATGAAGGAGTAGCTGAACTTTCCTTTGGGCAAGGTATCAAGGAGCTGCAACGAAGGTGTCCTTAGTGTGTATCGAACAACCAAACCTACCTGAGTTGCAGAAAAATAGAGATTATGTTATTTCACAAATGGTTGTCATGAGACTAACTTGAAAGAAAGCTAAATCTAGTCTTCTGTCACCCTGAAGGATCCATGTAGTAAGGTATTTAAAGTAGCTAAGATTGCAGTAGCTTCATTTGCAATTTAAATTTGCTACAGATTATATTTTGAGAGCATATACGAGAGTCCTAGGATGTGAAGTTTAGTTCAGTGGGGGGTTATATTTAAATTATATTAAGGTAGTATTTCTCAAACTATCTTTTTCCTATATCTGGCTTTCCCTCGCATCTAGCTTTTAAGGGAAAGCTGAAACATGTGTACACAAACACCCCCCCACACCAGTCTCTGGTGTCTGCCTATGTAGTCTTGGTGCAACGCTGCTCTGGGATGGCTAGGCTGCCTTCACTGCTCTCACCCAGCTTCTGCAGGCAGCACTTGCTCTGAAGTGGGTCTAGAGCCAGCATCCACACAAAAACATGTTTATATATTACACCTGGGTTAAACAAATTAAACACAGGTCATGTGAAAAATGCAGGACTGCAGATCTGCATATGGTATAAGAAGCACTTTCCTGTAGCACAGAATTGCCTAGGTTATGGGCAGAAGCAGGGATTGAAATGTGTGTGTCCATAGATTTTTCTGAAGGGCTGGCACTAGGCTAGTCCTTCCTCAGCCAGTTTCCCATGAAGAGTCCTGTCCTTGGGCTGTAGGTCTCCCTACACATTGCTAGAGGAAGCCTAGGGGATTGATCCAGGAGTTTGGATTCCAAGTGGTTAAAAAGCCCTGCAGTGCTCAGAACTTAAAGATTTTTTGGGGTTTTTTTGTATCTGACTGAACTTCCATTGGTTCCCATGAAGGGCTTGTGGGTGATGTGATGGTTGGAGGCTGTCTTGGGCATAGCGATCATGAAATTGCATAAAAGACAATAAAAAAATGTTTCTATAAATACATTAGCAACAAAAGGAGGTCTAAGGAGAATCTCCATCCTTTAGTGGATGCAAGGGGAAAACATAGTGACAAAGGATGAGGAAAAGGTTGAGGTACTTAATGCCTTATTTACCTCAGTCTTTTATAGTAAGACCAGTTGTTCTCTGGGTACTCAGTCCCCTGAGCTGGAAAACAAGGACAGGGAGCAGAATGAAGCCTCCATAATCCAAGAGGAAATGTGACCTGCTACACCACTTAGACAAACAAGTCTATGAGGCCGGATAGGATCCACCCAAGGGTACTGAGGGAATTGGCGGAAGTGCTCACCAAGCCACTTTCCACCATTTGTCAGCAGTCCTGGCTAACCAGGGAGGTCCCAGTTGACTGAAAGTTAGCAAATGTGACACCCATCTACAGGAAGGGCCAGAAGGAGGATCTGGAGAACTACAGGCCTGTCAGTCTGACCTCAGTGTCAGGGAAGGTCATGGAGCAGATCATCTTGAGTGCCATCATGTGACACATACAGGACAACCAGGGTATCAGGCCCAGTCAGCACAGGTTTATGAAAGGCAGGTCCTGCTTGACTAACCTGATCTCCTTCTATGACAAGGTGACCCGCTTAGTGGTTGAGAGGAAGGCTGTGGATGTTGTCTACCTGGACTTTAGTAAAGCCTTTGACACCATTTCCCACAGCATTCTCCTAGAGAAGAAACTGGCTGCTCATGGGACAGGCATACTCTTTGCTGGGTAAAAAACTGTCTGGGTGGCTGGACCCAAAGAGTTGCAGTGAACGGAGTTAAATCCAGTTGGTGGCCAGTTAACAAGTGGCACTCCCCAGGGCTCAGTGTTGGGGTAGTTCTGTTTAATATCTTTATCAATGATCTGGACAAGGGGATCGAGTGCATCCTCAGTAAGTTTGCAGATGACACCAAGTTGGGTGGGAGTGTTGATCTGCTTGAGGCTAGGGAGGCTCTGCAGAGGGTTATGGACAGGCTGGATCGATGGGCCAAGGTCAACTGTATGAGGTTCAACAAGGCCAAGTGCTGGGTCCTGCACTTGGGCCACAACAACCCCATGCAACGCTACTGGAAAACTGCCCTGTGGAAAAGGACCTGGGGGTGTTGGTCGACAGCTGGCTGAATATGAGCCAACAGTGTGCCCAGGTGGCCAAGAAGACCAATAGCATCCTGGCTTGTATCAGAAATAGTGTGGCCAGCAGCACTAGGGAAGTGATCTTACTTGGCACTGGTGAGGCCGCACCTCAGATACTGTGTTCAGTTTTGGGCCCCTCACTACAAGAAAAACATTGAGGTGCTGGAGCGTGTCCAAAGAAGAGCAACGAAGCTGGTGAAGCATCTAGAGCACAAGTCTTCTGAGTAGTGGCTGAGGGAACTGGGGTTGTTTAGCCTGGAGAAAAGGAGGCTCAGGGGAAACCTTATCGCTCTCTACAACTACCTGAGAGGAGGTTGTAGCAAGGTGGTTGTCAGTCTCTTCTCTCAAGTAACAAGTGATAGGACAACACCAAATGGCCTCAAGTTGCACCAGGGGAGGTTTAGATTGGATATTAGGAAAAATTTCTTTACCAAAATGGTTGTCAGGCATTGGAACAGTCTGCCCAGGGAAGTGGTTGAGTCATCATCCCTGAAGGTATTTAAAAGACGGATAAATGTGGCACTTAGGGACATGGTTTAGTGGTAGACTTGGCAATGCTATGTTAATGGTTGGACTTGATCATCCTAAAGGTCTTTTCTAATCTAAACAATTCTATGATTCTGTAACATACCAGGCAGCATTTAAGCTAAGAAACTACAATTTAGAATCACAAATAATTAATTTCCTTCTCTTTACTGCTTTGTCAAGATGACTTGAAGGTTTATATTAGTGCAGGCCCTAAACAGATTAATAAGAGTTTTATTTCCTGGTTAGGTTTCTGTTTCTGTGTGCTGGAAATCCAGCAAACCAACAAACTCTCATCTCTGTCCTGCCACAGGCTCTTCTGCTCTCATTCTGGGGCATGGCAAACCCATCCCAGGTTTCTTTAACTGGTGAGAAGTATACCAAGGCCTAGCTACTCTAGCTGGCAAAGTAATACAGAAATAAGATTTTTCCTTGGTATGGGTAGTTCTAAAAATGAAGATTATCTTTGTACATAATCTTGCAAAAGTACCACAGATTCAGTTCTATCCTACTGGAATTATGAGCCTGCATGCTAGAAACAGCATCTAGTAGAAAATGTTATTGATGGGGAAGATTTCACTCACCATTATTTGAACAAATGGGGATTTTTAATGTAAGAAAAGTGCATCTGGGTGCTACCAGCTTAACAGAGTTATTTCAATGAGTCCCATCTCACCCCACTATGTTGAGATCTTTGAGTAGTCCAATACTGCTCAGTCACTGCAAATATACACCTCATTCTTGCCTTGCAGGCTGCCTCTGGGACAGTTCTGATCCTGGCACCATGACCATGTTTTTAGATATGCTGGGGCAGATCCCTGTATCCCCAATGCTGTTCTTGCTTCTGAACTATAAAGTGATTATAATTATGCCTTGCTACTATCCAAAATATTTGTCTATGAGCCCTTTCAATTGCTTTAGATAATTAATTAGTAATGTTTGTTCACTGTTTTTAATGTTGTCTATGTATTATTATTACTCTTTATAAACAATATGTTCTTTCAGCTACAACACCCAAGAGTCAGACTTGTTCAGTAACCAAAAGCAGAGCACAGGCAGTACAGTAGAGAATGGATTGTGCGTTTGAGATCACACCAAGGATAACTCAGGACAAACAATTGGCTCAGGAGCCAGAGAAAAACACCATGAAAAACAACAAAGTGAGGAAAGGGCATGCAGCAGGGCAGAATATTTATCCCCCAATTATAGCAACATGCTGTTTAGTTTGGTGACTATAAAACCCATGCTGAACTAGGATGCATTTCTTTTCCAAGACAGAATATGTTTGTGTTGAGAATAAATGATCATTGCATTTTAACAGTGAAGCAATTCTGATTAGATGCCAGAATGAAGACAAAGGAGGTTGAATTTATTTAACTTCTCTCAGGTAAACAAGCGGTCATATACAGCAACATGCTAGACTTCAGATTTCAAGTGGCAGTGTCTTCTACAGCGTTAGCAACATCAAAACTTCTTTCAGGCAGCTACTGGTATAGAGGAAGGAACTAATGATTGTGAGAAAATGTTAGTCATTAGAGCTTGGAATTGATGGCCTTAATTTCTTGGTAGAGATTAGATACTAGTAAAACAATATTTTTAATCTTAAAGCTTCTCTAAAAACCTACTAAGAAGAAAATGCTATAATGAAAATCCATATCATGCTGATTATATTGTCAATAATAATGAAAATGCTTCTGTTGGTCTTTGTGAAAGTGGGTTAGATATCACAGTGTCTGCATAGAAGTTGCCAGCTAAGTGCATTTTTTTTCTGGAGATCTGTCAAAACCTAACACGGCAGTATGTTCCTTCTGCGTGAGATGAAACAGCTACACTGCCAGTAAGAATATGTCAACATGGTAAATTTTCGCCTCTCTGGAAGTGGGCAGCTTGATGATTGCAGCCTGATTGTGACACCAAGGAACATTACTGTCGACTCCGCTACCTCAGATCAGAGAGGAAACACAAAGGTATGTCACCCTGGATAATCTCTTAAAGAGTTTTAAAATGCAGACGGTGGTTTCCCCCTCTTGAAAGATAAATTGCACGTCAAAGGGATCACTGCACACTAAATAGCTGTGGGGTGGTAGGATGCTTTTACCTCTGTTCTAATTCAGTTCCGGTAAAAAAAATGCACACTGAATAATTTGGATTTGCACTTCCTGTATATTTCCTTGTTAGAAGGTTTGCAGGTAGGTCTCTTGAATTAGCAACTGCAGAGACATCTCCCAAAGCTATTCTGTCATGGCTACCTCCCTGCAAGGGCAACATTGCTTCCTTTGTATGTCCATTAGCAGGTCTGTCACAGGTGGGATGCTGTGAGCTTGTCTTCATTGCTGCTATTCTTATTTTTAAGCTACCTTAGATAAGATTTTTTTTTTTTTTAAGGAAGGCCTCTTGGAGAGTGTTAAAAATCACATTTTTCATGTTACTTTTCAAAGAATACAGTAATAATGATATAATAATATTTTGTACTTCTGTAGAAGTTTTCATTTGCTATTCTCAAAGTGCCATAAAACCATTTTCTAATGTATGTCTTTAGACAGGTGGATAAGCACAAATCTAGGCCTGATTCTCTTCCCTCTTGTGTTGGCTTTGCCCTTGCAAATATGTTAATTTTGCTAAAGAAAATGAGGCTTTATTTTTCTGCCTGGTGGAGGGACTGACCTCCTCAGACCCCTGCCTGTGTCCATCCCATCTTGCCAGGGGGGGCTGGAGGAGGCAGTACGGGTAGTATGGTCTGGGGACATCGGTGACAGAAAGTGTCAGGGCATAAGTCCCCATGTGAAGGAAGGGGAGGTGTAAAGCTTTCCCAGGCAGTACTAGTCTTTATGTCAGTGCCTCACCGAGCATGAATGAAGACATATTGCAGAGAGCAAAGCCATGCAGGCACCTTTTACTTCAGTTACAGTAAATACTGTATGGTGGAGGTCTGGCCAAGTAAGAGCAATCTGAAGATAGTCTTCATGATCATGAAGACAGCTGTGTGTAAGCAGCCCCATAAAACTCAGTGCTCTTGTTTTCCAGATACCACCTCTGGGACCATTTACTATGGTTGTGGCTGTATCTAACTGTGGGGACAGGGATTGGGTGCAGAAGTATTGGGGACGTGTTAGGAAAGTTTCTTGCTTTTAAAAAAATCCAAAGACAAGATTGTCTCCCTCCTGATCTGACATGATTTAAAATATCATGCTGTTCTTTAACTTTCCAGGTGATACAGTAACAGCATATAATACTGTTGCACTAAGATGGCTAAATATTTTATTTCCTTCTGAAATGTCTTTCATGAGAGAGAAAAATTTTCCTCTTTGTTCACAGAGGATGGTGAATCTTTGAGAAATTCTGGCACAGTTTTTCGCACCTGTATGCAACACTGGCTTTGCTAAGGAGTTTTGTACAAAACGGTATGGGTTCGTATCGTATGTGACATAAGGACCACTGCATGTCAGAGAGACTGCAGCTTGACTTAGATTTGATGCTAGAAGAAGCAGTTACAGCAACAAGGCACACCAAAAGCATCACACTGACAGGTGTGGACATGCATGTAGGTATCCATGTGTTGAACACCCCACCAAAAAAGTCACAACCTGCAGATGTTTTAGGAGAAGCCAGTACTTCTGCACTTGTTACTCAGGGTCTTACATAGACACTTTAGCTGCAGATTATAAGAGCAATAAACTGCTCCTAGAAATATGTTTTAGCAGCAGAAGTTGAGGCTCATCATGGCCAGAAGCCACCTCATCCTGTAATAGAAGTCATTGTACCCACTGAAGGGAGCCCAGATCTTCAATACCAATTTTCTCAATGGAACAGCTTGATTTCCTCCCACTGTGCTTGTAATAGCTTAAGACTGCATATAAGAAATAGGTTTTATTTCAACAATCACAACATTGCAGAGATCTTCTTTCAGTCCTGTTCATTGTTGCTGTTAAATTCAGAACACATAAAGAGGCAATAATAGGGCTATTTTTTTCAGAGTAAGTACAGCTGCTGAGGGTGTGGGCCTCACATGTGCAATTCTGACATAGATACCACTATCGGTGTGCTCTGTTAGAAGCTGAAAAAGTTTTAAAGTTTGTTTATTTTCTCCTACTGTGTTGAGTCTTTGGGTGAACTATGTCCATTTCAAACCAGTCTGGGATAACTCGAACTTGCTGAAACTTTCTGCATTTCCTTTCCTGTTCTTCATTCTCTGAAATTTGTATACATATGCATTTGAATATTCATGTTTACCCTATTTTTTAGGATTTGTTTGAGAACTTCTCCATTGTAATCCTCATGTTGCCTTTTGCCAAGTAAATTGAATAGAAACTACCTTGTTCTTGCTTAATTTGTTTTGCTTATTAAGCTCAGCCAGTTCTGAATACTAGCAATCTGTCGCTTCTCTGCATAACCTAGAAATCATCAACACATTTAAGTTCCTATAGAAGTTATGTCAGCTTTTCTGAATTTGCTAGTGGTGGTTCATTAGCTGGCATTAAGACTACGAAACTCCTTCCCTAGCCTATATTTATTTCTTCTATTTGTTTTTTCCCCAGAATCAGAATTGTTGATATACCAACATTTAATTGGTCAGCTTTATATATTTATACATCATCAGGAACAAATTCCCACTATTCATAACCCTATCTCAAATTATTATCCATCTTCATTGTTCTCAAGAAACAACATGCATTGGCATTTTCTATCAAGGCCATAAATGTCTTAATCCAGGCTCCTTGCTATAGATCTTTGCTTGAAACTACACTCTTCAATGTTCAGCTCAGTGCTCTTCTGTGCAATAACTAATTTGGAAGTTGGTGACCTCCTTTTTTGTAGCTTCTTTCTCAGCATTTTCATTCTAAGCTAGATCTTTTACCTTTGGTAAGTCCAAATCTCTGTAGCCCTAAAGAGGTCGTTGTTCAGCTGGCAACATTTCTTCTGTTGCCTGGAAAGCATTTGCTGATTTTCACCTTTGTTTTTGCTTTCTCACTGTGAGGGAATTGATTTCAAAGGCTTAATTGCCTGCTTATCACCTATTACACTTTAAAATATCTTTTTTGCTAAATGCAGAATTCAAGGCAGTTTTTTAACATTATCATATTTACTGAGGTCATGACAGGAGAAGAATCATGCAGTTAGCTATGAAAACAGTGTCTGCACCGTTTTCCTCACAAGTATTTCTATACTTTGTGGCATATTTTGAATTCTTCTGTGGAACTTAAACTACTGTTGATCAAGTGTTGATTGATTACTACAAGAACAGGGCTTTTGGCAAGAATTAAGCTTAATGTTGGCAAGTTGCTTGATAATTATTAGAGTGTGAAAAGCAACACAAATACATACATTATGCAGGGACCTCAGTCTCAAATCACATTTACAGTTACATGTCCCCCTTTGAAACGATTCTAGAAGCCAGAGTTACGCTATTTAACATGAAAAAAAGATTAGAATTGGTAACATTTACTGCTGAAATATCTACAAGTGTTAAAATTAATTGCAAAATAAGGTAACCAATATGTGTAGGAGGTCTTAATCAGCTACATTTGTTGCTAAAATGTTTCCTATTCCTTTCCTTTCTCTTTAGCAATTCTGCTATGATATTTGTTGGAAGAGCTTTCTTTTGGTTTTGTCTTCAGTGATTTAATTGTAATTCTGTCCAAAAATTTCAGTGAAACCAACCATTTACAATTTGGTAAGTGTTTTTTATTAAGAAAGATGAAATGCATTTACAAAGTAAAAGTGGAAGCATTTTAATCTTGAAATAGAAGGAAAATTTTCTTGGTAAAATCCCAAGGAAAATGCCATGAAAATAATATTAAACAATTTAAGTATAAAACAATATCTAATGTTGTGCTGGTATCTGCAAAAATCAAGATGTAACACTGGTATCCAGGACACCATTCTATGGAGAATGTATCTGGACAAGGAAATTCACTGGCTGATATTGTTTCTTTAAGGCAGGAGTCTCCAGATCTATTGTAGCTGCTTCTCACTTGACAACACTTCAGTTTTGTCCAGCTGGGCATAACTTCCTGCTCCCACTTCTGGTTTCTTCCACCTTCCTCTGTCCTGTGTCTTCCTCTTCCTCTTGCCCCCATCAGTGCCACAATCATGCATCAGCTTGACTCTGTCATCAATTACTCACAAGCGAGGAAATGAGCATCTCTAAAAGTTTTTTAATGTCTTTTAGACAAGTTTATTGAGATAAATCACCTTTTTTAGATGCCTTTTTTCTGTCCACTAGTCATAAGTAACTCAAACTTTGATGTCCAAATTTTTAAATGTCTAAGTTATGATAAATGCATCTTACCCATCATCTCTTAAATTTTTACTCTTTACTCTTTACTCGTTTTACTCTTCAGAGAAATTTGCTGCTGTACAGATGGAGAATAACATGCTCCTAGTAAACAGGCTTTTGGGTATCCAGACTCATAGGATATGACAGGTACTCTATGATTAATGCACATTAACAGGAGTCACACTGTTATAGTATCACCAGGTTACCTTTAAAACAGCCCGTTGCTCACAGAAAACTTATCAGCTTTATCTGGAGTTTGCAGATATTCAGACTTTCACCATGAAAAAAATTGTAAGGACTGTTTTCCCCAAAAAAGCTTGCCATAGTAGTTTGAGACATATTAGAGCCATAGCTTCTTGGGGTATGGAGGAAAAAACAATTAATGTGGTGGTTTGGGGGTTTTGTGTGTGTGTGTGTGTTTGCACTGTGCCTTGCTCAGACATTCTTGTCTGAATGCCTTAAGGTCTGGAGATTTTCAAGGCAATATAGGTCAGCATATGGATTTTAGAGCACTTGGAAAATTTGGTGATAATAAGGTCATCTTGACATTGAATGTGATGGTGCTGTGAATCAGTGAAAGCTTCTGTATTCATTCATGGAGGTGTTGTATTTTGAAAACTCAATGGGTACTTCTGCACCTGCACATGAGGATTTTGATTTGTATTTCCATCTTCATTTAGGGGTAATGTTGTCTTCAAAAATCCCTGTGTTCTTTTCAGAAAATGACAACTCTGCTTTGACCTTCTTTAAAAAGAGATGGCGTAATTGTAGAAAACTGCATCAGCTGGCAAAGTTGCTGTAAAAAAGAAAATATTAGGTGAGAGTTGCTGTTCTAGGATTATTTGGTTTTCCAAATAAATGGAATAACTGAAGCATTTGCATTAGGATCTGGGCATCAAAGACCATTAAAACTATGTAACCCTGGTTTATGTGGAGAGGGGTGACTTTTTGATCATGGATTCCCATCTAACTGAGTTGGGAGAATTGAACAGTCAAATATTGAATGAGGTGGAGAATAATATAGCTATTTATGTAATCACATCACACCTTCAGATACTACTGTACCACATGTATAGCTCAAAATCTGAAATATTTTGAGGTAGCAGAGATGCTCCTGTGGATAGATAGAAGCACAAGACAATGGAGCCAAGACCTTAAAAAAAAAAAAAAGTATGTATAGTTGTGTAGATTCTTGAGGTTTTCCATTGGATTTTCATGGTCTACCATGGGATACTGCCTTCAGAACCTAGCTCTAAATGCAATGACATCATGCATTGCTTGCATTTGCTACCCGTTCACCAAGTACACAGTTATGGCATAACATAACAAATATCAAAGGATGATAGAATTATTATAGTAAGACCATATATTAAGACTGAACAAGTCCCAGAATTTATCATGTTTTAATTTTCAGACCTTGCACAAGTTAATTTATATAGGTTGACCACCTACTTTTAAAGAGTGTGTGACTTGACCTGCATGCAATGTAAGGGCATTGCTGATATGGGAAAAAAGTTGTGTAGACATGGCTTATGAAAGCAATGTTCAAATCCAGACTGGTAACATAAATCAGGCTTCTAGACTTGTATTTATAATTAAATCTGGAAGCCACTTCATAGTCAAATGACAAAGTGCTGAAATGTGGAGAGCTACAAAAAAAAGAAATATATTCCACTTATATAAGTGGAAATTGAAAAAGGGTTAAGATCATCTGGATACTCTTTATATTTGTCCAAACTAAAGACAGAAAATCATGTTTGCTTAGAGATGTGTTCAGCTTTTGCACTTACCATCCCGAAATCTGAAGCGCTTTTGATTGAGAATATTTTGTCATCAGTTTTATGAAGTCTTACAGAAATATACATTCCCCATTATATAACAAAAGCAGTGGATCAGCTAAGTGTGGTTAGAAATTCCCCAAGCAAAACTGACAAAGGCCCAATTCTCTTTCAGCTTTACAGAGAGACTCCTTTGACTTAATAGTTTTGTTCTCATGTAATTGAGGGCAGGACTGGGGCAGAAGGGCATACTGGGAAATTCGTTCTCCTGCCTTCATAAATAAGGAGTTGATTCTGACATAATGTGGTTCTCGTATAATAGATGATTGTCACATATGTTGCAAAACCCGCTATTGTGCCCTCCTCTATATAAGGCTAGAACTAAGCCCAGTGTTTCTATTTTAAGCACTGAAATACAGAGTCTAATTAGTGATGTACTTATGTATTATTCCTACACCAGAGAAATAACTCTTACAGAAGGCTTGCACTTATGTAACATATGTTTATTTAGCCTTTTGTAGATGTATTATCTAACTATTGCTTTTACGGTTCAGGCCATGGATTATTAATTGAAACAGTAAAATAAGCAATCATCTTTGGTTGCCATAGCAAAGCTACCCAAAATATAGTTGCTGAGGAAACCATACTGAGAATATATACAATATATAACCTAATAATGTTGATATACAGCTTTAAGATTACAGGGGTATAAAATATACTTGTGCTCTTGTTGGGAGATTAAGTACTGAATCTGATACATGTTTATTAATTTATTTTTTAAAGTCTTCCTGTTGCATGTAAAGATATAGCTTGATTAACTATCAGATATGTTATATATCTGATAATCTTTAGTCTAGGTAATGATTTTTTAAAAAATACTGCTTCATTAAGGGAAGAAATAGATTTTGGGGCAAGGTCATAAATGGATTAAAAGTAAGCAAACATCATCATAACAAATGCTGCTTTTGTAATACAAATAAAGAGCTACAACGGTGAGAAAAAGAATAACTAAAAATACCATTTTTCCCTGCAGCATTGTGGTACTTTATTTCTAATTGCTGGAAAAGGCTAGAATGACCTGCCACATCCAAGGTGGGTCCTGTAACATATATCATACCTTTCTGACAAAGGCATGTATATAACCCTTTTTGATACGCCTTCAGATTTCAGAAAACCTCCATGCAACCTGTTCAAGGTTGCTCCTCCACTGTTAGTAAGATTTTCCTAGTGTCTGCCATGAATATTTATTGCTGCAGCTTAAGCCACTTACTTCTTGTCCTGTGTATTATAGACAGAGAACAGAGTATTTCATTCTGTTCTGCAGCATCTCTCAGTGTGCATGAAGACTGTTGTCATGTTTCTTAATTAGTCATACCTTATATGATTAAATAACCACAGTTTTTCATTTTTCTTGATATCTTATGTTTTATACTCAGAGTGCTACAACTTTCTTGAAATCCTGGAAATGGATCCCATATTTGAGCTGAGACCTAATCCATGCTAGACAGAGTAGGGGGACTATTTCACTTGTCTTCACATATTCCTAGTTATAAATCCTAGCATGGCTGGTTGTCTTTTTTATTGGGAATAGGACATTGTTCACTCATGTTCAGTTTGTGATCCACTATAATCCCTAAGATCAATTTTTGAAGAACTGCTACCTAAATCAAATGTTGTACATTCTGAATTTGTGCAGTCAATTATTGCTAAGAATAGCAACTTGCATTTATTCATGGTGAATTGTTTCCTGTTCTTCAGTAGATCATTTCTTGTTTGTTAAGAATATTTGAACTCTAATGATGCTAGCCAAGATATTTGCAGCCCCTTTTAGTTTTGTCTTTCACAGATATAATTGTAATAATTCAATAAAAAGAGCCTAAGAAGCCTTTCTATTTAATCTTCAGTTTCTTAATTAAAATGTTGGTTAGTACTAAAGCCAGGACAGACTACAGCAGAACTACAATACACTCTTCTATTTTTGACAGCTATGTACTGTCAGCTGCTATCTAGCCTCCGGTTGTCTAACCAGTTTTGCATCATGCAGTAGGAGATCGAGCAAGACCATATTTCCCTAACTTGTGTATGACAAGTCTGTCCTGCTAGATTGCTTTCCTGAGACATTCAGAAGACTGATATTTCCCATTACCTAAAGGTCCCATAATCACAGAATCATTCAGGTTGGAAAAGACCCTTGGGATCATCGAGTCCAACCATCAGCCCTACTCTACAAAGTTCTCCCCTACACCATATCCCCCAACATCACATCCAAACGACCCTTAAACACATCCAGGGATGGTGACTCCACCACCTCCCTGGGCAGCCTATTCCACTGTCTGACCACTCTTTCTGTGAAAATTTTTTCCTAATGTCCAGTCTAAACCTCCCCTGCTGCAGTTTAAAGCCATTCCCTCTTGTTCTGTCACTAATTACCTGTGAGAAGAGACCAGCACCAACCTCTCTACAATGTCCTTTCAGGTAGTTGTAGAGAGTGATGAGGTCTCCCCTCAGCCTTCTCCTCCTCAAACTAAACAGTCCCAGCTCCTTCAATCGCTCCTCACAGGATTTGTTCTCCAGGCCCTTCACCAGCTTCGCTGCCCTCCTCTGCACTCGCTCCAGCACCTCGATATCTCTCTCGTATTGAGGTGCCCAAAACTGGACACAATACTCCAGGTGTGGCCTCACCAGTGCAGAGTACAGGGGGACTATCACCTCCCTACTTCTGCTGGTCACACTATTTCTAATACAAGCCAGGATGCCGTTGGCTCTCTTCGCCACCCGGGCACACTGCCGGCTCATGTTCAGCTGCTTGTCAATTAGAACCCCCAGATCCTTTTCTTCCAGACAGCTCTCCAGCCACACCTCCCCAAGCCTGTAGCGATGCATGGGGTTGTTGTGGCCCAAGTGCAGGACCTGGCACTTGGCCTTGTTGAAGCTCATCCTGTTAATGTTGGCCCACCGATCCAATCTATCCAAGTCTCTCTGTAGAGCCTCCCTATCTTCATGCAGATCGACACTCCTGCTTAACTTGGTGTCATCTGCGAACTTACTGATGATACACTCTATGTCCTTATCAAGATCATCAATAAAGTTGTTAAACAGAAATGGTCCCAACACCGAGCCCTGAGGAACACCACTTGTGACCGGCTGCCAGCTGGTTTTAACTCCATTGACCACCACTCTCTGGGACCGTCCATCCAGCCAGTGCTTGATCCAGCAGACCGTTTGCTCATCCAGCCAGTTTTTCTATGAGAATCCTATGGGGAACTGTGTCAAATGCTTTTCAAAATCGAGGTAGACAATATCAACAGCTTTTCCCTTGTCCAATAGTCAGGTCATTTTGTCACAGAAGGAGATCAGGTTTGTCAGGCAGGACATGCCTTTCATAAACCCATGCTGACTAGGTCTGATCCCCTGGTTGTCCATTATATGACTTTTAATGGCACTCAAGATGACCTGCTCCATGACCTTCTCTGGCACTGAGGTCAAACTGACAGGTCTATAGTTTCCTGGATCCTCCTTTCTGCCTCTCTTGTAGATGGGTGTCACATTTGCCACCCTCCAGTCCAATGGGACCTCCCCAGTTAGCCATGACTTCAGGTAAATCATGGAAAGCGGCTTGGCAAGCACATCTGCCAACTCTTTCAGCACCCTTGGGTGTAACCCATCTGGTCCCACAGACTTGTGTGCATCCAAGTGGTGTAGCAGGTCTCTGACCACTTCCTCTTTAATTGTGATGACCTCATTCTGCTTCCCCTCCCCATCTAGCTCACGAGGCTGGGTGTCCAGGGAACAACTAGTTCCACTGCTAAAGACTTTTACCTCTTGCAGGTAAAAAACTCTCTTAGCATAATCTTCCTTGTCTGTAATCAACTGCTCCCCATGACTGTACATATGCTCTTTTATTTTCTTAACCTTGACTAAACCTTCCTTCAATTGGCTCAGCTTTCTTCATATTCTGGGTCTCCAAATTGCTAACCTGGTGATGAGTACACAGGGTAACATCTCTTTATTTGCCTAGTCTTACTGAAAAAGCTATATCCTTTAATATTGACAAGTGAGTCATGTGAGATTTTCCACAAAATATATGCTATGACTATTTAGTCACGTCCTTAATCATGTAGTAAGATTTCCAGCTCTTCTTATTTAGCTTCATGGTGAAGATATGCAGACATTTAGGGCATTTAGCAAATCGACTCACCATCCTCTCTCTCTCTGCTATACCCTATTATGGATAGGATTAGGTTTTTCATCTGCATTTAGACCTTTCCCAAGTCTGTTGTATTTTGTCACAACCCCTTCAGAACAGATTAGCATGTGACATCAGAATTTTTTTTTTGCCCAGTGTCACAGGGAAAATTACTATGGAAGGAGTTATGTTCCTCCTGACAATGCTCCTGCCTAACTGCAACCCTTCAGCCTTTCCCCAGGACCTTGCAAATATTCCTGATCAGGATTATGTCAGGGCTGGGCAGGAGGGGGGCTGGTGGGTGAATGGGGCTGGTCTAGGAATGTGATCAGGGCAGCCCAGTGCCCCATGGAGCTGTAGCCACAAGGTGGGTCTGAGGCCCCGCTGGGAAACCCAGGAGACGAGTCAGGACCAGGATCAAGACCACCAACGCACAAGGCTGGACACAGGCAGACCTGCAAGGTACCTCCAGCAAGCACCAAAGGATTGGGCCTGGATTTGGTGCAGGTCCCAACTCAGAGGAGGCCCCAGAGGAGATTTTTCACAGCCCTTTTCCACAACTTGGCTGTTTTCTGTGAAGTCAGATCCTAGGTTACATGCATGCACCAGATCAGGGCAGAGCTTGAGCATGGTCAGTTAAACTCTGGAGGAAGACTACTGTCACAGTCCATTTGGATCTCTCAAATTTATGGGACAATGTACTCTGTAAATTAAACTTCATGAGCTCATTAGGAGAGAAAACAAACACAACAAACAAGGGCTCAATATCCTTTGTCCAGACTAGTCTAACATGTGAATTCACTAATTTATCACTTAATTAATGAAGTTTCTAACTCACAAGTTCTCTAATTCATAACTTGCAACTCATAACTAGTAACTTGCACACCTATGAGCACAATAGTAACCTATTTACCAACAGTGAGAGTGCTCATCCTTCCTCCTTCTCATGGTGCAGGTGTCCCCTGTATCACATGAGGAAGCACAAAAGCCTCAGCAGTCCAGCTACCCTTTTGGGTAAGCTGACGTATTTATACCTTCCAACTTGGAAGTTTGGTCTATCCTGTTTCTGTGAGTTAGCAGATTCTGAAGGAAACTGCCAGTCAATCAATATGCAAAGATTTTGGCTTCAGGAGACAGCAAGCTGCAGGTGGCAGTGGCTTTAGCCCTTTCTGGCCACCATGTCCTGCCTGCATGTTGCCATTGCTTTGACCTAATGGCACTGCTCCCAGCATACAGCAGGCCTTGACGTGAGCTGTGTATTAGCCAGAATCTGAGCTGGAGCTGAATGAAAGTCGCAACTATGGAGAAAGACAGTTAGAGGCTGGTCAGGTCAATGATAGCCTGTGGGTGCCCCTGAGCCACGGCAGGTTATTTATGGCAGGATCCTTAGTGCTCTAGTGGATGACAAATAAGGGACACAAAATCCTTGGACATCTTTTAGTTACTCCTGGAATGTGACACGGTTCTTGGTCTCCAGGTGGTACCAGAGTAGTGTACAGTATTATGTTGTGGCAGGCACATACTTTAAAACAACAAGCATGTTTGTTGTTTGACAGAAAAATGGTCATCCACAGACTCATCAGTAATTTTAGCTGGAAACTTCAATAAGGATTTTTAGAAGGCTGAGCTTAGGGGCTTGTACAGATTTATTGCCTTAATGCTCCTTAAGCAAAGCCTGAGTAGTCTGGAATGGTTCTGAATTGTGTCGATAAGTGATAGATTAAAGATTTCCCAGGTACTGTGTACAAAGTGACATCGCTGACCCGAATGGTTCCTTGAAAGCTATTCTGGTTTATTGTGTCAGTGATCCACAGATAATAGGTCTCTGGGGGGTTTTTGAACCAGGTTTTTCAATTCATGAGGCAGTAAGAATGGTCTGACTTGCCAAGACTAGGCAAACTTTGGCACATCTTGAGGCATATTTGAAGGGCTTGAAGCAACGTCTCACAGACTTTTATTGAACTTGTAACAGATTTGAAGGATGAACAGTCAGGAAATGCAGTGATTCTGGACTGGGGAAAGGCATGAGTGGGAGGGAAATCATGCAGTGCACAGCCAAAATCTTAACTGTAGAAACAATTTTTAGGCACAGAGGTAAAGAAAATGATTTCATATATTTTCAAGCCTTGCAATAGCTGCACAATATTGTGTCAAAGTTTCTGACTTGCTGCAGACTCACAGTAGAATATATTTACATTCTTCTGCTAGAGTGAGAAGTAAGCACCCAGTAATTTCACAAGCAAACTTAAAAACATTAACAGTTCTAATTATTGAGTGATAGGTAGCATATTGATATTTTGTTTCATGTAATTAAAAAACAGCAGAAGGAAAATTTCAAAATTAATTGCCACAGTTTCATGCAATGATGTGATATGTAAGTAGGAAACTTAGCTTTGGAAACTAAATAAAATCTGTCAGCAATGGAACTTGCTACTGAAAAAGGCTTATCTCAGATAAAACGTTTCTGCTTATTGAATCCAGTTAGCATGACCTCACAAAAACTGGTATTATCACTTAATCAGGTCTTGTTTCATGTTTACATGCTCCCAAATTTACCTCTTACATTAAAAAACTGTTATTAAATAAACAATAACAAATGCATTTATTACCTAGCATGTTCTCATTACTTTTTTAAGATAATTCTTTTATGGGTAAACCATGGACTTATAAAGACTTTGTCCTTTAGAAAAGACAATTCGAAATGTAAGCTCCAGTAGATCATTAAATATTTTTGCCAAATTCTGTGTTTTCAGAAACATAAATTGCAATTTAGAGATCTAGCTACATTTTATCAACTTGGGGATGAATAGTTAATTAGTAATGTTCGTGAATTGTTATTATTCATGACTTCGTGTCTGGATCCTTGTTTTTTCAACTGAAACAAGGTTGCTGCGGAATGTGGACTGAACTCACTGGCCTTAGTTCTCATGGAGTGTCTTTGGAAACAAATTCCTTATTTCTGAAGTGTGCTTGTTTGTGGTGAATCATTATGAATCCCAGTGTGCTGCTTAGACTTTACTTACACATATTAGAGTACCCCTTGAACGTTTTAACAGGAAATGTAGTAACTATTGTGCCTTTAAATAATAAATGACAATTCAGCAGGGTACCCTTTCACAGTGGTACATGCCAACTATCAGAAAATTGGATTGCTATCTTCTGTCAAGTCAGTGATGTGAATGACAAGTGTCACTCTTCTTAGTATCCAAAGTGGCACAGCCACAACTGGTACATGATACTTGTATCTCGTCCCATGAGGCATTTGGTTAACAGGTGGTCTGCAATAACTAATAACTCTACTCAGCACTTGTCAGGCCACACCTGCAATACTGTGTTCAGTTTTGATGCCTGCTATACAAAAAAGCTGTGGACAGGCTGGAGAGGGTCCAGAGGAGGGCCACAAAGGTGATCAAAGGACTGGGAAGCCTGTCACATGAGGAAAGGCTGAGAGAACTGGGTTTGTTCAGCCTTGAGAAGAGAAGACTTATAGGAGACCTTATTACCATGTTCCAATATTTGAAGGGTGGCTACAAAGAAGATGGACACTCCCTTTTTACAAGGAGTCACATGGAAAAGACAAGGGCTAATGGGTTCAAGTTAATCCTGGGGACATTCCAGTTGGACACAGAAGGAAAATTTTTCACAATGAGAACAATCAGCCACTGTAATAATCTCCCCAGGGAAGTGGTGGATTCCCCAACATTGAACACTTTTAAGATTCAGCTGGACAGGGTGCTCGGCCATCTTGTCTAGACTGTGCTTTTCTCAAGAAAGGTTGGACCAGATGATCCTTGAGGTCCCTTCCAACCTGTTACTCTATGATTCTGTGAACTATAATAGATGTGTGGGAAAGGTTGCATTGAAATGCATGCTGCATACCTCTTTTTCTAATCTTTTCCCATTGTATGAGCACTTTCTGTTCTATTAAATTCTGTATTATATGAACATTGAGTCCTATAAGAATTACAGCAAGAGGAAATTATTCTCAGTTATCACATTACAGAAGTGCAAAGCTTCAAACAATAATGTCAAATTATTTTTCATGATAAGTTTCTTCGTGTGAGGCTGCACTTACTGTTTTGAATTCATAGTTTTAAAGTTGTGCCTCCATTACATTACAAGTTGCAGGTGGCCTAATTAAAACCAAGACTTATTAAGAGTTGAGTGGGAAGATCAAATCATAATGAAGGAAATATTATGAATAATATATATTCATTTATATGCAGCAGAAGCTAAAATAGGTAGGCAAATGTTGAATTAGTTATCTCAAATTTAGAGAGAGCACATTCCCCATTCTCCCATTTGAACCTTCAGAGGACCCAGCCTGTCACATACCATTCATGCCTATAGTAGCCTCTTTACCTCTTTATTTCACCTGTAGTCCTGTTGTACTTCAGTTTTTTTGGTATATTTAATTATGTAATTCTAATTGAAGGAATCTATGGACTTTAAGCAGTTCATGCTCACACACCCCCAAAACACTCAAATGCTACTGGAGGCTGTACACCTGTCCTGGAAAGGATGCAAGAGATAAGATATTTTGGCAAAAGTAGAGCACTTATGAAAAGTGATCTTAGGCAAAGCACAAACCTGGCATATGCTACATGCACCTGTCAGTTGTGATGGTGACTGACATAGACCGAGGAAGAAATACATTTCAAAATGGAAACCAAAATAAATGCTTCAAAGATGAAAACCCAAACTGTGCAGAAGTTGTTTGTTTGTTGGCATGCCACACAGCCTGCACATGTGTTGGAAATGCATCTGTCTCGTGGCATTCTGAAAAGGATTGGAAACAAAAGAGAGGCATCCTCATTATGTGTCATGTTGCATCCTGTATCAGTGTTTCAGTGCAATGCCAGTTGTGTTAGAGCCTGTAGCAGTGATGGGAAATACAAAGTGCCCTTGATAAGCCTCTCTTTTCCCTTCCTTCTTAAAAAAACCATGAGAGATAAGGTAAGTTGTTTAAAATGTACAGAATGGGCAGATTGAACCATATTAAGAATATTATGATCTGTTGCTATTCAGTGCAGTGTTTTAATGCTCCAATATGTTTTGCACTGAGCTTTTTTCCATAGTTTTCCTCTCTTCAAATTTTGTTTGATACATTCCTGCAAGGACACATTCAGGTAACAACTCATGTAACTGATCCTCATGCAACTGTAGTCTAAGGTGACAAGATCTGTAAGCACAGGCATATATGGTTTCAGGATAAGACAAGCTTATACGTATCTTAAAAAACACTAGTACACAAAAAAACCTACAGCTTTTTGCATTCTTCTTATTTTATTGGCAAAAATATGCAGGTATTAGCTTTTTAAATCAAATGAGAATTAATGCCACAAGACATTATGCATTCCATTTGTGCTACACATAATCTGAAGAGATTTGGATTGGGGGGGGACACAGAAAAAAATAGTTTTAAGCCTGTTGGGAATTGCTTGTTCCTACACCTTATTTATAGTCATATCTTTCTTTGAAGAGCTTTTCCTGAGGACCAAAATGATTGGAAACAATACAAGGTGAGTCCATATATGAGGGTTTAAAAGGACATCATAAAGATGAAAATCGTATTTAAAATACTTGCCCTGTGCAATGACCAACACCATGCAGTGCGTAACAATATCTTGTGACATTAAGAAAATTTTTGCAAACTAAATTAACTTTTATGCGTAGTTCATATTTCCTTCAGCTCCGACAGTGAAGCCAGCATGGTTCTTTCATTAGTTTAATCTTCTTATGCCTGATTACAATGCTGACATGTTTGTTGTTAGCCCTTGGAGCTAGTCTGTGTCTTTAGGCACAGGCTGAAGCACCACAAAACCAGGCCTTGGAGGCATTGTGCATCAAGGACATGCCTCCTATGCTCATATGTTGGGGAGGAGGGGGAAACAGAAGGCAGGAAGAAAATTTCCAGAATGCCTTCAAAAATAATATCTCACTGCCTCACTCACAGTGGTCAGGTATTCTGACTGCAGAGTAAGTAAGTGAAGAGGGAGCACTTGGATGGAATTCACTTTTACATGCATTTCATTTCACCTCTCTGAAGTTGTTTACAATTCCAGGCCTACTTTTGGGATCCCAGGGGACTTGGTCTTCTTTTTGCCAATTAAATGAAAGGAACAGGCTACCTCACAATGCAGTGAGTGTTTCATGTGTGATAAAATTGGTCTTTCAACCTCAACTCCCATTTCTAAACCTGATGTAGGAACCATATAAATGACTCAATGGGCATTAAGTAAACTCTGAAACTTTCTCTGTGATCTCTCCTAATTTCTTTAAGGTCCTACCAGTCCACAAAGAAGTGGAAATCTTTAATTTTGGTGGGAGGAGGAAGTTGGAGCAATTAAAAAAAGTGCAAAGTAGAGTATATGGCTAACTCTGCTGGATGTCTTTGAGATATTAAAATCCCATGAGATTGGCAAATTGGGTTGCTTTTGGTCTAGACCTCACTTGATTAATTCTGTGGTGGTTTGCAGGACCACTAAAGCCAATTCCTATTTTGGACTTTTTGTGACATCTGTCAAGTCACCATAGAAAAGACTGTCCTGCATTTTGACAAGAATTGTGGAAGGGGTCTCACACTGTGGTATGAATGGTACACATTCTACAGCAAGAAAGGTTGGATTTCTAACTTCTAACCAGCTTCCAAAGAGGGCTATTTTTCACTCTTCTGTTGACTGGGATTCTCAGGATACAACTGTGCAGCACAAAACATGCTTCATGGAGCCATCTGTGCTAGCCTGCAGAGCAGAAGTGTATAGCTATGCTACTCTGGCTCCTCCAGAGCAGATATATCCTGTTGTTAATGAGCATTAAGTATACAGTATTGAGCTTGTGCACAATACTGTAGAAATTAATGTTTAGTCATATCTCCTGTGTGTTAGCTAAGTTGGCTGTCTCTTCACAGCATTGTGTTCTGCCATATAGATATATCCAAAGTAATTTAAGGACTGGCCTGAGGGAGCCTGGACAGAGTGAGGATCTCAGATATCCTGTTCTCTACTGACCTTACTGGTGGAAGAACTTTTCTTCCACTATTTCCAGACAGCATTTAATAGAAATGTAGTGTCAATACAGTCTGTTCTTATTTGTAATCTTGCTTTCTCATTTCAGAAGGAAGAAAGATACTTTCTTAGAGAAGGCATGATGAGTTGGCTAAGGGGCACAGATAGCTTCTTGGCTCAAGTGTGGAAGAAGAAACACTATGATGACAGTTACATATTTTAATAGATTCCCAAGGAAACCTTAGTGGTAAGGTAATTATTTACTCACCCTAGCATAAAAGACTGTTACATTCATTTTCAAGTAAATTTCAAATTTGTTTTCTTAACATGGTTTGGATGCATGGTTCCATTCTTTTTAAGAAAAAGATTCCACTAAACTGACATAATACATACATAACAGCTATAGAAAATTTAAAAAATAATATTAATCCTTTGCATAGGGAGAAGATCTTATGCCAGGAATCAAATGGAGAAGACTGCTGCCTCTTTCATCTTTAATAACTGAAGTGTGGACCCTGGAGACTGAAGGTCGCTGGATCTAATGTTTCATAATGTGATATGCAGTCCCAGCATATAATGCTCCAGCCTGATCTCAGGGGCAGATGGCAGGAGTCACAGGTACAAATATACAAACTTACAATTTCATGCTGTTTAAATCAAGATGAAATGCTATGTGATGGCACCTGTAGTCTCTGAAGTCTTTGCAGATTTTTACTCTGCATTGAAGATGAAAAGACTCATAGCTCAATAGACTGTTAAGCTGCTTTCCCTTTTTTGTGATCGTTCTGTCTTTCTCTGTCGATCATTTCCCCCACCACATTTTGAAGTCACTGGCCAATTTCCCCAAAATTTTACTGAAGTCTCGAAGACATTAAGCTCTTAAAAATGTCATAAAAAGCAGTGATTGCATAGAGGAAAGTCACCAGAATAAAAGCCCACACTGGCAAACACCCATTTAAATGCCTGCACTGTCTGATATGTGATCTGTACAGTTATTTGTTTGGTTTGGGCTCTGGCTGGCCAGGGACTCTGTGCACAGGTCTGCCTGGCTGCAGTGCAGAATAGCTGGGAAAGAAGTGCTAATGTAGGAGCTGGGGACTGGAGGACATGAGCTAAATTGGGGCAAAGGAATCAAAGGGGCTGTGAGTGCAGTGCCTGGGGACCAGAGAAAACTCAAGGGCACTACAGGGCCAGCAGCCTGCATGGTGTGGGTAAAACAGAGTTTTGTGGAAGGTGGGACCATGAATGTACATCACACTGTGATTATAGCAGGGGAGCCTGTGGAATGTTCATGAAACTTGTTCTACTACATACAGAATCATTTTTAACAACCACAAATAGGCACTATAATTTGGGGACTTGCAGCTGCCCTGTTGAACATGCTTGGACAAAATCTATGCTGAGATCAAATTCCTAAATGAAGTCAGTGTAGCTACCATTCGCTATAAACATGTGTGCTTGGTTGACCTCCGCTGACAGCCAGATGCCCACCCAGCCGCTCTGTCACTCCCCCTCCTCAACAGGACAGTTGGAAAAAGTAAGATGAAAAACCCATGGGTTGAGATAAGGACCGGGAGATCATTCCAGTTACTGTCACAGACAAAACAGACTACACTTGGGGAAAATTATTACTTTATTGCAAATTAATAATAGAGTAGGATGGTGAGAAAAAAGACAAAAACTAAAACATCTTCTCCCCCTCCCCCCTTCTAGCCAGGCTCAACTTCACTCTGTCATTCCCATCTCCTCTACCTTCTCCTGCCCTGAGCGTCGCAGGGGGATTGGGAATGGGGGTTGTGGTCAGTTCATAACAGCTCCCTTTCTGCTGCTCCTTCCTCCCCACACTCTTTCCCTGCTCCAGCATGGGGTCCCTCTCACAGGACACAGTCCTTCATGGATTTCTCCAGTGTGGGTCTCTCTGACCTGGGTGTCTGCAGGACTGTTTCTCACTCCTTTTTGTCCCCCGCTCCTCTCTCTGTCAGGCACTTTTGCCCTTTCTTAAGTCTGCTTTCCCTGAGGCGACACCATCTTGGCCGAGGGGCTCAGCCGTGCGCTGCGGTGGGTCAGTTGGAGCCGGCTGGAACCGGCCGTGTCCGGCACCGGGCAGCCCCGGCCTCTCCTCACAGAGGCCGCCCTGCAGCTGCCACTGCCAGCACCTCACTGTATAAACCCAGTGCAATGAGGGGTTTGGGTACTTAAATACACTTAAAGATTAGGGCTTAACAGCAAGCTTCAAAAAAACATGGATTCTTAAATGGTCCAAAGAGGAGCAATACTGCATAGAAATGAAGTAAACACGTGCTGGTAACTATCAGGCAAAAATTCAGGATATCCATAGCTGCTACACCACCAAGTGGTTGGGCATGGACTTTGTGGGTTATCATAAATCATAGAATCATAGAATGGTTTGGGTTGAAAGGGACCCTAAAGATCATCTAGTTCCAACCCCCCTGCCATGGGCAGGGACACCTTCCACTACATCAGGTTGCTCAAAGCCCCGTCCAACCTGGCCTTGAACACTTCCAGGGAGGGGGCATCCACAGCTTCTCTGGGCAACCTGTTCCAGTGTCTCACCACCCTCACAGTAAAGAATTTCTTCCTTCTATCTAATCTAAATCTACTCTCTTTCAGTTTAAAGTCATTACTCCTTGTCCTATCACTACACTGCCTGTTAAAGAGTCCCTCCCCATCTTTCCTGTAGGCCCCCTTTAAGTACTGGAAGGCCGTTATCAGGTCTCCCCGGAGCCTTCTCTTCTCTGGGCTGACCAGCCTCAACTCTCTCATCCTGTCCTCACAGGGAGCTGCTCCAGCCCCCTGATCATCTTCATGGCCCTTGTCTGGACCCACTCGAACAGGTCCATGTCCTTCTTATGCTGGAATCCCCAGAGCTGGACGTAGTACTCCAGGTGGGGTCCCACAAGAGCAGATTAGAGGAGGAGAATCACCTCCCTTGACCTGCTGGTCACACTTCTTTTGATGTAGCCCAGGGTACAGTTGGCTTTCAGGGCTGCAAGCACATATTGCTGGCTCATATTCAGTTTTCCATCCACTACTGCTCCCAAGTCCTTTTCCGCAGGGCTGCTCTCAATTCATTCATCGCCCAGCGATTACCCTGACCCATGTGCAGGACCTTGCATTTGGCCTTGTTGATCTTCATGAGGTTTATATGGGCCCACCTCTCAAGCCTGTCAAGGTCCCTCTGAATGGCATCCCTTCCCTCCAGTGTGTCATCTGCACCATGCAGTTTGGTGTCATCAGAAGACTTACTGAGGGTACACTCAATCACTGAGCATGTCATCAACAAAGATGTTAAACAGAACCAGTCCCAATACCGACCCCTGAGGAATGCCACTTGTCACTGGTCTCCACTTGGACATCAAGCCACTGATCACATCTCTTTGTGACCATTGAGCCAATTCCTTATCCACAGAGTGGTCCATTCACCAAATCCATGTCTCTTCAATTTAGAGACAAGAATGACGTGCAGGACAGTGTCAAATGCTTCTCACAAGTCCAGGTAGATGACATCAGTTGCTCTTCCCTTATCCACCAATGTCGTAACCCTGTCATAGAAATTTTTATGTTTATGTCTAGAGTCCTAAAAGTCTGGACAATTACCTGATGGTAGAGACGAGCGTGCCTTCTGTGGCACTTGTCTTTCAGAAATGTTAAACACATACTCTTCCAGTATGAAATCAAAGTCCGGCCCTTAATACTGTTTGCTTCAGCCTCACTCTTTACAAAATAGAGGTGATGATGACTCCTTATTTCCTTAATGTGGTAAGGTTCCAGTCCTTAAATGGGAGAGGAGAAGAGTTTGCCAGTATAATAGGCATGGCATTACTTTTAGCAGATGTCCTACATACATGATATTACTGCCCTTTCAAACTGTGATTTAGATGTCAATCTGACATTGACTCCTAAGTGAAAGGCTGCATTCAGCTTCTTAAACATGTTTATTTGTGGTCATTTAGGGTACCTTTCATTTCCAAGCATCTGCAGGGAGCTTTTACCTCAGACAGCCTTTATGTCCTCCTGGAATGACAATGAGAAGTGAGGTGCCACACCAAAACATCTGTAATGGTGGTCAGGTCCTACTTGGTGGTCAGGAAGCTGAATCTGGTCTGAGGCATCTGATGTCTTCCCTGCTACAAAAAGAAGGGAAAAGATCTGGGGCATATCCTGCTTGTTGTATAGCACTGGCTGCATAAGGTGCTTTGCACATGTGAAGCAAAAAGATGTGATGGCCACTGTGGTGGATTTAAGAGATGAGAAAGATTACACTGAAGAAAGAGAGTGCAAGTGTGGCTTCACATGATGAAAATGTCCATGTCTCAGTTGACAGAAGAGGAACTGTCAGTGCTGAGGGAGGGATGAAGGAGCCAGGGCCACCATGGAGATGCAGGAGCTGTCCTGTGTTTGGCTCTGCCACTGCTCAGGCATTTGCTTTTCTTTTTTAATAATCTGACTAATAAACTTGGTGTGCTTTTTTGTTCTTGCTGTGCAGTGAATTACCAATAAGAATGGCTCACTCATCCCTGAATCTGCCTATGCTTCCTCTGCAAAGCCTGGGTAAGCCTTCAATTATTTTTCGTATTTGGATGAAAGTCTTTCAAAACAAAAATTCAATACGAATGTCAAAAAGCTCTGCAATGTGTGAGGTGTGTTGTTTATGCACCATTTTGGTAGAAGAGATCAGCATATATTTTACACTCCTTTTCAAAATGAACGTGTTACAAACCTCACATCACTGAAGAAGTTTTTTGGTCCTTAAGCTGGTTATGATAACTAAACACTATTCATTTCATTCCTAGGAGAAAAGAAAAGGAAGACTCTACAGAACTTTCTTTAAGGCACCTGTTTGTTCTTTATGAGAGTTATTCTATTATTTGAAATTTCTGTTATTGGAATTCCTGTTATTTGGAATAAATGCATTTCTTATCAGAGAACAGTTACTACTTGCATCCGACCTGACACTACAGAAAGCTAAATCCTTTACTAGCCAAATGGAGTTGGCGATGGCAAACATAAAAGCATTAAGTCAAGGGATTTCAGACACTGTTCGTATCACATAAACAACAAAAGTAGCTGAAAGCAAAGCTTAAGAAAAAATATGAAGTTTCAAAATACACAAAGCAAGCTCATCTCACTGTGAACATACCCAGTAAACCACATTTCCCTAGAAATTCTGTAGAAAACATGGGATGCAAGCATGTAGAAAGACTGGACATTTTGTGAAGGTGTTTTATAGTTCTCAGTCTAACCAACAAACAAATGAAATTGCTCTGCCAGATGCTAATGTTCTGAATGTGAATAGAAGCTGTCTGAAATACCTTGCAGATGCAATACTGTGTATTGCTAATGTTTCTTCTACATCAGGAAACCAGCCTCAGGCTATTGAATTAATGCTAGATACCGGATCAGCATTTTCTGTACTACCCCAATTTCCTTAAAATGCTTTAGAAGCTTGCTGATTTCTGAGCCTAGGGTACATCTGTGTGAGGAATTGAATACCTGGGTTTGACATTCTTCAGGTGAATCTTAGTTTGATACATACTATTGCCTACTACATTCAGAACTGTGCATAGCCATATTTCCAGCCTGGACAGAGGCTTTTGGATTGTACCAGCGAGTTCAGAAGTTAGTGGCCACTCAATGTCTTCAGCTTCTTCAGTTGGGGTTCTAGCATTGCTATTGTAAAAGGCAGTACAACCTTGCAAAAGGGTTTGTCTACTAAAATAAAAGCCAGTCAAATATGACATTTGGATGACAAACTCCGCCATTTACTGTTCTCCGTTAGAAATGGAAAGAGGTTTTACTGTGAAAGGTTAAAGCAGCCCAGTGAAGAAACATCTTCTGATGAGATCTCTTAGTGCTCAATGATAAGTCTTCCCCAAAGCAGATAAAAAAAAAAAGACTAGGAGTATTTGTTTAGTTTTGTGGATATAGACCTTGGGTGACTGAGAATCATCACTTACACATATGAAATAAATCTAGACCATTGTGGAAAAAATTTGTTTGTTCATTTCACTTCTAAGTTATAGCATGTGAACCATTATATTATTAGGACAGTAGACACTTGACAGCATTTGTTACAACAAACTGCTTGGTTTTATATGTGCTGGAGAGATTTGTATTCCATGCACTTAAAATGTCAGCAATTGTTTAGTTTGGATCCAGTTTTATCTTGATGGTGTATATTTTAAAAAGCTTACTGTAACACACAAAACACTGTCTCATTCTGCATTAGTACTTTGTAACTTTGTTAAATGTCCTGCCAGACAACTAGTTGCCTTTAGTTTTCTGACACATAGCTTTTGCAGACTGCATTGAAACCTTACCAGTTAATGTCTTGCTGTTACAAATATACCACTGAAAGTCAAGCATGATTTTTTTGTCCTCAGTCTTTTATCCCAGGATGCAAAGTTGATTCAGAATTATGCTTCAATTGCTTAACTCTCTAGATCACTGATTTGTAAAGTTTCAGGCTAGTCCTGGACTGCTGTTGTGGAAACTCCATTGAAAGAGTAAAGCCTAGTGGACAGCAAGTCTGGTACTATTTGTTTTGGTGGCAACCATAGTTGAGACACATTACTCCTCTGATTATGGACTTCTTGTCCAGTGGTGGCAGAACCATTGCAATTCATTTAAAAAAATGAGTGAAGAGGAAATAGAAAATGTCCCCAGGCTCACAGACCAGTGTCATGGAGGGAACTTTTATGTTCATTACAAGTATGTATACAGCAATACGATTTCGATTTGTTTGACATACTGATTTAAGAGAAACTACAGAAACATATGACAATCCAATGGCTAAATGTTCTCAAATGCCTTGATTGATCTTTAGTACAGTTCTTCATATTAAGCAACAAGTTTCCCTTACAAGATGGATGTGAGATATCAGATGTTCTTTGACTTACTGTCTTAGAAATGCTACAGGCAAAATGTGGAGTTGTACTGTTGGTCTGGACTGGATATTGAAGTTAAGGCCTCTCTAAAATTTTGCTGCATGAAGGTCACGTTATGGGACAGTAGCTATGTGTTGGACTATCATTCCAATTTGTCCTTCTCCCTAATTCATTGTAAGAAGAACTTGCAAGTGATACCATAGTGCCATTTGACCTTGTAGATCATATCTCTGATAAATTCCTTCAGGAAGGGATCAGACATAGTGCTTATGTTACCACTCTCTTTCAGCAACCATAAGTGAATTCTCCTTTAGGTGTCCTGTGGAGCAGGAAGAATTAGCGTCTGAAACCAAATTGCAATATATATCCTCATGATTTGAAGCTTTGCTCAGAAAGAAATATTGTATTGTAGAAGATTGTCAGTATGCTGTCTTTAAGATCATGGAGGAATTGAACACTTCAGTATATGTTTGGAAGAGGTTTTACTGAAGCTAGTCTTGAAAGCCTTTGCTGCTGATTTGTTCTCTTCTGAGTGAGGTAATTCAAAAGGGAAGATGAAAACTTCAACACTCTGCACTCTGGATCATTCCAGTTTTTTCACCTGATTTTCAGCTGCACAACTTCTTCTGGGAGTAGGGATCAGGACCACTCATTCCTACCCTGTCCTAAATGAGTGCCCTAATCACGAGGTCACAGTGCTGTCATCTTCCTCATTTGCTCAACTTTTGATCCCATGACTCTTGCTGCCTTGGCTTTATGCTTTGGCAGGAGGGGTGCACAGCAACTTTAGCCTATTGTGTTTGTCTTCTGGGGACCTTTGAAACCTGTCATCTGGAAGAAAGTCTAAATGCATTTTCCACTTTCTAGGTGAGTGGCCTAACCACAGTGCTATTCTGAAGAATGTAGAGAGCAGCACCAATGTCATTACCTCTCCTCTAGTCCTGGTTTCAAAAGCAGATGTGATCAATTAAGGAGCTACTACTAGAAGAGGACTCAGGCTCTGTAGATGGGTGGGAGACTAAAGTCAGCAGCTTCCTGATGCTTTGTTTTGGCAGTCACTTTTTGGCAGTACCTGAGCAGGATCTTACTTTGTAAGTGGTGTTTGAGGTGTCAGACTCCTATAGTTTCCATTCCACTTTGCTCAGTACAGGAGTCCTAAGGTTCAAAGGTACATAAAAGTCATGGAATATATTAAAATGAAAGTTTTTAATTATGCTGGACATTCCCTAGCTTATTGCCATCAGTGGTAAAGAAGTGACAGCAATATGCATGGGAATGCCAAATGTAATTAAAAACGTTGGTTTCAAGTAGAATCTGTGATTTTTCTGACACCTGCGATGTCACAGTCTTTAAATGGATCTCATCCCACTTGAAAGCTGACAACCTACCTGAGCCTCAGGAGGAAAGAATCAGCTGGGATAAAATGAGAACGGTGCCAAATCTTTGCTCTTTGAAATTCACATCGTACTTTCTCTGAAGTCTGAAAATGTTCCATTCACACATTCTGCAACTGACAGTAAGCTGGGATGGTGTGTTTTGCCATGGCACACAGATAGTGCTGGTTGGCCGTGGCATAGGCAATAAAAAAATCTGAAGCAGTCTGCTCTCCAAGTGGAAATGCAAAACAAAACCATTATGTAAATCTACCTCTCTAATTCTCCATTGACAGAGGTGTCAAGTTTTTGCATGGATGCAGTGGAAGTCCCAGAGATGTTTGAAGCTCCACAGATGTTCCATGGACACCAGGATGGGGGTCATCACACCTGATTTTAGAGATAAGTAATGTAGACAACTATATCTGATGTAGTCAGCCTTGACTTCTGTGATAGTAGAGAGAAATAGACGCATTTGCAAGTCTTAAGTTGTCTGATCTATTTTATGTTCATACTTTAGGATGGGAGGAGTCACACTACAGAAGAACCTATTTCTGCTCTATAAACAGTAAAATTTACAAGTCCAACAAAATTGCAGACGTTTACACTGCAAACTTTTACAGTGGTGAATCAGATGGATCTAACCCCATGTCTATGTAAATGTGGTATCTTCAACCAAACTGGTGGTGGCTCAGCTGAAGTCTCTGTGTTCAAACTGTATTAATCTACAATAGTCACTCTATATGCTGGAATCCCTCCTGATCTAAAGTTACTCTGAGCGTGGATTTGAACCCTTTGCTTTAAATTCTTCTAGATCTCATATAGTCACTTGCACTTTGTCAGAACAGCCCCTCAGAAGAGCTTGGGATGATTTTGTCTTCCTCCTTTCTTTTGAGAAATTTTTAGACCTAGTTAAGATATTGCAAGCTGGCACTGGATTCACTTAGCAGGAGTGAAAGTGGGGAATGAGGACCCATGATGGCATAATAGTATTGTCTGGACTTATGAACAGACAAGTTAGAATGGAATTAATGCAGCTACCCTTGCAGCTTGAATGATGGCAGGGAGGAGACCTCCAATTTGGTGTCTTGTATGCTGGTGTAGGAAGGCTAACTGCATATTTTGAAAGTTTCAGCCATGCAAAATGTTCCTCCAAGGCTCTCTAGAGCAATGAAAATGTATGAAGATGTTATATCGCCTCCCACAACAAAAGCCCCATTTGTGCTGGTGCTCTAGACACTTCAATGGCAATAATTGGGCTCCTGTTTAATATTGTTCAAAATCAGGATAAACTGCAAGTATTTTTTAGTATTTCTGGGTTTACAGGCACTTTTTAACCATTTAAATATTGCTGCAGGAACCTGACTGGATTTTAATTATCATCAGACAACTATTTATATAGTAACCAGAATTAATTTTTTTATTTTCAGGAGGTAAAATTAGCTCTTTAGCTGTTACTTGAATTGCATAACTTCTGCACCATCTGACTTGCTAACGAGCTTGTCACCTACATACGTTAATGCCAAAGATCTGATGTCAAGGACACATGCCATGTTGGTACAGGCTGTGCAGTCCAGAAGCTGATATGCTCACTCTCTGGGTAGGCATCTGTCTAGCCAGTGTAAGCAGCATGTCCTGCTGTCATTCCAGAGGGAAAAAATGCTAAGTGACAGCTTAACAGGAATTGAAACAGTGAGTGAGGAATAACAGAGAACAGTGGAAGAGAGAAAAACCTAAAATATGGTTCCTCTCAAAAACTTCTTATTTCATGAGAACCCACATTTAAATGAGTATATTTCTTCCTGCCTGCTTGCCAAAGAAAATTAAACTCTTGTCTCAGAAAACAGGTTTGTTTTACAGAGAAAACAGTGTTATTAATTCATTTCCTTCTTAGTAGAAAGTGCCAGACAGAGATTATCACTAAAACAATACATTTACTGTTTCCAGAGCATTTCATCATTCTATCTAACTATCTAAAGAGGTCAGCAGGTTGTAACCTACAAGATGTGAGAAAGGACTAAAGAAAACATGGGAGTTTGACAAAACAGTCCCAGAGAGGGCTGACTAGTCAAAGAGAACAAGGAAGGAGCACTGGATCTCAGCTTTGTCTGAAAAGCATTTGAAAAACACTCTTTAACCCAGACCCAGGTCCAAAGGTGAAAGTGAAAGAACAGTGGCTAATCACTGTGCAAAATCATTCCAATTATCTTAACGGTGAAGGGAAAACAGGGCAGTTATTAAAAATGAAGTAGGATATATTGGTTTTGGTTTGGTTTTTAAGGTAATCATGCTGTCTGGACCAGTTTCAACTAACCTGGCTTCAGTAGTCATTCTAGCTCTTCTCTGACTTCCATTTGTTCTTCATCTCACTTGCATAGTTTCTTTTAGTACTAAGTTTTGTTGATCATTATTATTTTCTTCTTGACATCATGATCCTACAAAGCCTTTTGCTTAAGGCTGCAACCCAAGATTTACCCTGGCTCAATACTGCCCCTTTTCAGAAAAGTTTCTGAAGTCAGGTAAGAGCCTGACTCCTTCCTCTGCCACAGGTTTGGGACAAGAAGTGGCATCTGGGTCTCTCTCTGTCACTGTGGCACTCACTCCTTGAGGTCATTTTCTGCAGTGCTCCAGCAGTCTACCTCAAAAGCCTTTCCTTCCAGCCGCCTTCTGTTGATCAGCAGCATTTGAGGGAATCCAGCCTCCTCAGCCAGAGGACAGAGACTGGGAGAACGAGCCCCCCCGCAATCCAGGAGACAGTCAGTGACCTACTGCATCACATAGACACACACAAGTCTATGGGACCTGATGGAATACACCTGAGGGTGCTGAAGGAGCTGGCTGGGGTGCTCGCCAAGCCGCTTTCCATCATTTACCAGCAGTCCTGGCTGACCGGGGAGGTCCTGACAGATTGGAAATTAGCCAATGTGATGCCTATCTATAAGAAGGGTCGGAGGGATGATCCAGGAAATTACAGGCCTGTCAGCTTGACGTCAGTGCCAGGGAAGCTGATGGAGCAGCTCATCCGGAGTACCATCACACAACACATGCAGGACAACCAGATGACCAGGCCCAGTCAGCATGGGTTTATGAAAGGCAGGTCCTGCTTGACAAACCTGATCTCCTTCTATGACAGGGCGACCTGCTTATTGGATGAGGGAAAGGCTGTGGATGTTGTCTACCTTGACTTCAGTAAGGCCTTTAACACTGTTTCCCACAGCATTCTCCTGGTGAAACTGGCTGCTCGTGGCTTGGATGGGCACACGCTTTGCTGGGTAAAAAACTGTCTGGATGGCCGGGCCCAAAGAGTTGTGGTGAATGGAGTTAAATCCAGTTGGTGGCCGGTCACGAGTGGTGTCCCCCAGGGCTCGGTTTTGGGGCCACTCCTGTTTAACGTCTTTATTGATGATTTAGACGAGGGGATCGAGTGCACCCTCAGTAAGTTTGCAGATGGCACCAAGTTGGGTGGGAGTGTTGATCTGCTCGAGCGTAGGGAGGCTCTGCAGAGAGATCTGGACAGGCTGGAGCGATGGGCTAAGGCCAACTGTAGGAGTTTCAATAATGTCAAATGCCGGGTGCTGCACTTTGACCACAACAACCCCCAGCAGCGCTACAGGCTTGGGGAGGAGTGGCTGGAGAGCTGCCAGTCAGAGAGGGACCTGGGGGTGTTGATTGACAGCCGGCTGAACAGGAGCCAGCAGTGTGCCCAGGTGGCCAAGAAGGCCAATGGTGTCCTGGCTTGTATCAGAAATAGCGTGGCCAGCAGGGACAGGGAAGGGATCTTACCCCTGTACTCGGCACTGATGAGGCCGCACCTCAATTACTGTGTTCAGTTTTGGGCCCCTCACTACAAAAAGGACATTGAATTACTCGAGCGTGTCCAGACAAGGGCAACGAAGCTGGTGAAGGGTCTGGAGCACATGTCGTACGAGGAGCGGCTGAGGGAACTGGGGTTGTTTAGTCTGGAGAAGAGGAGGCTGAGGGGAGACCTCATCGCCCTCTACAGCTACCTGAAAGGAGGTTGCAGAGAGCTGGGGATGAGTCTCTTTAACCAAGTAATAAGCGATAGGACAAGAGGTAGTGGCCTCAGGTTGTGCCAGGGAAAGTTTAGACTAGATATTAGGAAGCATTTCTTTACAGAACAGGTTGTTAGGTGTTGGAATGGGCTGCCCAGGGAGGTGGTGGAGTCCCCATCCCTGGAGGTATTTAAGAGTTGGGTTGACATAGCGCTGAGGGATATGGTGTAGTTGAGAACTATCAATATTAGGCTAATGGTTGGACTAGATGATCTTCAAGGTCTTTTCCAACCTAGATGATTCTGTGATTCTGTGATTCTGTGTGATTCTCAGATGTGTTCAGTGGTTTATTTTAAGTGACTCTTTTTGGTGATGTTTGTCCCCTTCTTTGAGCAAAATAGTTTATTTGTAGTGTAGATATAGCAGTGCAGGCTTTATTAAAACATTTGCAAAAGCCTGGCTGCAGTATCATGGTGCTCAGCATATGGAAGTAGGCAGAATTTGTCTGCTTGTGCTGGAAAAAAGCCCTCTTTTCTTCTGTGGTTTGACTGCCACCAATATTCAGGCTAGTTAGTAAAGTATGACCTAAAATGATGTCAGTCTGCAACTGCAGTGCAGAGATAGATAATGTCAGATTAATAATTTGTGCATGTGAAAAGCTGAAATGGAATGCTGATTTTATTTGATATTATTGGTGCTCATCGGAAATCCACCTCCTGATGGAGCATACTTATTTTTAAATAAATATCATGTATTGCAGAGAACTTGCACAGCAGGGAGTCACAACAATCTCTCTCTTGGTAGCTTCTGCTAAATAAGCTGTGGGCACACATCCATCTCTTATTCAGGGTCATATTTTATTTACTTTGTTTTCAGTTGTGCCTATTCCTTCTCCTAAGTTTTCTTTTATTGCTCATTTTCTTTGTGTCAGTTGTAATTTTCCAGGTCACTTTGTTCAGGCACATTTTACCATATGCAAAGAGACTCTGCAGCTAGGTTATAAACAATTTACAAGTATAGAATCTTTATGTAGTGGCTAACACAAATACAAAGTAGCAACGATTGCTGTTCTATTCAGCTAAGTGTTACTGAGCTCACCACAGAGTGGTCGCTAGTCATCAGTCATCAGTCATGTGGACAAGGGCTGGACTTCTCTGCTCCCTGAAGCACATCCTCAGTGGTGGTGAGTTGCTGTTTTCCAAATCCCTGGTTTTCCCTTTAAGATTTTATACCTTCCAAGGTTCATGTTTTGCCTTTTGAACTCTCCTTCTTGAGCTGCTAACAACCCGTCTGTGCATCCCTGTGTCAACAATTTTGCCTTTCTTATCTCACCTGCTTCTGCTCTATGTACCTTCTCAGTGCTCTTCCTCACAGCTTCAGTTTCCTCATCAGACTGAGCCAAGGTTAAACAGCTAGGCTGTGTCGGAGCTGTGCCCCTGTTTGCAGAGTGCCAAATATCTCAGACAGGTGGGAGTCACACTTCACCACATCTCTCTTCATGTTGGAGTGTCTGGCCATTTCTAGGATCAGCTCATGAAGAGCTCTGGAGGTACATGCTAACTTCTAACAGGTTCTTTTCTGAACTTGGAATCCTTTGAGGTTTATTATTCACTGTTAATTCTCTTCCTTGGGCCCTTGTACTTATTCTTTAAGATGATTCTAAATCCCAAAGGAATCACAATTATTCCTCCCCCAAACAAAACAGTTACTTGGCTTATGTTCATTTATCACTGATGAAAGAGAGCATATGGCTACCCAAATCTACACCCAGTCTGCAGTTTATGAGTCTACCGTTTCCTTTACCTCTTGTTAGAAAGGAGAAATCTGTGGCCTCCCCAGAGTGCTTGGGCTTCTTCTACATCTTGTTTCTCTCCATGGGGTGGAAGATGACTATGCTGGAGATTGCAGTATGTCTTTTAATCAAGCTGAGGTACTTATCCACCTTTAGCTGTCAATTTCGAATTCCCATGTAGCTCTGTGGAGGTGAAGTGCTAGGGCTTGGACAACAGGCCCAAGCCAGAGTTGACCTATAGGTGAATCCTGTATATTTTATAACTGATAACCATTGTGCTATTAGGTATTGTACTAAGTTATAACAACCCACTTATGCTGATGTAAAAGTGCTAAAGTGTTGAAGTATTGAAGCCTGAACAACAGGCCCCGAGCCGAAGCTGCTAACTTAGTATGTAATCATTAACAAAGTATGTAAGCTCACTAGTGAAAGATGCAGCTTAGACAGAATATAATCAGTAGTGAGAATTAAATGCTGAGAGAATGTATCCAACTTCCCTTGTCTAGCCTTGTTCAAGGCTGAGAACCTGAGTGTTCGGCCTTGTTAGAAACTCCCTTGGTCTCCCCCCCCGAGCCCTGGCCAGGCTTTGGGTGGAATCCAACAGGAGAGTGAAACCAGATATTTTCTGCTCAAAACAAAGGTGCCAGTTATTCTGGCTTGCTGATTTTTGGCATATAAGGCTGGAGCTGTTTGCCACGACTTTGGATGCCTCACCTATGGGTGGACACACCGCGTAGGATTTCCCACTTGCCGGCACAGGTTCTCCAAATCCTCGCTGTAACCGGGGCTCGCCAGTGACTGCGGATCTGGATGATGGTAACGTATGCAAGTGGTGATGTGTCTTTCTTAATCACTATTCTCTCTCTCATGTAGTAATGATTTGATGCATTACCCTGTATTTTCCTATTTGTTTGCTTTAAGTGCACTATTCTGTCTTTTCTTACTGCATGTTTTCTGTATTACTCTGTTACATTATTTAGTTATCACTAGTAAAATACGCCTACTCTTTTCACTCTGGTGTCCGAGTTTAATTGGTATCCCTAATCAGCAAAACAGGAGGACTTTTTAACACTTTGTGGGAGCACTGAACTAACAGGGTTAGAGCTGATTTGGTATGTTGCACATGCCTCTAGGTGTGGTTCTGACCTAACGCAGAGGGGCTTCCTCTCTGCTCACTCATGGTGGAGACAAGACACAAAGTTGATCTTAGAGCTTGGTCAACATCAAAATCAGCATGAGTTTTGCTCTTTATCTCTCAGTATGCTTTGTAGCAGGACTCAGACTGTAAAGAATTTTAGGTAAGAAAACGTCTTTTCAAGTTTTTTTGTGAGATTTGAGAAGGAACTCTCTTGTATCAGTGTATTTAGGACATGCATCATGTGTTGTGTCTGTAAAATGTCATTCAACACATTGGACCAATTAGCCTCAGAGGTTTCCTTCCAGAAGAAAGCATCTTATACATTTGCTTGTAGACATTCAGCTTCCAAGAATCTCTAGCTCTGATTCACTAGTGACAGGTCTTTCAAAGGATCGTAAAGGTAAAAGAATATGTATTTCCTTGATTTCTGCTTGAAAGACACAATGCAAAACTAAATTGTATTTACAGTATATTTAACTGAAACGGCACTTTCCTGACAAGTATAGTAATCTATAGCTGTCTAGATTTAAGAAGTGTTCCATGTATTTCTTTTCATGTTTTCCTGTTTTCCCAGTAATGAATTTACTCCAAGGGACACATCAATTTTGCAAGCCAAAGAAAGGAAGCACTAACTCCTTTTCAGCAGATGCTATAAGAATGGAAGAAATCAGGTTTCGATAATAAACATTTGCCACTGTAAATGGGCTGAAGTGCCAGTACTGGTAAATGCTTGACAATCACATTAATCACTGTGAGAGAGCAGGCTTATGCAAACAGACACCGTGCTCTGGAAGTGCTTGGGTAGGCATTCCCTTCCAAGACGGATTTCTGGTTTGATGAACGGCTGGTTGCTACTAGTCATCAGTGTACACTGTCTGTTTTGAGCAGTGAATTCAGAGCTATTCAGCCTCAATGAATCCTGACAAGAAGAAATGGAGCCATATTCTATTTTCTGAAATGTCTTCTCTCATTACACATTGGTGCTCCTTTGACAGCTTCTCTTCCCGCTGTCATAACTTCTTCTGTCATCCAGCTTCCAATGGGCTCAAAACAAAACTCAGAATTTTTTCTTAACTAATGATTGCTGATATTCAGGGCTTCTGTACTCATATTATCAATGCAGAGTTCTCTTAATTCCTTTTTTATACCATATGATGGCACAGACGCAACTTTTGCAGTATCAAGTTTCTTTGGCTTTCCACACGGCTTTTTGGACATTACTATGGTGTCCAGAGTTCATGTTTATCAGGCGAGCATCACTGTCAATAGACAACAAAGCATTGCAGCAGGAGATATTTGAGGTGATACACCTAATCTGAGAATGACTGACATCAATCATATCTCTGTCTTCAAGTAAATAACATATGAAAGTTTAGTTCATTAAAAAAGTAAACAGAAGTTGAAGTGTGTGTTTCGTACAGGTCTCCTTAGACATTATAGTATTTTGCTCTAAATTTGATGAAAAGATTGGAAGGTATATTTGACAAGGACTTTTTTTTTCCACATGCTATCCTGACAGCCATATGACATATCAAGATACGAAGTTAGAACAAATTTCCAGTGAGATATAAAAATTACTATTGAGCTGAGTTATTCTACTGTTTCCCAAGTGAGATCATGAGACAATTCCAGAAGCATTGGGGTTCTAAACTTTACAGCTTTGCCATTATAGAGTATTCAGTCCTGGGGTTTAACTTTTTTTTGGTGAAAGGATGTCCTGTACCTAATACTTGAGAATTCTTTAAATTATTTAACAAATCTTATGCTTTTGAACTGCTCATGTTAAACCTTTTTTTTATGGATGCCAAACATTGCCACATATTTCTATTACTTGTCACTCCTGTACTGCCACTTCAGATCTAGTCAGTGGTTGACATATGACCTAAGGAAATATTGTGATAGGGAACTAATCAGAAAATCTACAGAGTATGTTCAAAGAAGTTGCTATACCCTGTATGAATTAAAGAAGCAAACAAGTACAGGAGGGAAAAGAGAATACCCTGCGCTTAAATGTGGCCTGATTTTTCAAGGATTTGAACATTTGAAGCTCCATTTGGTTTCAGTAGGAACCAGGGTTATTCAAATCAGTGCAAGTTAATCCAGCAGAAACGAGTCTGTGACAGTCAGTATCCATTTGTGGCTGATTACTTCCCAAATCATGTTACAGAATAAAACAATATTTAAAAATGCGTCATCTTTCATATTCAAGGAAATGCTTCATGTATTTTTTGTGAAAAATTGAGAGTTTTCAGTCTTCCTAAAACAAAAACCTATTCAAAAGCTCCTTCTGAAATATGATTAGTAAACGCAAAATTTGGTCATATAAAAATACTAATTACTTCCAGCTATTGAATTACATAAAACAATGGAGTATCTCATAATGTTTAGACTATGACTACTGGAAAACAAAGCAAAAGTTTGGAACTGGTAAGGAATATTTAATGGAAAAAAGTAATCCTAGGATTTTTTGGAGGCTTGGTGTCACAGGGTGACAACTCTATTTGTAAAGGGTGTTCTCATGAAAACTTCTTGCTTCACTGTTAGGTAAAGGCAAGGCCACACAGGTGGCCTTGTTACAGTGAGCTGAGCTCGTTTTGTGGCCAAGGATTTGTGCAGCACAAGGCAGGCCTGTCCCTGTGCAGGTTAACTGCTATGTGAATCACTAGCTCCCAGATGTGTAACAGTCTCCTGGTCAGGATCAGTACATGGGGTTAGAGTTAGGGCTTTTTTGGTCAATGAAGGGAATCTAACCTTTACCATCCCTTTTCACTATTTTCTTAGACTCAGTAAGACTGGAAAGTGATCAAAAAAGCATACAGTTTTGAATAAATACAAGTTTAAAGTATTAATTTAAGAATTTTAGCTTCTAAACAAATCAAGTTCAATTGTAGCTGAAATATTTAGAGCGGAAAGAAATGGACATCACTTTAGCCAATGAAGTTTTGCAGAGTTGAGTAGTATGATCAACTACATCTGGGGAAAAAGTCAACAAAAGCCATTTAAGAGAAATATGGCTAGAGAAAGAGACAAATAACCAGAGTCTTAACTATCAGGATTAAAAAGCTAAATATATGTAAATAACTGGAAGGGAAAAATTAAGTGTGTGTGCAGGTACCTTTTGTATATCAAAGCAGAAGACCAAGAGTTTGTACATGTTTCAGAATACAAATACAGAAAAAATATAGTTGCTTTGCTGGAGGATTGAAACTGGTGAAGGAGCTGGAAAATGAGAGTGCTAGAGGACCGCAAACATACTGGATTCATAGAGATGGCTCGGGAAAGCAGCGCCTTTGAGGGAGGTAAGGTGCCTTGGTAGACAGGCATGCCAAAGCCCTGGAACGGATAATGAGCATAGCCTACCACACACCTCTCCCGATGGTGATATTAGGAGGATCTTCAAGAGATTTCCTCTTTGTTCCTCTCCCATGAGTTTTGTTATTATTCTGGCCTGAGGTACCTATATGAAATAACACAATGCCATTGTAAATGCTTGTTATACACTGGCACTACAATAACTGAGCTATCCAGTTATTGATAGGGTAGAAAAAAGTAGGACCTACTAGGATGTGGTTTAAAAGGGTGACATAAGCCCCCTACCTGGCTATTTTTGATGTGTACAGAAGTCCAATTTTAAAGGATTTACTGGAACTGAAAATGTACTTTGTTGATGTGACATTTTGAGATTCTCTTCTCCATGTCTGTTCTGTGCAATGATTGTTGAGTATGGTGAGAAAAAAAACAGATTTTTTAATCTATTGCTAAGCTATGCTACAGGCAGATGGGAGTATTTTCTTGAAATAGAAAATGGCTGTAATAAACAAGGAAATATAGATGAGGCTAATCATGATGGCTTCCCTCAGATCTGTCAGTCCTGCACTTATTGCCTGATTTATCAGAACAACGTGGATGTTTCCTTTTCCCTAAGACATCTGGCTTGCAGAGTAGCTGGTTGGTAATAATTTATTTTGAAAATTTTAGTTAATTTTAAAACAGGAGAATTCAAACCAGTAATATTTTGGAAAAGTAAATTGTTTCCCTGAACAAGCACTGGGGCAGTTTATCATACCACATATATGTCTAATCGATGATTGTTCTTCCATATAGATTCCAGTACCACAATTAATCCCATTTACGAGTCTTTTACTCTGACTTGTTATTGATCATAATGTTTTTTATACATCCATTGGTCCTCCTTCATCCAGGAATCCATCTGAGAGATGGGCCCAAACCACAGATTTGAGACTCATATTTGAGTCTTGCCTCCTTTCTCCTATTCACTGTGAGAGCTTTTTCCATAAGGCTACATCCCACTAGTCACACACAGTAATAATTTTGACCAATGCAGAAGCAAGTAGGAGATGTGATATAGAAGGTTTGTGTTACAGGCAGTTGGAGAGACAGCTCTTCTGGTGGGACATAGGATATGGATGGAGTGTCAGCAAGAAATACATCCCTTGTTCATTCCACACTTCCTAGTGGTATCCCATGCACTGATAGGCACTGATAGAGCACAGATGAAAAGAACTGTCAATAAAGGAATAGACTATCAAGACTTGCTTCTTGCCTCCAATAACGCTCTTTTCTAAATGTTTCAAAAGAAAGTGCAAGAAACCTTGAAGAAGAAAATTACAGGACAATCCATGCAAAGGAAAGTTTCTTCACAAAAATGGCTCATTTAAGAATGCCTTACAGAGAAAAAAGGTACTTCTGGTAATTTTTTTTGTATAGTAGAATTTGGATTCATGAGTTGTAACATTAATTTTAGTAATTTTTCTCTAGGAGCTCTTTAAAAAGTATATCAAATTTACATTACCAACACTGAAAAAAATCTTTTTTCAATGTCCAGAATACATTTTCTTATTAAATTTATTTTAAAATGTTCAGTTCATGATGGATATTAATTTCCTTTGTTTAGGGTCTTTAAGTTTAATTTAAACTTCATCATACAATTTATCCCTCAATTTAATTTATATTTATCCCTCAAGTAATGTCTTCTTGTAACTTCATATTGCATTATATAATCGTACTGTTCATTAATTTCTAATATATACATTTCATTAATAACAAATCTTTATGTTTGTAAATGCATTATTATTATTCAGTATTCCAGATCAAAGCATCCCTTATTTAATAAATCATAACGATATTCTGACAAAGGCTTTCTTAATGCACCTTATTGTATTTGCTATTTTTAGTACAGAAAGCTGAATTTGAGCCTTTTCTGAGGGAAGAGTGAGAATGGGAGGAAGGAATCAGTGATGTTCAACCTAGATTGTATACTGTGCTTATCAACATTGTGTCTGTAGCATTGGCTGCAGATAATAGCAGCGGCATTTTGATTTATATCAATGTTTAAAATAACTGAAATGGCCACTGATTGATTTAAGCAAAGGCTCGGATAGATAAGCGATTTATCACAGCTGTAAACCTTATATTGCTGGAGGAACATGGAAGCAATTTTGCCGTTTTTCCAAAATCAGACTATTCTCATGGCCAATGTACTGTGGCATAATGAGTTACTGTGCATTAGCATGCAACAAGTACACTTAAATCTCAGTAAGGATAGGTAATGCCAAGTCCACGTGCCTCTCACCAGCAGTGTGAAGGATTCTCTGGCTATATTTTTCCACCACTCCATCCTGGAGATTTTCTAGTGAAAGGAGATGACCTGAGATTGTGTTATCCTCAAAGCGACTACAGATACTCTAAAGATATCAGCATGTCTATTCTGCCCTGCTTGTGGTGATTTAGAAGATGAAAATGAAGAAGATTATCACAGGAAGGCATAGATAATAGCACCAGTATTTTGGGATGTTTCTTCATTCTTCCTTTTTTTTTCCTTTTTTAATATAGTTTTTGATTCTGAGCAAGATATTTTGTTGAAGTACCCGATAGGAGAGAAGCTATGACCATCTCAGTAAATACCATGAAATCTGGAAATCTCCTCAGAAAATCCATTCCTATATCCTTTTCAGAGAGGCTTTGACTATATGTGTTGGAGAGTTTGCATAAACAGTACCTCAAATGTGCCCATTTCTATACAATATTTTTGACAAGTACTTTGAAATTACACAAATTCAGATGAATTACAGGTGCTATTACTTATGCTGGATGCCCAAGGGGTTAAATCATATTTAAAAAGTGCCTCTGTGTTCTTGCAATTACCTGATTTCTCGTATGCTGTATTTTATTTTTATTGTCTATAGGAAGAGTACTTCCTTTTTTCTGTCAATGGCTTTTGGAAGAGGACACTTAACACTGGCATTAATGGCTTGCAGCTTGGAGAAATTTTCTCATCCCAAGGGCACTGGATATTAAAACAATTGACACAGAGGTGCTAGCATCAGCAACATTGCACTTCTCTCTTTCACTGCTAGTGGCATTGATGGCCAGCTTAGAGGGGGCTAGAGAATATCAAGTGAGGAGTCTGGGGACTGAAGTGGCAGCTTTTCTTCTTTTTTATTTTAGATTTATGCATTTCAAGTCACTCCTCATTGATGTCTGGGAGAGACTCCTAGCAGAAAAATACACAAGAGAAAAAGTAAAATTGTGGAATGCAGCAAACGACTTCCTGGTGGTGACAAGGTCAATTCAATAAATAATTAATTAAATATTGCAAGTGCCATTTTTGTTTCCCATTCCAAGCTTTAACAATGAATTTACTGTGCTCAAGAATGTGTCTTTGCAGAACAAGAGATGAATGTTTCTCATTTGTTTCTCTTTATTCTTTATAGAAAGCAGGAAGAGTCACTAATGAAGTTATTTTTGATTCTCCAGTAAGAAAAGATCAACCAGAATTTGCTTCTGTCTGTTTTTCTCTCTCTTCCTTTATATACCAAAACTTTTAAAAAATTGTCACAGGTGACAGATGGCAGTGATAGATTCACCTATAGGCCAGATGGACTAGAGGCCTGGGGCGACATAAACTAGGACAGCATGGAGTAGTCAAAAAGGGAAAAGCGATTGCCTCAAGATTAAAGCCAGCTTTGTAAAATTCAACTCCCCCAGTCATCTGGGGTGAGTGATTTTTTTTTTCCTCCTTAATGAGTGGTAGATTATCTTCAAAGCTTCTGCTTTTTGCCACAGTAACTGAAAGCGGGGCTAGTGTGACACATTTTCCATTGCTGAAACGTGTGATGCAGATTTCCAGTTAGGAAAGGTGGGTTCTGTTCTTCTTTAAATACATATTTTGTTCATAATTTCTTTATCAGTTAATCAAATGCATGATTTAATGTCCTGTGGTGCAAGAGAGTATAACCCATATTAAAGTATTGCTTATTCTAATGATCAAAGAAGAAAAAGATGAGTACGAAAAGTAATGGCTCCAGTTCCCCTTACTCCTGCTTGCTGGTGTTGTGTGTTTGCTACCAACCAGAATATGATTTTGGTCAGACTCCTGAGTTTGGCAGTGTCAAGTTGGGCTGCCATGTTTGCTCTCAGACCACGGTAGAAATGATGGACATCTGTGGTTGCAACCTTACCACAGTGCCAGCAGTGCAGGAGTACTGCAGTCTTGGACTCAGAGGGCAGAGGACTTGTGGCAACATATAGGACTTCTGGAGCTAAAGGAAGGACCTGTCATGGCTTGAGAAAAAGCATGAAAATTTAGGTATGTTGTGATGCAGATATTCACTGCTGGGCTACAAAAATACCTAGAGAATTAAGGACAAATATTTTCAAGTTTTCAATAGATGGAATAGAGATTAAGACAGTTTTTATTTCTCCTCTGGGTGACAAAGTGTTATTTGATCAGCAAGCTATTTTCTTCATAGTGATTTCATTTGAAATAATATGGAAGAAAATAACTCTCTTTAAATTAACTCTGATTATTAATTAATATCCAGTACTGGATATTGCTTAGAATTTTTTGGTATATTGGCTTTTCTGAAGTGAGGTATAAGATGGGTATACAGTAGTTTGGGATATTTTTTTTCTGTTTACTGTAAAAATTCATACATGAGCCAAATTTTTATGTGGCTGCCACTTCAGGAGAGAAACGTGTTGTGCATATTGACGGGTGGATCAGCAACCATTAGTGCCACTAGCAATAAACTGCCATGAGAGGAAGCTCACTTAAACTGTCAGCATGCTGGCGATAGAGAGCCTTTATTTTGCAAGAAAAAGTTTTCCAAACTTGCTTTTCAGATCAGCAATCCCTTAAAATGTTGTGAAAGCCTTTTTAGCATTCCAGAGCTTTTACGTTTGTGCTATTCAGATCAAATAATGCAGTAGATGTCATTTCCTTTCTTCAGGTAATTTGCCTTGGAAATTATGTCGTGTTGCAATTGCCTTAACCTGCTTGGAGACAGGTGTTTCTAAGGTTAGCTGCATAATGACACAGCATTGCTTACCCAGGAGTGAGGCAAATCTACAAAACAGGACCCTGGAACATCCTAGCAAGTGCCCAGCTCCCCTGCATGTCCTCCCCTGTAGCCAGAAAGGAGAGGAGGGACCTGTGCAGACAGCATTGAGAGGTGGCACCACATGGGCCAAAGCAAGCACAAATGTTCTCCAGGGGCCATAGGTGGCACTGAAGGCTCTTGGGCACGCTGTGCTTCTGCAGAGAGAGTGTTTCAGCTATGTTAATTGATGTAAGACAAGTCTAATGGCTTTGCAGAAGTTCACAATGCAGCACGAGGGTCCAATTCAACCACTTTCTGAATCAATGTAAAACAGAGCAATTAAAGAACAAGCAGTCTCATTATTATGGTGGCCCTGCACTGGTTTTATGTTCTCATAACACTCTGTAATCACAGTACTGATTTACACAGCACACACTGTGAAGCCTGTCCAGTACATTTTGTGTAATTTTCTTTTTCTTATTTTGTACTGTTTTATATACAAGTATACTGTGACAATATATACAGCAGCCAGTATAACAAACACCTTGACCACAAGGTAATTTCTGTTGGGGTGGATGTGGTCTACAGGCTCTGAATCATGTTCACTGAGCAAGGAGTTGTAGTGGTTGAGGACACGGTGATCCGGTGGAGTGGAAAAACCTTCTGCTGGAGGTTGTCACAGCAGCTGTGTTGGCTGCCAGGAAGCAGCCAGATTACCTTAGCTGGTGCAGTTTGCAAACCAGTGTTTCAACATCCTTTCAGAGGTAGTTTAGGCTGCTAGAAGCCCTGTGCATTGGAGTGGCTGATGTGGGAGCAGGCTGCTTTTTAATGCCTTTGTTACGTGAGTGGTGGCCTTCAATAGAGGCAAGAAAACAAACAGCTGAGGTTGGTAATGTTTTGAACCACCACAGTGAGTTACCAGCAGTCACCCGTTAGAGATGTTAGAGATCAAAGAAGCCCCCTGCAGACCACAATAGATGGTACTACAGAAGGAAAAAGCTCTTCTGTGGGCAGCAGCATTAAAAAACACCTGATTTTCTACAGATTTCTTGTGCTGTTTCCAATAAACATTCCTCCACCAGCACTTTCTTAGCTACTTCACATGATGCAATGCTTGTCTCTCAGCCCTCAGTATCCCCCCACAGTGGTCCTTCTGATCACATATTATAACTGTGATTGCAAATTCTTTCAGGTAAAAACTGAAAAAAAATCCATCAGCAGGAAAGCATTGTACAGCCTGATTCTTCATCTGATCTGGTAGCTTGATATCATTATTAGATTAAAAAAAAAAATCTTTTGAAGGGACTTTTTCAGTAAGAATGGTGTTTTTAACTAAATGAAGTTAAAAGTGTGAGCTAGCTATTGAGTTCTGAGCAATTTGGAGAAAGGAAGCATCTTATGATCATAAAGTCTACATTGGTAAAACAGCAGAGGCTTCTAGTGTGTTGCTAAAAATACTGTAGAAAAAAATATATTGTTTTTAGTCTTTGACAGAAAAAATTGCATTTTTTTCCAGAGGGAAAAAAGTGTTTCAAACTGGCTCTACCCAGTTTCCCTCTATTGAAATAAATAAATTTAGGCTGAAACAAAACTAGGAAAATACATGGGGAAGGATGGGGTTTCATGAAGTATCCTACACCCATCTAACTCTTGGAAAAATGCAGTGCTGCACCTTTTATAGTGCTGTAACTCACTTCACATATGCAAAAGGAAATAGATTTGAAGCAACTGGTCCCCCTTCTCAGAATTCTATTTTATAGCATACTTACCAGCATGCAATTGTGTCTGCTTTTCCAGACTTGACCCTTTGGAGACCAAAACTGGAAGATGAGACAGTCTGCATTTTGATCTGGTAAGACTTGCGCAGAAACTGGATTCCAGTACATATACCACAGACCACTTAGTGAAAAAGGCATTGAAAAAATAGCTTACTTATTTCTGAATGTCCATGTTTGCATTAAGGTCAAGAATAACTTCAATTTATTTCCATTTATGCAGATGCAACTGTTCAATCTTCCAAAAGAATTAGAAAAAGAAGATAAGAGGGAGAGGGAGGGAAAGAGAGGCATAGCAGAGAGAGCATGAAGAAGGTATGTAAATGTAATAGAGACATAAATTACGACTGGATTGAGGCAGATGAAGAAACAAGCACAAGGCAATAATGGTGGAAGAGACAGAAGAAGAGGAGAACTTCCTAAATGAAAGCAGACAAAAATGTGAAAAAGAAAATCTATGGAGAGAAATTAGAGAATGGTGAGGCATGAAAAAGGAATATGAAAATAAAGATTTCCGTTATAAGTTTCAGATTTAATGTGTTGTATGCAGCAACTGACACAATTCAATATTAGCAATTTTTACTTCTAGTACTTTAGCTCATAGTCATGGATAGAATGGTAATGTCTGAAGAGGTGGGAAGGCACAGAACAAAAATGTGTCTGTCCTAGAGTAATTGTAATCTGAAGTTAAAACAAATGACAACACATGGTACAAACAAAAGAGGAACACAAGGAAATGTTTAGACAGCAGTAACTGAATGTGTTAAACAGACCTAACTCATGTCAGGTGTGTTTCTAAATAGGAAAGAATGGGAGGATTTAAGCGGGAGTTTGAAGGACAACAAATAAGTAGATTTGGGTACAGTTATTGCAAGGTCTTCTCAAGCATAAAGAGCAATAAGGAAGGAAGACCCTCGGTGTAAAAGTTAAGAGGCAGTTGTGACTGAGTGCTTAGTAGTTCACAAGTCATGAGTAAACCAGCAAATGCATTTTGATAGTGTCAAGAAAGTGAGGTGGAGAATGACTTTGAAAATGGAGATGACTAAATTGTGTTTGAGTCTGAAGAGAAGAACATGCTAGTGGAGAAATAGAGGGGTGAAAGGGCAGAAGAATTAGGTTGAAATTTGATTTTTGCAGTGCTAATCTCAATGGTCATGAGCAGCACAAAACTGCATTCATCGAGACCACAGAAACAGACAACAGAAAGAAGAACCAAAGAAACAGTCTACAATAACAGAAACATGGAATGACGAGGGTTTTAGCAAGACTTTCAATTAGGTGGTTGGATGAGACCTGTATTGAATGTTTTTATGTAGAAAGAAGTATTTAGATGTAGCCTTGGAGCCAAAGAAAGATCTAAGGATGGTTCTCTGTTTATGGTCCTGAATAAGAGATGAAAAGGACCATATCGGAAGGGGGACTATTGGAAATGATTTATGAAGAACATAACACATCTTAGAACAAGATGGATTAATTGGAAATGTCTTTAACGAAGTGACCGGAAGAAAACATGTTCACAATTACGTTGCTGTTTGGACACCCGAGATAGTAACAGATGGTAGGAGCAGAAGTTGTATCTTCTGAGGACTGTATAGGGACTTGCCGGAGCAGACCTTGAAATTCAGATCTATTGTTCATGGAAACAACTGCAGAAAAAGACTCTTAGGCCCAGGAATCTGTTCCACTATTTTATCATCAGAAGAGTGATGTTACTAAAGCTTTATCAAAGAAGCTACAGATTTTTCCCAGCAAGTGAGTCTCAGAACCACAGACATGAAGTGATTTTAAGAACTGGGCTGAAATATGCTCTGTTGAATATTTCTGACAGCCCTAAAAGGCATTAAACATCTCTCTGTGGTGTGCAGTGAAGTCTCCTGGAATATCACCAGCAAATTGATTTTCTTGTGATTATTAGGGTGTGTCAGGGGTTCCAAGGCAGAGAAATGTTTCAGCCTATTTTGGCAAAATGTTCTCAAGCTGGTATTTGGGGGCTTTATGTGAGCATTCCTGCAACTAGCAGGATTGAAATGAAAATTTATGCGTAGAAAAATGTGCTATACATAGGAGGCTACACTGGGAAAGTGAGGAATAAAATGTAATATCTGATAGAGGTAGAAGAATGAAAAGTGACTCTTTATAAACTTGTGCTTGTTTTTAGACACTTAAAATTATTTTACTCTTTCTTGGCTGCCATTCTAAATACCAAAGTAAATTTTAAATTGCAAAGGTCTGTGTATTCAAAAAAAAAAAAAAAAGTTAATTCACTGAACAAAGCAGGAAAATTAGTCATAGCTGAAGTTTTTTAAAATAAAATTTGGTGAACAGTTTTACTGAAAAAGTTCAAATATACTTGACCAGCTTCTGTGAAGAAAACCAAAGATTTTGTTCTGAAAACTTGTAGCTGGCCTTTTTCATTCTTCAAATAGATATTCCTATGTATTGTGTGTATGTGAACTGAGTATAATGATGAGACTAAGCAACTGTTATTTCAGTTAAACATAATGTTCTCTTAAAGTAGATAATTATCAACATTGTTTTCTAGATGCTATTACAGGTTTTATTATACACTGTCACAATAATTTTCTTTGCCTATTTTTCACTGTTTGTTTTCTAAAAACATTTATTCAGAAGTGACATTTTTATGCCTCATGCAACTATTTTACGTCATCATGTGGTTGGAAAACAGAGGAAGATAGGTATGAATTGATCACCCTGAACAATTCTGATGTTCAGTACAAAATATAGGTATTACAGGTGTGCAAATTCTGCACATTTTTAAAAAGTATGGGCTACACAGTTGTGTCTTGGATCTTAAAAGAAACATTTGCCGTGGGTCTGCGAGTCTTCCTTTTGTACTTGTTTTCAATAGACTTTCAAGTACTCAAATTTCTGTGCATGGAATGGTCCGGGATTGGTACATCACATGCCTGAGTATTCACAAGTGGAGAGGTACATATTTATAGAATAAGACTGTCAAGACAGTGGGAGAACATGCTGCTCAGGATGACTTATTAAATCCAATCACTGGCACTGTTATAACAGCTGGATGAAATTCCTTTAGGCACTTGACTGACAAATTTTTTTTTTTTTTAACGAAGTCACCAAGTTAGCGTAGCATCTTAACACTCACAGACCTTTTTCTTGACTTTGTTCTGATTATGTACATGTGTACCCACGCACACAGAAATGCAGTCCTACACTCATTCTTCTGACTTTTTGCAGGTGCACAGCTGTGGGCTGAGCAAAGTCTAGAGCAAAGGAATTCAGAGTTGCAGTTATTGCAGCTTCCTAGAACAAATGACTTTCAGGTAACCAAATAGGCCCTGGTTCTTGTGTACAGATTTTGATCAGTGCTAATTTTTGTTTCCAGTCTCAAGATTCTGAGGTCAATTCTTCCAGACACTGTTGGTCTCTACAGGAACAAACAAATTTGTGACCCAAAACCCAGTCTCCAGTTTTGTTGCATGTATAAACAGACCACTGGCAAATCAGGTAATGTTTCTCTTTTCCTTCTCTGATAAAGCCATATCATTGTATTGCATGGAAAATAAAATAAAGTAACTGTATTATCTGTCATTGTTACTTGTTACCTGATTTACTGCTTATAATTTACATGATTATGTCTAGATAAATTAAATTTGATAAATGAGTGATTAAAACAGCAAGTTAAGTGAACCAGCTGAAGGGGAGCAATCACTGTTAATGAAGGAAGGTAACAGAATGCACTGAATAATTACTTTTCTTGCCCCTTATTTTTCTTTCTGCTATTGGCAATACCTTACTTAAATATTCTTAAAGATCATTGTTTTTAAATTGAATAAGGAAACAGAAGTGGTAGGCAGTTCTGTGATTAATCATTTGTACTTTTTTGTGAAATCTTGGTGTGTAAAATGGCAACACAAAGCCATATATCATGTCTCAGGTAAATAAAAAAATGGCTGCAGTAAAACCAGCAATTAAACTCTTGTCATACAGAGGTTGACAGCATTTAGAACCTGAAATATTTGCAGAACTTCATTAATTTTACCTTTATTTCCCCAATATTAACAGATACATGAACTGTCCTCTTTGGCCACTACAATGATACTTTTGAAACCTCAGGTTAAGACTCCCTCACAAGAGTTTGTGGGGAACTGTCCCATTTCTTCTTTGGCTCAGAATTCCCTTCTGCGTTTAAAGAGAGCGACTCATGTAGCCTTTGTCCATTCTTATTCCTAAATCCACTATTCCACACTTGGCACCTACTATCCTGATATATTTGTCATGGAGAAGAATAAGGAAAGTCTTTTTCATTACTAGCATTTGCAGATGTTTGCAGCAAATCTCAAGATTTCAAGCCATTTGCCTTCCTGGCATTGCAGGCCCATACACATTTCTCTTTCTTAAAGGGCTTTCTCTTGCTAATTTTAAACAACACTTTCTGATACTTTAAGTGTATCTGCAAAGTTCTAATGTTACTGGAATTTAAAAGTCCTTTGAAGACTGCTGTTCATTCTTCTGTTGTCCAGGAGATATTTATGTATACATATTCTTAGCTATAGAAAGTTATTACAGAATTTGTGTGTTGAGTTTGTGTATGGTGGGGTTTGGAAGTGGGGGAGTGGGCTAGAGCAGTGTCTCCTGTGAGAAGATTCTCAAAGCTCCCCCAGCTCTGAGTCAGACTGGCCTCTGGCCAAGGCCGAGCTAATTAGTGATGGTAGCTGTGCCTCTGTGATAACATATTTAAGAAGGAGAACTTGAGAGGAGCAGCAGTTGTGATGGAGACACCTATGCAAACATTGAGGTCAGTGGAAGAAAGGAGGAGCGGGGGAAGGTGTGCCGGAGCAGAGACTCCCCTGCAGCCTGTGGTGAGAGGGCAGACTGTGCCCCTGTAACCCATGGAGGTCACCAGTGGAGCAGATGATGACCTGCAGTCTGTGGAGGACCCCACGTCAGAGCAGGTGGATGCACCTGAAGAAGGCTGTGACTCCGAGGGCAGCCTGTGCTGGAGCAATTCGTCACTGGGAGGACTGCAACACACAAGAGGGACCCACGCTGGAGCAGTTTGGGAAGAGCTGCAGCTCATGGAAAGGACTTATGTTGAAGAAAGTTTGTGGAGGACTGTCTCCTGCGGGAGGGACCCTGTGCTGGAGCAGGCGAAGAGTGTGAGGAGTCCTCCTGAGGAGGAAGGAGCGGCAGAAACAACGGGTGATGAACTGACTGCAACCCCCATGCCCTGTCCCCTGCGCCATTTGCGGGGAGGAGGAAAAGAAATCTGGAGCAAAACTGAGCCCAGGAAGAAGGCAGGGGTGTGGGGAAGGTGGTTTTTTAAGATGTGGTTGTATTTCTCACTCTCCTACTCTTCTTGATTGGTAAATTAAGTGGTGGTGGAGGTGTTCAAATTAAACTGAAGTTCCTGTTTTCTTCCCCTAAGGAGCCTGTCTGTTTCCTGTGACCATAATGGGTGAGTCATCCCTCCTTATCTTTGTGTCCATTCCCAAGCCTTTTATTTTATTTTCTCCTCCCAGTTCCTGAGGGGGAAGGACTGAGCTGCATGGTGCTCAGCTGCCCTCTGGGCTTAAACCAGGACATATTGTAAGCAGATACTCTGAGGTCTGACTCTGTGTGGCCTCTCCTGAAAACACAGAATAGAAAATACCAAGTGAAAGGTAAGAAAATGTGGTTTTAAGCACTGCAAGTATCAACTCAGACTGTAGGCTAGTTCACACCTTAATAGGAAATAATATTCCGAATATATGCGCTATCCACAGGGTTCCAAAGTATCTAAAGGAGTGTACTGAATGACCCACCTATTGTTTTGCACAGATAGTCATGGACAGAGCATTTTAAAAAATCCTAATTTATTAAAATCTTTTCCATAAGGATATGTTTATGTGTGTAATCAGATTTCCTGAATGGGATGGTCAGTCATTGTCCAGAAGGTGACGGGAATCTTTCTTACAACCAAACCTTGCACTGACAATTTCAGATATATCAAATGAGATTCTTTGAATTGTTCCAGTGAATTCTTATAATTCAGCTGGGCCGTGGTCCTATGTGACTACTTCATCATATGCATGAACCATTGCTATTGATTATCTTGAATTCTGTGTAAAAAGTGTCCCATCTTAACTAAATACAAAATACTGTCCTGTGTGATCATTTCTGCATCTTCAGGAACAGTTGCTACTGACTAAAATAATCTATATAGAGTTTTGTCAATTCTACGACTGCCTGGGGGAGTCTTTGGGACTTCCAGTTTCTCCACCCAGTGAGTTAATCATCTTAAGCACAAAAATAGTGTCTAGTAATTGGACTAGGCACAACAGGAGCTGCCTGGGCAAAGTGACTGTCCAAAACTCCTACATGGAGAGTTCCTGCAAGGGTTAGTCAAATGTTTTGTTGTCGAGTTCAATCACCTTCTTTCAAATCAGTTTTTGTATCAAATAAGCTCTTTGAACCGTTTGTCTCCACTGTACAGGGAGTAGCTGAAGTGTTCGTGGGCCACCCAGGCAAATGATGCCTAAATGTGCTGGGTGTGCGCATGGGCACAGCCCTTACACCCAGCTACACCGCAACAGGAACTTGAATTTTCTCCCTATATCACAATTTTAACTTAAGTTCCATGGATTTGTCACAATTAACAGAATTTCAGGGAAAAGGCAGAGTCCTTCATTGCAGTTATTGCATTTTGACTCTTTCAAAAAACTCAAATCATGACAGGTAAATTTACCAGTGTTCCGTCTGTCAAGGACTATACTCTCGTCACTGAAAATGTATAGTTATTTTAATATTAACTGGTGCCTAAAACACATGCAACATCTGTAATACTGACTACTTAACCATTAACATTGTAATTCAAGGTATTTCCTAACCATGTTCATCATTCAATGCAGATGGCATTATGGATCACACTTAATAAAAAGGCCAACTACTGCTCCTGTGTCTTCCTGTCTGGTGAAAGGTTATACCCAAACATACCCGAATGTAGCTGCATACCTCTCACTTCCATAGGAGTTTCCTTTCATCATGAAGATGTACATAGAATTGGCATATCCAGATTTTTATAGCCCTAATTCAGATTAAGTGGGAGTTTAAAAGCGTTCAGTGACACACCTTTCACTTTCAAACCCCAGAGAAAATCCATAGTACCTTAAAGTTAAGAAAATTTAAGGATGTCTATTTGTTTATGATTATGAGAGATTCCCGCTGTATTTCTGTAAAAAGACATTTTATGAAAAGAATTGGAAATAGTTTCTGTTTATGTTTAAATATTGATAAATACTCTGTGAGATGTTGTAACAATAAATGCATGTTTGATGTTTGAAAGTTTTAGGGATTACAGTTGTTCATTTCTTGATATTTAATTGTTCCATCAGGCTCATTTTAATTGTTTCTTCTGCAGCAGTCACTGAGTATCAAATTCAAAAATAGTATACTAATTCAGTTGTCCTCTGAAGAATTAATTTGTTAAATTTGGACATGAAATCCAGTTCTTAAATTGTGAAATAATGACATTTTAATCCTGCAAATCTCAAACCATTTAACTATGAAGTAGCTACTGATGTCTTTGTAGTATACAGTCTCATACATTATCCTGTCTGTTTTAAAGACAAAGATTTAAACAAAGTTATCTAGTAGCAAGTGCAATAAAGTTCATGACAGGGTTCAAGGTACAACAAAAATAAGTTATTTTACCTGTTAGGCAGAAGTACAATGTTATTTGGATGTTGAAATTCTGCCATATTGAAGAAAGAGGAAAGATTTTTCTTGGATGCTGGTTTAAAACATTCAGCTGTTTTTCAGAGGGCCCATAGGTTTGCTATGTCTCAGGCATTCCCAAGGGAGATACATTGGCATAGGCATAGGCAAGGTGGTCAAAGAGCAATAAACTGTAATTTATTTCTTGTTTGTCATCAGTTTACCTTCACGCATGAAATGTTGCTCTCACTGAAGTCAATAACAAAATCTTTGTAAAGGATGCGTGTGTTTGTGTGTCTTTGTGCATGTGCTTGTGTATGTGTGTATATGATTGTGCACACACACCAGTAGGAAAAGTTCTGATGAAATAATTTTACCCGTTTTACCAAATAGGAGGTATGATGTCATGATTTATGCCCATGTAGTCAGTGCTAAGTGAGTGAGTATGTGGCTGCATTTCAAGTTTTGTAGGCCAGCACACAGCATGTGTGCAGTTTATACGTAATGTAGATTATGTGTATATGAATAGTGCAATTACAAGCCAAATGTGTTATATTTATGTGTGTGTGGAGGGCTAACATGTTACAAAGATACCACAGAGTGCTGTCATAAGAAACTGAAATGGTCAGCATGCTGCCAACTGTCACTCCTGTACTGAGCGCTTCATCTATAAAAGTAGTCGTGTACCTTTTTACAATTGATAGTGATCACAGTATTGCTTTGCAATAGTGATAACAAAAGTGAAGCAATAGAAAACTATGTTCGATCTTCAAAGATCTTACCTTTATTTAGACACTTAATTTCATTTAACTTTTATAAGTAAGCACTGTGCCCATGGGTATTAAAGCTGCCATGTGTAGAATTTATACTGCAGTGGGTCTGTTGGAAGCTTTTATCAATATATGGAGATAATAACATAAGAGGTCTGATTCTTATTTCAGATATATACCAATCCACAGAGTTGACTCACTGACTTCAGTGGGATTATTTACAATTTGTGTCAGTGTAAACACAAGAGAATCACCCTGCTTGCAACCAAAGGTTACTGTCTTCTGGCTCTTGGGTGACACTTTTTTCTGGAAGGCACAGCATAAGCAATCTGTAGTCAAAGAAGGTCTTGAAGCATCCATTTTTTTTTTTCCTGGGAGAACTGGGAGGGCAAGAGAAGAAGGTTATGAAGATCAAGCCACTAATGGCAAAGGAAGGAGGTCTAGCACAGGAAGGAGATTTAGAGGGACTGCCAAGCAAAAGCAATTAAACTCAGGCAAGTGTGCTTAGAAATAATTCTCCATCTTACCAACTTTGCAGTTTAACTCCACAAAGTTTCTATGACAAGAGTAAAGGAATTATATTTGAGAAAAAGATGTCAAAAAGAACAAATGAAGCCATCCAACAGAAAAATAAACAAACAAAAAAAAGAAACAAAAAGAGAATAAAAAGAAAGACAGAAAGAAGGAAAGGAATAAAGCAAGGAGAGGTTAAGGAAGTAGAGAGAGATTTTTGTCTTTTCTGCCAAAATCAACATATCTTCTCACTCAGGTTTGGGAGTGCTGTCTAGAGAGCAGCTCAGGAAAGGTGACAGAAGGTCTCTTGTGTTATGTTTCAGGCAAACATTTCTTGCATTTATATCTAACAAAATTCTTTTGCTTTAAAAAGTGGGCACTGCAGATGACATCTACAGGTGTATTTATAGTTCAACACATCGCCAATTATTTAATTTACATTTCCATAGTAACAATTAGCAGAATCCAGGCAAAGAAAATATGTGCAGTCTTTGTTCAACAATTACACTGCCACATACCCAGCATTGTTCAGCTGTATGCAGCAGTTTAAAAATACACAGCCGTGGGGCTTTTTCCTACTGTTATTACATTCTGTCAAGGTAGCACCTGGATTTCCTGGCTATAAAATATACAAAACCACAGGAAAAAGCTATTCTCCAATCCAGAGAACCAGCAGTCCAGATTTATAATAAGATGCAAAAGGCATGCAGGTGCATAAGGGGTGAGGACCTAAGGGAGGGGCTAAGGTAACAATAACCATGGGTTTCCTCATGTACATATAAAGTGGTCGCGTAAGCCATAGCTGACACCCAGCATCCCCCAATCCACATGCCAGTGACCTGGTGGCATTGTGGTAAGAAAAGCTGTGAGCTAGGAATTTAGAACGTAAAAAATTGAGACCACGAGGAATGGTGGCATAGAATTTATTTCTCATAAACTTACATTCATGTGGAAGTTGAGGAATTCTACTGAGAATAAGGACCACTAACACAAAGCAAAGTAACTACATCCTTTTATCATGCTAGGAAAAATTTCATTGGTCTTGTTTTCACAGGAAGTGCAGACCAAATAGACAGGGGTACTACAGGAGTGGTCAGAGTAATAAAATTGTACTTTCAATAGGATATTGGCAAGATTTTAAAAGGGATCTTTGGAGCTTGTTTTCTGCTAACTGCTGTGGTGAAGACTGCATTCAGGTCATGCTGAAGTCAAGGGTGAAAAATGGTAACTTTTTTATGCTGGAAAGTGTCTCTGCAAACAAGTTCCTCTTTTCACCATCAACTGTCATTTTCCCCTCACTGACCATGAAAAGAAGTGGTTGCCTCAGGTAATTATGTGTACAGGAAGAAATTCTCACTGCTTTCTCAATATCACCAATAACACATTTAAGTGATTTACTGTACCTTGTAATTGGTTTTCTGAAAATATGAATATTTTACTGCCACTGTGGCAACTCTCCACAGCATCTATAATAGTGACATTCTGCAGGACATGATTAATGAGTTTTATTTTTTGCTCTGTCTAGAAGCAAGAAGGTTAGAAGTTTTAAAATTATTTTCTTTTTGAGAACATGCAAAAAGATCATAAAGCTGCATCTGATCAATGTGTGAGAGCTTTTCTGAGGGGATGATCAACCAAAATAACCCAACAAATGTTAGAAACAAGATAGAGGAAGCCCATCATGCATAAAGTAATGCCATCTTAGTATCATACACTTCTTTATAGCTAATTCAGGGAGGAAGAATTAGCCTATCTCTGAGCACATGATGTGAGAACAGGAAAGCAGAAAAGAATGTCCATGAATGTTGAAGCCTACTTTACTGTAGTGGATGCCTTTGAAATCCCTTAAAAATATATGTGTGGTAAAATACTATAAAAGCGAAGTGAGAATCTTGATATTGTGTGCAAAAGCAAAAGAAAGTGAGCTTGGTAAAGTATATGGGAACGGAGATGATGCCAAACACCAAGTTTGACACTTGCCCTGGAGAGCTTTCAATCTTGAGAAGATATTTTGTTATCCATTTCTCCTTGCTTACAAGCAGGAAAAAATAGATCATGATAAAATAAACCCCTGCTGTTGCACACTCTCTGTGCTGTTTTAAAGAATCTAGTTTCTAGATCACATTAGGAAGAGTTCTTAAATGGAAATAATAATAATATGAGTAATTTCAGGTTCCTTGGCTCCCAATGCAATTCACAATCCTGAGTGAGGCACCCATGCTCTCTTATATAATGCAAGGAGAAGGCTTTAAGCCTAGAAAAGGGTTTTACTAAAGCAGAAATACAAAGGAAAGTATAAGTGTTTGCATCCTGCCTATGACAGGCAGTTAACTTCTCTGAGCCAGAGGTGGGCACCTCTTTCATAACAAGGAACTGAGCTTATTTTCAGCATTCAAAGTGAAATTTTTTATTCCACGACTGGAAGAGCAAGTCCTAATGTTCTTTTACCACGAGGCTGGTAGCTAGGGTACTTATGAAGATGTAAGAGACATAAGCCCTGACCTTAGGGCTTTGTTTTAATAACAACAAGAGGTGGTTCTGTATTGGCTTTACCACTGTGCCCCGTGGAAATAATCTGAATTTGCATTTGCTAATTATTTACAAGCTAGTTCATAGTCACATATTCCTCTTCTACTATATACCAGACAGTCTGATTAGAATAGTCTGTAAAGCTTTAGAACATTTGAAGGAAAAGACATAGAGAGAGATGGAAAATAGGAAAAAAAAGCAATAGGGGATAATATATGACAGGTCATGCCAGACCAACCTGATCTTTGTCTTTATTGACATAGCAAGCATTACAGGCAAAGAAAGCAAAACCTTAAAGGATAAATTCACCTGCCCCTAAATACAGTTTGCTGGGGATGATAGAACGCAGTACAAGAGCTGTAAAGCAGGGGAAAATGGGCTAACAGGGAGACTGCTAAAAAGAGAACAGTGTTGATGGAAGAAGGTAGCTAGTGCAATTCCTCAAGGATAGGTCTTGAGGCCAATTATGTGTAATGTTTTTATTGGTGACCTTGGCACAAAGAGTACATGTGTGCTGACGAAATCTGCTGATGACACAAAGCTGTGAGCAGCAATCAATACAGAGGAGCATCGGAATATCATACAAGAGGAGCTGGATGACCTTGAAGACTGAAGTAATAGGAACAGGATGATAACATGTAGTACCAAGTGCAAGGTCATGCACCCAGGGAGTAAGAAGAAGAATGACTGCCATAAACTGGGAATGCAACATGTGCAAATAAGAAAGGGCAATTTTGTGAGTATAAGTCAATCACAGAATGCCTGTGAGCCACTTAAAGGATATGATTGTCAAAAAAATACACGCAAAGTATTTCCAGTGATACTAGAAATGGACAAAACCATTACTCAAATGGTTAAAAAAGACCATTTTTTAGAGTATATTCAAGTATGTGCATGAATATCTCCCTAAAAAATTAAAATTGAATAAGTTCTGCTATGAAAGAGGAGTCTCAGGATATGGATACGTGAATGAGTTACTGCAAATTTGAGAAGGATGCAGATTTGCTAGGTATCATGAAGTAGTCTCTACTAAGTGTTTGCCTGCCTGTACTTGTCTCATGGTAAATTCAAGGTAGTTTTTCTTTATTCTCACTGAAAGACAACTGTCTTTGAACTTACCAAGGAGAAATATTATGGTAGCTTCCATGAGGTGGCTAATGAGATATATAAAGTCATGAGTTCTTGTTCAAGTAATCTTACCCCAAGATAAGTTACTTTGCCTAATCTGGCCAAGCAAAAGGTGAAAAGAGACAGGATTGTGTCTGTAAATGTGCAAAGGAAGTAGACACCAGAGGCGAAGAAGAGTCCTTTGAGTTAAAGAACAAAGTAAGGCTACTTGAGTAGTTGAGTAGTCTTTAACTGACTATTCTTTTGATTAAAATTATCTAATAGTTTCTGATCACAAGAAGGGTGGGTGGTCAGAAGTCTTCCAATAAGCATATTGAGGGCAAGAAATATAACTGCTTTTGGAGATATAACTTGAACATATTTTCTTCATGTCTGCTGACTCTGTGTTTGCAATTGCTGTTAGCAAGGTGTTTCATGTGTGGAAAAGGTCTAAGATGGATATTTAGGTTGTGAGAGTGTCTCAGGGCAGGAGACAGTTTTCTGGGAAGCATTCCTTCCCTTTTCTGCTTTTTAGTACTTGATAATGACAAATAAAGTCTCAGTGCAATGCACTTCAATGTTGCTTGTCTATTATTCTAATCCCATTCCTGAACATCTTATGGTGTTTCCGAGCTACATTGTAATGAAAAGAATATATGACTTGAGCCTATTTTAACAAAAATAGAACCTCGATCTATTAATAACACAGTAAGTAAATGAGCAGTGAGTGTATGACTCTGAGTACAGATGAATTTCAGTGTTCATTTACAAGCTAGTGTGTTTTTTGCATTTATATTTTTCATCTGACTTTTAAAAAATAATAATTATGAATCCTCTTTCCTGCCATATTGAAATGAGAGAAACTGTTAAGATGGTGACTGGTTAGACTGACATTTATACAAATGTCAGTATACAATTTATACACAACTACAAATGATATAAAAATAAATATAATACATTTAATAACTCTGTAAATTATTTAAAAGAATGACCAAATGTGTTTGGGTAGCCTGAAGATGATATAAAAATTGGAATTCCCATAAACACAGCAGAAAAACAGGTACTCGCATTCAGTGTTGAGGGTTTCTGCCCTGTAAGGTAGAGTGATAAGAAAACTTGGCAAAGACCAAAAAAGATACGTTCCTAGCAACCATATGTGTTAATACATCTGGAGAAACCGTTATCTACCGGAACTATCTACACCCATCGTGTTTCCATGGATACAGCAAGACTGTAAATATTCTTAAGGCATATATTTTTGACTCTTTAATTGAGACCTCAGCTTGGGAAAGCATAGCTTTATGAACATAGCTAGACTATTAAAGGGAGAAAATGGAGGTAGAGAATAGATGATGTTC